>NW_009647085.1:9392-19712 GCF_000708025.1 Charadrius vociferus
TAAATTAATTTACTAACCTTTTAGAAAAGGGGGGAATGATAAAGGGGAACTAGTTAAATGTTTCAAAATAAGTATCTGTATAATAATAGTGTGTTTTTGTAATAGCTGGTAGAATGTATAACAAGTTGCTTGCTTATCTCGGAAGTTGCTGCCTAACTTGACAGGAGCCAAGGCCACAGAAACCAGCCGAGACCAGACTAGCAGTGTGGCCAAGCTCCAAGAACGATCTGAGCATGCTCAACAGGCAAAGGTTACTAGCGGTGACGAAGAGGAACCTCCTTACTTCATCGCTGCGACCCCCGACGACCACCATAAGAAAGTACTGCGCAGACTCTCGTAGGCGGAGAACTAATTTACATGTGAAGCGGGAACAGATAATGCATATGAATGAGTATTTCGCAACATATACTGAACATGTATAGGGCAGTAGCATAAAAGTAAACCCTCGCTTTGTACTGGTGCGCAATATTGTGGTGGGGCGACCCCCCCATGCTGCCCAGCGCTGAATAAACATACCTACTTTACAACTTTCTAAGTTGTAGAGTCTACTTTCCGCACGTCAGGCTTATTCAAATATTTTCCGAAGGGAATTATTATATATATATATATGTGATATATAGCAAGGTACAAGGAAAAAAAGAATTATGACAATTAAGCTTTATCATTCTTCTAAATGTAAAAGTCTGAGGTAATTTTAAGTGTGGCGCAGGAAATTGCAAAGACTTCTTTTAACAAAAGCCAGACTCCTTAAGGAGCATTAGAAAATGCTCTAAATTGTTTTATACCACACTTACTGGTTGAAGATCTTCAATTTCTAGGATAACACACTTTTCATGCAGTCTTGCAGCTGTGTATTTAATGATGCATGCTTAATTATTTTGCTTCCCTTCACCTCTTCTTTTCCATCTCTTTTAATTCACTTCCGTGAATTTCTGGGAAGAGAACAAGAAAAATGGCTTTTGATTAATCTACCAGGTCTTTTATACTTTAACTACTCTTCTAGGCATATTTAGCTTTCTTTCACTCATTGCCTTCTTGAATTCCTATTAATGAGCAGAATTAACATTCAAAACTAATCTGAAAATGAGAGGGATTTTTAGCACACAGAGTGAGTAGTCTAAACATTTTGGTAATGATTTTGAATCAATATTTGTTAGCACTTATTTAAACTCTATTGTGAAATGCAAACCTGATCCAAAATAGTCCACAGTCATCACTTTAAAAGAGTAATTTGTAAGCATACAATGTCATAGATGTTAAATAAGATTGGCCATTAGAGCTCATTTTTGGATCAATGAAATATGCATTGAGAAAGCTCCTGTTCATGTCAGTAAAATGTTTTAATTTTGGCACTTCAGTGGCACTGGTAGGGGCTTGCTCTTGAGTGACTGCATCATACTTGAAACGTAAAATGCTTTAGTCATTTATTTCCCCTCTTTCCATTCTAAAGAAAAATACTAATCCTTTTTAATGAAGGGGAAAAAAATAAATCAATATTTACTACCCAAAGCCGCATGACATCAAAGCATGCTAGTAGACCTGCAAAGTGGCACCAAAATATATTGAAAATGTATACATCTCAGGCCTCTTTCTGTAAGGCAGCTTTAAAGAAATGCATAGTTTGACTTTTTAGGCTTTGGTTCAGCTCCGTGACAACTCCCATGGACTTTTTAATCACTTTGTCAATCTGTTGGAATCAAAACTGTAAACTACAGATTAACACCTGCTCGCCCTCCTGATAAAACACACTGAAGTATTGAAAGACAAGAAGACCCAACTGACTTTCTTGTTAAGTTGTCTAAACAAGTTTTTATATAGGTGTTATTATAATGAATTTGTTCTTCATAAAATACTCTCTTGGAGTTAAGTGCATTCAAAGTGCTGCAGTTTCACCAATTCAGCTTTTCAACAATGGCCGTAGCTTCTTTCATTCCAGATATACTAAATAAAAGATAGAAATTTATTAATGTAATTGCTTTATTAATTTGATATTTTAAAAAATTTCAGCTTATTAGCATTGAAATCTGTAATTACAAAACCTGACTTAATTCCTGGGAGAAATCATGAACTATATTGTTAGTTCTCACAAGCACAGTACCAGTAGTGAGTACTGCAGTTTACATGACTGAACAGATGATGAAAAATCACATTGCTACTCATGTTTTGCCTGTGGTGGGACCTGGTATCTTGTGTCATTATTTTCCACCTCCCTTCCAATTGCGGGGAAGTTGAGTTGTTAAACGTTGGTTAGAAAGGGCACTGTGTGGATGGCTGCAAACTCATTTATACATTTATATATTCAAATATATTTTCAACTTTTTTTAAAAAAATACTTATTTTATAATATGCGAGTTACTCATGGGAGCCATGAGGAATTTACTCATGAGTAATTAAAGATAACCCAATGCACTGAGAATCCAGTCCAATCCAGAAGCCAGTACTGAGTGTAGATTTGGAAAAGGATTTGCCAATTTGTACACAAATTGCATTATCAACCCCAGGATGGTACTGCATTGGCCCACTGTCCTTGTGTCCTGTCCAACCACTGCAGATCAGTGTTAACACTAGTCAGAAAATGCTGTTTGGTGGTTTTTAGCTTTTTTAAACCTTACAAAGACTACATTAACTATTAACTGAAACACTGATGGGTAATTCTGATTCCTTTTAAAATATAAAAAGCTATACTGAAACACATTGTACTGCAGAAAGTAAACCGGCATCCATATCAAGTTTGGATAACAAAGTCTACAGTTGCATGTTATTCAGTTCAGGTAGTTATGCTTTAGAGTACTGTCTTTCACTTACTTCATCAGCAAACAAAGATGATTTGTTGCTTATCTGGATATTTCAGCAATTTAGTGTAGTGTTCTCTGGAAAAATGTCTGTTGTTCATCTCTAGGTGTGTCGTGGTTTAGGCCAAATCAGCTACTGGGGACCTGGAGGACCCCAGATGGGACCGACAGATGCTCCCCTCTACCCCTCTTCAAAGAGAGAGGCAGAGGAGGGAAAAAGAGACTTATGAGTTTAGAAGGAACTAAACTACTTTAATGAAATAATAAATACTAAAATAAAAGGAAATAATGAAATATATACAAAACCGTATCAAGCTCCCAGGATGACAATCACCAGCTGGCACTGGGGAAGTCCCAGGCTGGACTTGGTGATAGATGGGAACTGGGTTCCAGATCTGCATGCAGGATCAGGATCAAAGGCAGATGAACAGAGTCCTCCTCAGACATTGGCCATTGAAGAAAGAGAGAAGGAGCTGACCCTTTGATCCCTCAGCTTTTATACTGAGCATGAGGCAGATGGGATGGAATACCCTGTTGGTCAGTTTTGGGTCACCTGTCCTGTCCGCTCCTCCCTGCAGGTGGGACCCCACTATGCTTTTCCAATTCTGACCTTCCAACGGAGCAAGTAACAAAGTTAGCTGGCCTTGGTTGTTACAGCAGTAAGTATAAGCAAGAGCCTCTCTGCATACTGTGCCTTGGCATCAACTATAAGCATATGTCTTATCATTCTGAAAGCGAACAGTTTTTGCACAATATACTGCCAATTTCAGTAGTTAGAAGAGGCCTAGCTAAGAAGCAGTTATGAACAAAACAGGTCCTGTTTTACCTCAATGGTTTGTTCATTATTGTAGTTGTGTTATTAATGTTGCCTTGTCTCGTGTCTCTGCTGCAAAGGGCTCTGCAGCGGACGGCACAGGCAATTTTTGTAGCACAAATACAAAAAGGGGGAATTGTGGGAGACCTCATCTGGTCCGAGGGATCAAAATACAAGTTTAACACTGACCCTGAACAGATACCCGTGTACCCTTGAGGAGACAGAAGAATCCTGAGAAGATCCGAGCAAACAAGATAAGGGGTGGCAAACATCCTGGCTTTTCCCAGAGCATGAACAGTGCGTGATCAACAATTGTATTGGCTGAACGGTGTGTGATGTGAGAGTGGATTGGGCAAAAGTAGAATGTTAGAATATATGCACAGATAAGCAACCAGCTAAGAGGATATAAAAGAGCACTGCTTGTAAAATAAAGGAGAACGATTGCTGTAACTGGATATTGAGTGTCGTGTCCGTCTCTACAACGACACCATGATTTCATAAAATGGTGGAGAAGCTTTCAGAGATCTGTTAAAGCTTCCAAATAGCTATAATAAAATATGCATTGTCTTCCCTATTCAGGCACAGTATAGTATGTACCTTTTGTGCAGTGGCTGGTGTTTCTAATATTTCTAAGAGCATATCCCCTGGCTGTGTTTGTATCACATCCACAATAGCCCTTTTGGTCCTTTTAAAAAGGATATATGAATATTACAAAACAGTTGTCACTGGATCATTTGTGCATTTCATTTCTTCAACAGTAAAACTAGGAAGCTCACCCTTTATTATGGATACTTGGTAATGTTTGCATTTCTTAGCTTTTTATATTTCAGATCTTCTATTGATAACATTGAACATATACGCTTCTACACAGGCATGAATAGAGAAATTGGTATATACTTTCCCCCCTTTTATTTTAGAAAACAGTTAGCCAGCTAGCACAGTAAAACAGTTACTGTTAACATAAAAATCCAAGCAACTCATATGTGGATTTTAATTATGACCTTGACAAATCGCAGATAGGAATGTAATCTTTGCAAAGCCTGAGCTGTGCACTGTTCCATTAAGGGTCATATTTACTGAATAGAGTAGAAATGCACTCAAAACTGCTGAACTCCTGAAGGAATTTTACAGCTGATGCAGTGCATTTATGCACACAACTTAAAGGGTAGATATTTCTCTAGTTGCAACAGACAGTGAGCATTTCCTTGCTAAAAAAGGGAAGCTGCTACACCCTGATATGTAAACGAGTTCTTTTTTTTTGGTAAGAGTTTCTCATTCCTGCTCCATAATACTTTCTAGAACATCTGTTACAGAATTCTCTTAATTTAGAAGACACTGTTACAAACGAGATATAGCTCATTCTTAAAAATTAACAGAAACCTGAAGATGCAGCTTAGGTGTAGGTAAGGACTGTACAGCCCTTACAGTTTGGGATGATGCGGTTGAGAGCCTCTGGGTGAGGATTAGAGGGATGGAAAACAAAACACGTCGTAGTGGGTGTTTTCTACCAATCGCCCAGCCAGGATGATGGTAATGATGAGTTATTCTATAGGCAATTAGGAGAAATATCTGTATCAGTAGCCCTTGACCTTATGGGAGATTTCAACTTCCCAGACATTAACTGGGAATACCACACTGTTGTGATGAGCAAGCCTGGGAAATTCCTGAAGTTTGTGGAAGATAACTTCTTGACACAAGTACTCAGGGAGCCAACTAGGAAAGATGCCCTCCTGGACTTGTTTGTGAATAGAATCATAGAATCATAGAATGGTTTAGGTCAGAAAGGACCTTGAAGATCATCGAGTTCCAACCCCCCTGCCATAGGCAGGGACACCTCCCAGAACACCAACAGGAATGGGGCCTCAATAACCTCTCTGGGCAACCTGTTCCAGTGCCTTACCACCCTCAGAGTGAAAAACTTCTTCCTAATGTTTAATCTAAACCTGCCCTCTTACAGTTTAAAGCCATTCCCCCTCATCCTATCACTACATGCCCTAGTAAAAAGTCCTTCCCCAGCTCTTCTGTAGGCCCCCTTTAGGTACTGGAAGGCCGCAATAAGATCTCCCCAGAGCCTTCTCTTCTCAAGGCTGAACAGCCCCAGCTCTCTCAGCCTGTCCTCATAGGAGAGGTGCTCCAGCCCTTGGATCATCCTCGTGGCTCTCCTCTGGACGCACTCCAGAAGGTCCATGTCTTTCTTATGTTGGGGACTCCAGAGCTGGACGCAGTACTCCAGGTGGGGTCTCACGAGAGTGGAGTAGAGGGGCAGAATCACCTCCTTTGACCTGCTGGCCACACTTTTTTTGATGCAGCCCAGGATGCGGTTGGCCTTCTGGGCTGCGATCACACATTGCTGGCTCATGCTGAGCTTCTGGTCAATCAGCACACCCAAGTCCTTTTCCTCAGGGCTGCTCTCCAGCCATTCCCCAGTGCACTGGGTGAAGAACTGGCTGAAGGGCAGGGCTCAAAGGGTTGTAGTGAATGGGGCTACATCTGGCTGGTGACCATTCACTAGCATGGTGTTCCTCAGGGCTCAATTCTAAGGCCAGTTCTGTTCAAAAAATTTATCAACTATCTCAATGCAGGAGTTAAATGCACCATTAGCAAGTTTGCTGATGATACCAAACTGGGAGGTGCTGTTGACTCTCTCAATGGACGAGAGGCCTTGCAGAGGGATCTAGGTAGGTTGGAGCATTGGGCAATCGTCAATGTCATGAAATTTAACAAGAACAAATGCCAGATTCTGCACCTAGGATGGAGTAATGCTGGACACAAGTATAAATTGGGAGACAAGTGGCTGGAGAGCAGCCCTGCAGAAAGGGTGCTAGTTGACAGCTGGCTCAATATGAGTCAGGAGTGTGCCCTGGCAGCTAAGAGGACAAACCGCATCCTGGGGTGCAAACAAAGTATAACCAGCTGGTCAAGAGAGGTGATTATCCCTCTCTATTTAGTGTTGGTGTGGCCTCACCTTGAGTATTGTGTGCAGTTCTGGGCCCCACAATTTAAGAAGGATGTTCAGGTCCTTGAATGCGTCCAGAGGAGGGCAACAAAGCTGGTGAAAGGGCTGGAAGGAATGTCCTATGAGGAGTGGTTAAGGACTTTGGGTTAGTCTAATTTGGAGAAAAGGAGGCTGAAGGGCGACCTCATTGCTCTCTACAGCTTCCTGAGGAGGGCAAGTGGAGAGGAAGGTGCTGAGCTCTTATCACTGGTATCCAGTGATAAGACGCATGGGAACTGTTCAAAGCTGTGTCAGGAAAGGTTCAGACTTGAGATTAGGAAGCATTTCTTTACTGAGAGGGTGGTCAGACATTGGAACAGGCTTCCTAGAGAGGTGGTTGATGCTCCAAGCCAGACACTGCCTAGAGAAAGAGAACACTTTGAACACTGTTTCTGAAGTCTGCGCCATTCGAACCGTGAGATCAGTGTGTACCTGCTGTGAACAGAGCAAACTGTATGAAAGCAATGTCTTAACAGTGTGTAGGTTTTGCAAGCAGTGAGTGAGAGCAGTTTGCGAGTAGTCTGACATTGTGTAGGATGTCTGAGAGCAGTGTGAGCACTGTGTAAAGTCAGAAGCGTGTGCAGCATGAATAGTACATGGCTAGTGACTGAGCAGTTCTTGGGCAGTCTTTGAACAGCATAGACCATAGTTCAAAGGGCGTTCAGGAGCTTTTTTCTAGAGCTGCTCTTGCCAGTCTAATCTGGCACACTTGTGTCTAATAATGACCCCTTCTCAACTGTCACAAGGTTTGCCAATATGTGGTTATTGAGTAAAGTATAGTCTTCATAGACATTGCATGCTCAAGAGAACATGTGTTGTAGAGGGGTGTAATCCAAGCCATCCTCAGCTATAGGAGGAAGTAAATAAGCAGTAGCAGTTGACCCTGGCGTCTGCAATCCAGGCACATATCCACCCAAGTAGGCCCTACAACAAATCTCGTGGCATGGGGAGTTATTTGTTGTCATCTGCTCCTGCTTCACTCCCTCTGAAAGTGTCTGAAGCAAATGATTGTATCACATATTTTGCCTCAAAAATACTCTAGTACATGGCCTGTAGAGTAAAGAAGTTTGGACTTCTGTGAGCAAAGGAGTGAAATCTATCTTTAGCCTGCAGTCTATATGAGTGAGATAAAGTAGAAAGCACAGGAAGTAGCTGGCAACATTTTAGACTGAGGATGTGCTTGGGAAACATATGTTTCCATGTTCTTTGGTGGAGGAGTTATGTATCTTGTTTTATCTAGAATTTTAATGTGCTTTTATCCATGAGGTGGCTAAAGACACTTGTGCACAAAAGGTATTTAGAAGGTCACTACTATTTCTATTTGCCCCTTCTTCAGTATAACAAGCCTATCCTTATTAATACATTATTGGAAGAAGTTCATAGGTGGTATTCTGTAAAATTTGACTGTTGAAATCACCCCCCTTGCACAAGTTTTTGTGGGGGCAGGTAGCAACAAGTCAAGGGAGAAATCTGCACAAATTTTGGAAGAACTTTGAAAGTCTATCACTGAAAAACAAAGCTCAAAATGTTTTAAATTGACCTCATATTTGGACTAAAACATACATTTCTGTATTAGCAGCAAAACATCATTTACAGTAGCAGGATTTTTAAAAGTGCTAAGGCTAGAGCATAAGAGATTTTTGTAACAGAAGCAGTGCCAGTTACATGTATTTCTTTTTAATTCATTAATAAAACCTCACAGTTTATATTGTTTTATTTACATTTGCTTTGATGTTGATTTGAATTTGAGATATGCTTTGATGTTTTTCTACAATATACACACAGCTGAAAGACTGATACAGGGAAGTATAGATGTGATACTCTTAATGCAAGCTAATTAGTACAAAACAAAAACACTTGCAGCCATCTGAAAAAAAGTAGCAATAGGAATATAGATAAAAGTCCTTGTTTTCTGTTTTTCATTGCCCCATTCATTGGAATGCTTGTGGTGGGTTGACCTTGGCTGGATGCCAGGTATCCACCAAGCTGTCCTATCACTCCCCCTCCTCAACTGGACAGGGGGAGAAAAAATACAACAAAAGGCTCATGGGCCGAGATAAGGACAGGGAGATCACTCACCAATTACTGTTACAGGCAAAACAGACTCCACTCAGGGAAATTAATTTAATTTATTAACAATTAACAATGGAGTAGGATAATAAGAAATAAAACCATATCTTAAAACACCTTCCCCTCACCCCTCCCTTCTTCCTGGGCTCAACTTCATTCTTGATTTTCTCTACCTCCCCCCACCCACCCCCCACCCCGAGTGGCACAGGAAGATGGGGAATGAGGGGTTGCAGTCAGTTCATTATGCTTTGTCTCTGTCTCCTTCCTCCTCACTCTCTTCCCCTGGTCCAGTGTGGGGTCCCTCCCACAGGAGACAGTCCTCCATGAACTTCTCCAACGTGGGTCCTTCCCACAGGCTGCAGTTCTTCATTAACTGCTCCAGCATGGGTCCTTTCAATGGGATACAGTCCTTCAGGAACAGCTGATGAAGACCAATCTGTAGCATAAGCTACAGATTGACAGGCAGAAAGGCTTAACATGCCTTCATTTCCCCAAGATAATACCATGTACCCAAAAGCATATCATCAGCTGTAATCCAAACACCTTTCCTATGTTGGTTTATAGTATAGCCACCCTAAGCAAAGAACATTCACCTCAAGATTTAACACTAACTTAACCTTCCTGAATCAAAAGGGAGAGGTAATTTAACAATTTCACCATCTGTTTTGTGTTTTTAAGATATGCCATTTTTGGGCTCTACACACAAATAAGATTAGCTGTACAAGTTGACTAAAGTTTTACTGCCCCTCTGCCCTGCCTTCCAGGGGTGATTATGGTCAGACTCCAGAGGCAAAGCTTGGCTTCTGGGGGGGAAGTCAAGTTCCCACAGGGGCTGGGGAAAGCAAGTCTAAAAGGCTCTTTGGTTTCTTCTAGGAAGCTGGAGCTTCCTCCTTTTGCTTCTGCTCTTGTCAAGATCAGCTTAGCCTTTTGTTTTAATAGCACTTACTGCAGCCACTGCCTTTTAAGTCTGAAATTACAGCCCTGAAGTCTCCTGTACTGAAAAGTTTTCACTGAATCAGAGGCAAGAGATAGCACTGAAAAGTTCCATGAGAATTACTCCTAAACTGTTCAAGTGCTGGATCTTCGGATCTTCTGAGTAGACATTAGGACAGTGGCACCCTATTCTACATGGCTTTACAACCACTAAACTCCCAAACTCCTTTCCCTAGGTCCTCTCTATTCCAAAAGTAGCTTATTACTCATTATTTTATCCTCCCTCCCACTTTCTTTGTATCAGTCTTGGTATCACATTCCACCCCACCCCCCCCCCAAAGGGGAGTTTTTCATCAGATGATTATAAGAAACAGTTGAACAACTGTTGTGGGTTTAACTTTGCTTATTTTGGCTTTTAGGGTTTTGTTGTTTTGGGGGGCGTGTATTATAGTTTGGGGATGCTTTTTTCCCCACTCCTGTTTAGTTTGCTGATTACTGCTTCTGTCTCAGATTTGAAAAAGGCACTGTACACTTCGAGGCTTTGTATTTTTAAACTCTAAAATACTATTTGTCTTTACAAACTTGGTGCGGATTTCTCTGCAGTAAAACTTCAGATGAGAATTTAGTATTCATCTGGCAGAAGTGTTTTGCTAGTCCTGAACACATCAACTGCTACTGGTTATGGAAGTATTTCACATCATGTAAATCCACGGTAA
>NW_009647086.1:0-486 GCF_000708025.1 Charadrius vociferus
CACGCTGTATGGTGGCACAGCCTTCTGACTACTCAAATATGATGGAAAGGGGCTTGGCAACTTCATCCGCCAGTTCCCTCAGGACCCACAAATGAATCTCATCAGGTCCCATGGACTTGTGCACCTACAGGTTCCTCACCTGGTCTTGAACCAGGTCTTCTCCTACAGTGGGCAGCTCCTCATACTCCCAGTCCCTGCCTTTTCTTTCTGCAACTTGGGTGGTGTGGTTAGAGCCCTTTCCAGAGAAGACTGAGGCAAAAAAGTCATTGAGTATCTCAGCCATCTCCATGTCCTGGGTGATCAGGTCTCCCGTTTCCTTCCTGAGTGGGCCCACATTTTCCCTAGTCTTTCTTTTGTCACTGGTATACCTATAGAAGGCTTTCTCATTGTCCCTGATGCTCGTGGCCAGATTTAACTCTGTCTGGGCTTCTGCTTTCCTAACCTGATCCATGGCTGATCGAACAATTTCTCTGTATACATTCCAGG
>NW_009647087.1:0-3400 GCF_000708025.1 Charadrius vociferus
TTGAGGAGAGAAAAACAAGAGCGACAGTGACTCTTTCACACGAGTCGAGAAAACAGGCCTTACCTTAAGGAAAGAAAAATAAAAGCAACAGCGACTGTTTCACACGGGTTGAGAAAAACAAGTTTGGAGGAGTTGGGCGAGCAGGTGGGAAAAACAGAGATTAGAACGAACCAATCCGAGTCGCATGCTCGCCTTGTGCACAGGACTATTAACCAATCAACTAATATGTGAATGCGAGTAGGGATAGAAAAATTGTATATAAGGGACAGTAGAATATCAATAAAATGGCTTCTATATGATTCACATTGGATGGTGAGAAGTCCTGTTTTCTCTCCTCATCTAGATCTTCTTTGTCGTCTATCATTTCCTCATCTGTATCTTGTTCAACGTTTAACACTGAGCCCTGCACCTCTCCTAGAACAGTTCTTGGTTCTTGCCTCTGCATTCCAGAAGAGTCACGTTTTTTTATTGCCCCGGCCTCCCTTCAGATTTGTAGGCATCGGCACCCTATTTGAAAATTTACGCTTCCTTTTCCGAACAATCTTACCTTCATCTATACTAAAAATAACTTTTCCTGGAGGAGAACTGACTGGTGAACTTTCCATACTGTAAAGATCAGAAGTTGTACTAGTTTCTGATGCCCAGGGAGTAGAACATCTGCTTGAGCTGGTTTCCCACATCATCTCACTATCTTCACTTTGAACTGTTACCATAGAAAAGGAGGAGTTAGTCATGATGTACTGCAGCTTGGGTTTCACGTCTTCACTTTGGATAAGATCTTTTAAACTAAAAAAAAAAAAAGAAAAAAACCCCATAAAATCACACAACAAATCAAATTATTGCTGTGAAATCTAAATTTTTGCATTAAAGCAAAAATACTTTTCAAATGTATTTTAGATAAATTTTTGTAAAGATGCGTGTTGCAAGATTAGTTCAGTGAAGGGGAGGTGTTTAAATGCTCTTGACAATGCAGGAAAAAGTTTCTGATCCGACCTTGTTTTGCCAGCGTGAGATTGAGCTGATGCTGGGGCTATTCTCCAGTGCATGGTTATCTCACAGTAATTTAAACCTTGCACTAAAGACTTATAAGATACTGTCTGTGTTTTATTAGCACCCACACTTGCTTTGTCTAAGTGTAAATAATTATACAATGCTCAAAGGAGTAGAGAATCTATCTGCTAGTTTGTTACACTCTTCTCATATGTTTCATCCTTTAAGCACTCTACATATTTAAAAAAGTAATTTACAATACATTCAACAATAAAAATATACTGAGCCCTCCCTGAATGAAATAACAATGTTTTATAAAGCTAACTTTAAACCTTATGATATGCAATCAGTATGCTATCATATGCTGCAATTAAATCTCTCTCAGTTTAAAAAAGATAGGCTGGAAAAGAAAGGCTAGAGAAATGTTTTCTTGGAAGCGAAAAAAAAAACAATAATAGAAATAAGAGTGTAAAGAATAGCAAAAACAATTAAAAGACATAAAACTATTTTAAAAAAAAAAAGGTTTTTTAGGCTTACAATAGTTATTTCAAAAAAGCATAGAAAAGGTAATCATAACACTCAACCCCAATATTCCTTGAGCAGATAGTAGTTTAGGGAAATCGTGTTAGTAGCTGATGGAAAGAAAAGCAGAGTATCTTCCGGCAAAGGCAGAGGCTTCAGTAGAACAGAGCTAGTGAAGAAGTGGTGAAGTCTCTGTCACTCTCATGGAAGGATGCAAACCTACGGCCGCACAATGTCTAATTTCCACTGAACAGAGGGAGGGGGCACTTTCTAGGTGATTAAGATAAGGCAAAATTGAAGAAATATGGCTCCTGACCACAGGATCAGAGAAGCAAACGCCAGCTTACCAACTGCCACAGGCTGCGATGCAGTACCGTGTGCATGCGAGAGACACCTGCAGGCTGCAGAGGCGGGGAGACACCCCTGAGGAGCAGTCAGCACCTCTCCAGAGGGCGCTGAGCATGTGTCAGACGGCAGAATTCTTTGAAGGAGTGTGATGGATGCACTTGTCCTGTTTGAACTAACTGAACTTTGGTCCAGGCAGGTGCTCCACAAGTAGACCTAACTGAAGTTAATCCTATTGTGAGGCTATCAGCAAGAACCAACACCAAAACAAAAAAAACCTGGTTTGGCTGGAGGCTGGGCTGATAAGTGGCCGAAACTGCATTAACACAGCAGAAAATCTGACTACAAATCAACCACTTTACACTACAAAAATCTACAGCCATCAGGGTCTGCTGAGGTCTCCCTCCATAGCAACTGGCTGTGCAGAGGTGATCTCCCCTTGAGTAGGTTACCTCTCAAGGTTACCCATTGAGGCTGAGAGATCCCTTACCTGACACCAGGCATCGATGGGTTGGTAAGTGACATTTTTTGCATGCACGTAACATTTAAGATACATATAGTAAGCTTGTGTTAATCTTTGTATCCCATACTAACTTTAAGCGTAGTAAATAGTAGAGTATTGACCACCAATCCATCTGTACTTACTAAATATTTTACATACCTAAATTTACTGATTAGAACCCAATAAACTAACTACTAGATCAGATCTGAGTGATCTCTGACTCTTCTCTTGTGGCAAAGAGAAGAGGAAATCCTGAGGAGAGCCATAATCTCTCCATTAAGCAAACTCTCCTAAACCATAACGTTTTTGTAAAGGGCGCTCAGCATAACTGCTTAGTATCTATTGGAAACAAAAAGGTAATTCTGATACTAGCAGTGCTGGCCTTACTTTTCAATGAATTTGCTCTCCAGAGCACAGCACAAGAAGGTCTGCACTGGGCTGGCCCACACTGAGGTCCATGCAGACTGACGCATGGACCATCTCATCTCTGATGTGCTCAGTGCTAACTGAAGACTGAAGTCACACAGTGGGACAGCAGCCTGACCAGGCAGTGGTGGGACAATGTGGTATCCTTCATTTCCCCAAGGAGCCAGCAGGGGGCAGGTATTCCATCTCACGTGACTCATGCCCGGGCTATAAGAAGAGCTATCGGGGGAGAGGAGAGCAGTCGCCACTTGGGGGTGGGCTGTCGCAGTGCGGGTCCAGTCGGTGTGCTTCGCGGCGGTATTGTAATTGTATCTTCATATCCCTTTATTGGTGTTATTGTTTTGTTTTCATCTTCCCTTTTGCTGTTCTGTGAAATTGCACTATTTTAACCCACGAGTTTTGCCCTGTTGATTTTTTTTTCCCCACGGCTGTGGGAGTGGAGCGAGTGGCTGTGTGGTTCTTTGTTCCTGGCTGAAGCCAAACCATGATGGTCCTTTTTGGAGCCCAACGTGCACTCTCTAGCAAGGCTAGCTCTATAAGGTAAAATATATAGGTCAGCAGAAAAAACAAAGCAAACAAATCTATACTAACTTTGCTGCTAGCTTTTCCTTTGCC
>NW_009647088.1:0-1326 GCF_000708025.1 Charadrius vociferus
TCGGCCACCCCAACCTCCTCTGGGGTCACCTGGATGCCAACAGGGCCACCAGGGTGATTGTCATAGCCCCAAAGTCTGCTGTGGCCGCTAAGGTGGTTCTGGGGCCACCTCTGAGCCCTACATGGGCACTTGGGGGTCTCCACCCCCCAACATGTCCCCATGTCCCCCCAGATGCCACCATCAGTGCTGGGGTCTCTCCGCCCCCCATGTGTCCCTAGATGCCACCAAGGTGACTCCGTGGCCACCTCTGAGCCCTACATTTGTGCTGTGGTCTCTCCACCCCAATGTCCCCCCAGATGCCACCGAGGTGGCTCCGTGGCCACCTCTGAGCCCTACACGGGCACTTGGGGCTCTCCACCCCCCAGCATGTCCCCATGTCCCCCCAGATACCACCAAGGTCACTCCGTGGCCACCTATGAGCCCTATATGGGCACTTGGGGCTCTCCACCCCCCAGCATGTCCCCATGTCCCCCAGATGCCACCAAGGTGGCTCCGTGGCCACCTCTAAACCCTACAGGCGTGCTGCAGTCTCTCCACCCCGATGTCCCTGTAGATGCCACCAAGGTGGGTGTGTGGCCACCTCTGAGCCCTACATGGGCACTTGGGTCTCTCTGCCCCCCATGTGTCCCTAGATGCCACCGAGGTGGCTCCGTGGCCACCTCTGAGCCCTATATTTGTGCTGCGGTCTCTCCACCCCAATGTCCCCTCAGATGCCACCAAGGTGGCTCCATGGCCACCTCTGAGCCCTACATTTGTGCTGCGGTCTCTCCACCCCAATGTCCCCTCAGATGCCACCAAGGTGGCTCCATGGCCACCTCTGAGCCCTACATTTGTGCTGCGGTCTCTCCACCCCAATGTCCCCTCAGATGCCACCAAGGTGGCTCCATGGCCACCTCTGAGCCCTACATTTGTGCTGCGGTCTCTCCACCCCAATGTCCCCAAACCCCAGCATGCCCCCGTGCCCCCCCAGATGCCACCAAGGTGGCTCCGTGGCCACCTCTGAGCCCTATATGGGCACTTGGGGCTCTCCACCCTCCAGCATGTCCCCATGTCCCCCCAGATGCCACCAAGGTGGCTCCGTGGCCACCTCTGAGCCCTACATGGGTGCTGGGGTCTCTCTACCGTCCCACATGTCCCCATGTCCCCATATTCCCCCAGGTGCCACCGAGATGGCTCCGTGGCCACCTCTGAGCCTTACACGGGTGTCCGTTCACCCTCCAATTTGCCCTGTGTCCCCCGTGTCCCCCCATGTCCCCCCATGTCCCCACGTCCCCCCGGGTGCCACCTGGCCACTGTTGACGGCAGCGTGCCGGGCGGAGCACACGA
>NW_009647088.1:1501-3281 GCF_000708025.1 Charadrius vociferus
GTCCCCCCATCCCCACGTCCCCCCGGGTGCCACCTGGCCACTGTTGACGGCAGCGTGCCGGGCGGAGCAGCAGAAGATGATCATGGTGACGAACTTCACCAGCTCGGGGCGGCTGCAGAGCTTCGAGGGGAAACCTGACCAGGGGACGGCACGAGGTCAGCGATGACCTCACCCACCGTGGGTCGCCACCCCACCAGTGCCCCACACTTGGCCCCTCCCACCAATCTGCCGTCTGGCACGGGCGTGGCGTGACCGTGGTCCTCACACACTCAGCTCATGGCATGACCATGGACGTGACCACGACCATCCCATGTCTTGACCATGACTGTGAACATGACTATGCCCATCCCATGTCTTGACCATGACCACGACCATGACCATGACTATGCCCATCCTATGTCTTGACCATGACCATGACCATGGACATGACTACGTCCATCCCGTGTCTTGACCATGACCATGACCGTGGACGTGACTACACCCATCCCATGTCTTGACCATGACCATGACCATGACTACACCCATCCCATGTCTTGACCATGACCATGACCATGGACATGACTACACCCATCCCATGTCTTGACCATGACCATGACCATGGACATGACTATGCCCATCCTATGTCTTGACCATGACCATGACCATGACTATGCCCATCCCATGTCTTGACCATGACCATGACCATGACCATGACTATGCCCATCCCATGTCTTGACCATGACCATGACCATGACCGTGGACATGACTACACCCATCCCATGTCTTGACCATGATCATGATCGTGGACATGACTACGCCCATCTCATGTCTTGACCATGGCATGACCTTGACCATGGCTGTGGCCATGACCATGACCATGACCATGCCATGTTACAAGTCTGGCCATGACCATGACCATGACCATGGTATGGTCATGACCACGATGGTGGCCGTGACTGTGATATGAGACTTTGGCCATACCAGTCATTGTGGTCATGGTCGTGACTGGGACATGACCGTGGCCAACACCATAGTCATGACCACGGCTCTCACCATCACTACGGTGTGACCATGGCCACCGTGTGATCACGGCCATGATGATGATGCGACCATGACCACAGCCATGACAGTGATGGAACCACGACCATCACCACGACAGTTATCACCATCATGATGATTCCCGTGTTGTGACCATGACGACGGCGTTGATGGTCACCATCACTGTGCATGATCATCCCCGTGATGTGACCACGAACATGGACGTGACCATCACCATGGACGTGACTGCCACCATGGCCATGACCGTCACTGTGACCGTCACCGCGTCCCCTACCCGTCTTCTCGTTGCCCAGGACGGCGTAGGTGAAGATCTCCCCCACCCAGTCCTGGAGTTCGTTGTCCTCGGCCACGTCACTGTCCTCGGGGTAGTAGAGAGCCACGATCCCCTCCACTAAGCTGGGCCACCACCACAGAGCCACCAGTGAGACATGGGGACAGGGCCACACCCACCGTCACCCCCAGCAGCTCCCAGCCTCATGGTCCCTGTCCCCATGTCCCCAACCTCTTGTCTCCACCCTCGTCATCCCCGTGGCCCCATCCCCGTTGTCCCCATCTTCATCATTCCCATCTCCACGTCCCCGTCTCCCTCATCCCCTCCCCCGTTGTCCCCAACCCTGTGTCCCCACCCCACCTCTCATCCCCGTAGCCCCATCCCCGTGTCCCACCGTTGTTGTCCCCACCCCTGTTGGCCCCATCCCCAGTGGCCCCACCACCATGTCCCCATACCCACATCCCATCCCTC
>NW_009647088.1:4434-6175 GCF_000708025.1 Charadrius vociferus
CAGGTGGCACCAAGAGGGGATCCAGGTGTCTGGGTGCCACCAAGAGGGGACCCATGTGCCCAGGTGCCACTAAGAGGTGGGACTCGAGTGTCCAGGTGCCACCAAGAGGAGACCCAGGTGACCAGGTGCCACCAAGAGGTGGGACCCAAGTGTCCAGGTGCCACCAAGAGGAGACCCAGGTGTCCAGGTGTCACCAAAAGGTGGGAGCCAAGTGTCCAGGTGCCACCAGGAGGAGACCCAGGTATCTGGGCGCCACTAAGGAGTGGGACCCAAGTGTCTGGGTGGCACCAAGAGGGGACCCAAGTGTCCATGTGCCACCAAAGGGTGAGACCCAAGTGTCCAGGTGCCATCAAGAGGGGACCCAGGCATCTGGGTGCCACCAAGAGGAGACCCGAGTGTCCAGGTGTCACCAAGAGGGGACTCAGGCATCTGGGTGCCACCAAGAGGAGACCCAAATGTCCAGGTGCCACCAAGAGGGGACCCAGGTGTCACCAAGAGGTGGGACCCAAGTGTCCAGGTGTCACCAAAAGGGGACCCAGGCATCTGGGTGCCACCAAGAGGAGACCCAAGTGTCCAGGTGCCACCAAGAGGGGACCCAGGTGTCATCAAGAGGTGGGACCCAAGTGTCCAGGTGCCATCAAGAGGGGACCCAGGTGTCACCAAGAGGTGGGACCCAAGTGTCCAGGTGCCACCAAGAGGGGACCCAGGTATCTGGGTGCCGCCAAGAGAGGACCAGTTGTCCGGGTGTCACCAAAGGGTGGGACACGAGCGTCTGGATGCCACCAAGAGGGGACTGAGGCGTGTGGCTGACCTGGTCGATGATGCCACCGGGGTTGAGCAGAGTGTCCCGTGCCAAAATGTTGATGTGGAAGGTGTAGCGACAGTGGGGCAGCAGGAGCTGGGGGGACACGGGGACATTGGGGACACGGGACACGGGAACACGGGGGACATGGGATATGGGGTCATTGGACATGGAGATATGGGGACACGGGACTTTGGGGACATGGGACATGCGGACATGGAGTCGTTGGACATGGGGATATGGGGACATGGGACACTGGATATATGGGACAAGGGGACGTGGGGACATGGGGACATGGGGACATTGGACATGGGGACATGGGGACAGTATGGGTGGGGACACGGGACACCAGGGGGACACCGGGCGTGGAGGACATGGGGACATGGGACAAGTGAGTGATGGGGACATGGGACATTGGGACATTGGGACATGGGACATGTGAGCAATGGGGACATGGGGACATGGGACATTGGGACATGGGGACATGGGGCCATTGGACACGGTGATGGGGACATGGGATATTGGGGACATGGGGACATGGGACACGAGAGCGATGTGGACACGGGGACATGGGACACCAGGGGGAGAGTGGACGTGGAGGACATGGGACATGGGGACATGGGGACATGGGGACATGGGGACATTGGACATGGGGACATGGGGACATGGGGACATGGGACACCAGGGGGAGAGTGGACATAGGGACGTGGGGACATACACCAGGGCGAGAGTGGACGTGGAGGTCATAGGACATGAGGACATGGGACATTGGGACATGGGGACATGGGACATGTGGCCGATGGGAACATGGGACTTGAGACATGGGGACAGTGGACATGGGGACGTGGGGACATGGGGACATTGGACACGGTGATGGGGACATGGGATACTGGGGACATTGCACATGAGAGAGATGTGGACACGGGGACATGGGACACC
>NW_009647089.1:0-813 GCF_000708025.1 Charadrius vociferus
CTCAGTTACTGCGCCTGCACAAGGGAAAGGTCTTCACAAGGGCAAGGGTCTTCTTGGCCTGTGGGCGTGATTTTTAGTATTACAGTGAAGGCAGTTCAGTTTAGGACACACAGAATTTTCACTTTTCTGCCAAGTTGGCTAGGCCTTTCAAAGCACGGTAGATTAGTAGCATCTTCAAGGTTTTTATGCTTGTCTGCTCCAAGATGTCTTATTCAAAGAAAGACAACACCTGCTTTGATTCTATCCTTGAGTTGTATGAAAAAGCACACCTAATAGAATAATAGAATCCTCGTTATCCATGAGAATGTCTCAGGAAGTTCCTCTATTAATTAGCCCAGATACTTGTGAAGTAACTTTAATGCTAACAACCTTAAAGCTAACAACTTTAATATTAATGAAAATGGCTAAAATTCTAACTACAAGACAACACTACCAAGCAGATCTCTCAAGAAGCCTAAGTCTGCTCTCCTGAAGTCCAGGGTAGAAAGATTGCTGCACGCCCTCCTCATTGCCCTAAGGATCCTGAACTCTACCATTTCATGATCACTGCAGCCGAGGCTACCCTTGAGCTTGACATTCCCCACCAGCCCCTCCTTGTTGACAAGGTCCAGCATACCTCCTCTCCTCATTGGCTCCTCTACCACTTGCAGAAGGAAGTTGTTGTCCATACAATCCAAGAACCTCCTGGATTTCTTATACCCTCTTGTGTTACCCTTCCAACAGATGTCAGGGTGGTTGAAGTCACCCATGAGGACCAGGGCCTGCAAATGCGATGCCGCTCCTATCTGTCTATCATAGAATCATAGAATGGTT
>NW_009647090.1:0-1165 GCF_000708025.1 Charadrius vociferus
GGGGACATGGGGCTGTGGCACTGTGGGGTCATGGAGATGTGGGGAGATGGTGACACGGTGACATAGTGACATTGTGACATGATTACACGGGGACATGTTGACACAGTGACACGGTGACACAGTGATGTGGTGATACGGTGCCATAGTGACACGGTGCCGTGGTGATGGGGTGACACGGTGACACAGTGAGGCGGTGCCACGGTGACATGGTGATGGGCTCACGTGGTGACACGGTGACACAGCAACACGGTGACATGGTGATGGGTGACATTATGACATAGTGACACGGTGATGGTGTGACACGTTGACATGGTGACATGGCGACATTGTGACATGGCGACACGGTGATGTGGTGCTATGGTGATATGGTGACATAGTGCCACGGTGATGGGGTGACATGGTGACGTTGTGCCGTGGTGACATGGTGACACGGTGATGAGGTGACATGGTGCCACGGTGATGGGGTGACATGGTGACACGGTGGCACAGTGATGTGGTGCCACGGTGATGGGGTGACATAGTGACATTGTGCCGCGGTGACACGGTGACACGGTGGCACAGTGATGTGGTGCCACGGTGATGGGGTGACATAGTGACATTGTGCCGCGGTGACACGGTGACACGGCGGCACAGTGATGTGGTGCCACGGTGATGGGGTGACATAGTGACATTGTGCCGCGGTGACACGGTGACACGGCGGCACAGTGATGTGGTGCCACGGTGATGGGGTGACATAGTGACATTGTGCCGCGGTGACACGGTGACACGGCGGCACAGTGATGTGGTGCCACGGTGATGGGGTGACATAGTGACATTGTGCCGCGGTGACACGGTGACACGGCGGCACAGTGATGTGGTGCCACGGTGATGGGTTGACATGGTGACATTGTGCCGTTGTGACATGGCGATGGGTGACATGGCGACATAGTGACACAGTGGTGACACGGTGACATGGTGACACGGTGATGGGGTGACACAGTGACACGGTGACACAGTGATGTGGTGACATGGTGACATGGTGCCATGGTGATGGGGTGACGTAGTGACACGGTGACACAGTGATGGGTTGACATGGTGACATTGTGCTGTGGTGACACGGTGACACGGTGATGGGGTGACATAGTGATTTGGTGACATGGTGACACAGTGATGGGGTGACATAGTG
>NW_009647091.1:0-1977 GCF_000708025.1 Charadrius vociferus
GCCAGTCCGGCCCAAACCATGACACCCTAGCTACTATGTTCTGCGCTGGATTAGTGTGAGTACTGTGTATTAAAATGTTTTTTTCTGTTCATTAGCAGTTTGCAAAGTCTAGCTTTCACTTTAGCCTTTTAAGAGATATTGATGATACAAGGATTAGTCTAAACCAAAATAATAAGGACTAAAGGAAGCCTCCATGTCTCTACTTCATGTAACGTCTGCAAGCCCCAAGACACCCCCATGTGATCTCTCATGATCACAACAGACGTTTAAAAAGAATCAGTGCCACTTATTTACAAATAATGGCAAATATCCAAGTCAGCAAAGAAATATGCATTTTCATGATAAGCAACTGATTGCTAGGGTTAGCCCTGCAGCCAGCAGGCCATTAGTAAAGTACATCTACAGACACAGGAAATTAAAGACTTACTTCTTCCTCCTCTTTTTTTTTAACAGTTGTTTAGTTGTCTCATTGCAGAGCTCACTTAGAGTCTATATTCATCATTTCTTAAAATTATAAAACTATAAAGAGGTAATTACTGAAATTATAAAATTCAAAATATTAATATATTTTTGTGTTTAATTACAAATATTTTTCTATTTTAATATATTTATTTTAATATATTTTATATATTACATATTTTTAAAACTTTAATTACAGATATTATTTGCAATTGTTTAACTAGCTGATTCTAGGTACAGTAATATGATCTTAATTATTTGTTTCTTCCCAAATACCTTTGATTAGTCTGATGCAAACCATTTTCAGTTTATTAATTAAGTATACTTAATTATGCTTAACTTAAAGCATATGAATAATCCTGTTGTCTTCATCAATGCACATATTTAGGTCACTTGCAGGGAAGCAGAAAAGTATTACCATTGCATTTCCCAGCTAATTCCAAGGGAAACTGGCAGTGCAGCCAACAGACTGCATTCAGTTGGAGGCTACTCAGTAGATTGCTACTCTTATAACCAAAGGTCCATATCTCTGGAAATAAAAACTTGTTCAATGTAGAACAGTTGACAGCATGAGATATATATTACGTAGTGATTAAATAAGATAACAGCGGTTTTAACTAGCTGAGAATCTGATTCTAGGTATCAGAATTTTTGGTCTCTTGTCTGGGCTGTATAGGTGGCTTACCTAGGTCTAATTCTAGGTCTAATTTTTCACCTGGAGCTGTCATGTGTTAGTTTTAGGCATCACTCTCTAATACTCATTAAAATCAGATTCTGGGTATAGGTTTTTCATGTTTATGTCTCTGAGAATCTTTTTCCTAAAAAGAAGATAATCTCTGTAATAAAGTCTCTCCTCAAAGGCCTTCCCTGAGCCATGCATCTTGAAGCCACCCACAGGAAATTGATTACTAAAATCAATACAATTTTATGTTCTAGGGGCTGGGCAAGGTTTCCAAAAGAGTTTTCTGTTAGAATTTCCAAAAGAGTTTCCTAACACATAACAACAAATACTATGGAGCCACATCTTGTCACCTTATTTCCTGCTTACCCGTAATTATTTTCTGCATGCTTTGTTAGCAAAACAACTTTGAGTTCCATGTGAAGTCTGTTAAAAAAAACTCAGCGTTTGGTCAATCTGATGACTTAGGAGAAATCTCAGTAATGTGCATCAGCACAAGCTTTTTCAGTAGCTATTGCTACCATTTGCAGGTTATAGCACTGTCTGTGTGGTGTTGCTTGGGGGAAATTCCCAGGAACTTGCCAGGATCCACTGTGCTCAAAGTAAATGACACATATTGCAGGACTGCTGTATAAAGTGAGGCACAGGAGGTACCCATGACAGTCAAAATATTTTGTTTTGTTTAGCACTGATGTAGAGTCAGAGACAAAATATTGTCCTGTCAATTCCTGTTCTAATAATAACATAAAAAACTAATCTGCTAATGTGATTTATGTTTGCTTTGGGTTTAACTGGCAATGTTTTGGTAGCAGGGGATGGCAGGGGGCCGGGGGGTGGGG
>NW_009647091.1:2284-6663 GCF_000708025.1 Charadrius vociferus
CAGCCTGTAGAGAGCCTGCATTGGAACAGGCTCCTGGCAGTAGATGCAACCCCATGAAGAGAAGCCCACACAGGAGTGGGTATATCCTGAAGGGCATAAGCAATCCAGGAGGTTCCTGGAATGCGTTGATGATAACTTCCTTCTCCAAGTGATAGAGTAGACAATGAGGAGAGCTGCTATGCTGGACCTTGTTCTCACCAACAAGGAGTGGCTTGGTGGGGAATCTGAAGCTCAAGGGCAGCCTTGACTGCAGTGACCATGAAATGGTGGAGTTCAAGATCCTTAGGGCAGCAAGTAGGGTGCACAGCAAACTCAATACCCTCGACTTCAGGAGAGCAGACTTTGGCTGCTCTTTGGCCGCTGTAGCCCCACATGGGGTTGTTGTGGCCCAAGTGCAGGCCCCGGCACTTGGCCTAGCTGAACCTCATACCACTGGTCTCAGCCCATCCATCCAGTCTGTCCAGATACCTCTGTAGGGCCATCCTACCCTTAAGCAGGTCGACGCTCCCGCCCAACTTGGTGTCGTCTGCAAATTTACTGAGGGTGCGTTCGAACCCCTCGTCCAGGTCTTTTAGATAAAGCTATTAAACAGAACCAGCCCTAATACTGAGGCCTGGGGAATACCACTTGTAACCATCTGCCAACTGGATTTAACTCCATGCACCACCACTCTTTGGGCCCGGCCTTCCAGCCAGTTCTTTATCCAGTGAAGAGTACGCGCATCCAAGCCATGAGCAGCCAGTTTCTCCAGGAGAATGCTGTGGGAAACAGTGCCGAAGGCTTTCATGAAGTGTCACATGAATTTTAAACTTTGAGTTCTCTATTCTTCCTCCTACCCCAGCAAACTACCAGAATTTCTTAAGAAGGCTTTACTAAAGTCCAGATAAACAACATCCACAGCCTTTCCCTCATCCACTAAGTAGTCTGACAAAAGCTTTCAGGTAGTTTTACAAAATCTGTATCCTTTCAATTAGATTTCCTTTTCTTAGTTTTCAGGACATCATGATTAGTGGAAGCAGCAAAAAATTAACTCTTTGCATAAGAGCAGAGAAGTTTTAAGATTTTATATATATATAAAGAAATGTCAGAAAAGACAAAATGGATTTTTTGCTTTCAAAACACCGAAAGATTCTCTCCGTCACTTAGAAATATTCAAACATCAGATAATGTAACTTTGTGCTGGTTTTGGTGAGGGAGGGCAGGAAACACAGGGTATACATACAAACAGCAGGGAATGGAATGCTCCAAGAATCACTTCAATCAATAATGGGATAAAATTTCTTAAATATGAAAACTTCTCCTCACAGGAAGCGTAGGCCTGCCTTAAAAGAAACAGTGACCAGTGACATGGAATTGTTGCTTAAATTATTATGTGACTATTTACTAAGCAAAATACATACGAAAAGATGAACCTTGTGTTTCTCTACTTTTGCGTGTATGTGTTCAAGATTTCTCATCAAAGGTAAGCAACTAACAGCACATTTAGTATTATCTAGGAAAGCAAAATCTATCCCATTCTCATTTTGATAAAAAAGAGAGACTATATCGTCTGGTATTATATCTTAAGTCCTTTCCTCAATGTCATAAATATGAACATCTAAGAGGTTACCTGCTCTGTTATCAAGCTGTTTTAAAAATGTTTATTGAATATTCTCCTTTTTAGTGCATTTCTAAACATAATTAGTTCCAAAATTATACAGTAGATTAAGATAATTTTTTATAATACACTCAATTCTTACTACTATGAGCTGCAGCCCATTATAATTGATTTATTTTTTTTCAAATGGCAGGTGATATCAAGTCTATATTTAAATAAAGTACTTGGAGATCATTCCAGACATTACCTGCTTTAAATAACAAAAAAAGGAAGACACAAAAAAGATTTTAAGTGTAAATTGTACCCATTTTTTTCCACTACACAATAACATAATAATTTATATTTGTACTTTTTAAAATATTGAAAGTATTTTAAGATGTAGATTATATGAAAATCTATTTGAGGGCATCTATTTGATAAAAACATTTGAACTGTCATCAGTGAATCTCTCAATAAACCATGTGATCATGCAATATTGCACTTCATTAAGCAGCACACATTTAACATATGTATTGCTGCATTTCATCTATACGCAGAGAAGTACTCATATACGCACATTAGGGTGGCCTAACCACAGCATCTAACTTGACTCAAGTTTACAGTAATCAACTTTAATTCCTTTTATAGTTAACAGAAAGAACAGGTATCTCTAAAGAAAGACTTATCCTAAAAATAGGCACATAATACATCATACAGACTGTGTTCTGGAAAGGTCTGTTTCTCTATATTGACCATTAAAAGAGCATCAGGATGATTTTTAAACACTTAGAAGTTAGGCAAGATGACTCCCACCCTTATAAACATTTTAGTTTCTAGTAAAATACATAGAGCTTTTGGATTCACAATTGAAAACCAAATAAACTCCTCTATATTATATCTAATTGTATGTAGACAGAAAAAAAAATACTTTCAGGCTTCCAGAGATTATTTCAAGATCTGATGACTGACTTTCCCTAGATCAAACTTCAATCAAGTTAAGGAAAGTCTGTTGTTTTCCTTTGCTATCCTATTGATATAACTACATGTGAAGACATTTTTCAAAAGTAGCCAGTTTCCTAATCGACTAATGAAATCAGGTTACTTACTTAATCAGTTTTTCAGATGACAGACAGCTTTCCAACTGAGAAATACCTTACTTTTCCTATACCACATTAATTTTCCTTAATACTTGCCTTTGCAACAGAAAGGACCGTGTACAGCACTGTTTAAAGGCTTACAACAGATAAAAAATTAAATAAGCTAACGTATTTGTGTGTTATACAAAAACAATGATTTCAAATGTCATTCAGTTGTTTTCAATGATGAATTTTAAATAGCTGCAAAAGTAGAGTAGTTTAAATTAGATACATGTAATTGTTAAGATAGATCATCTCTCAAAGTTGTCCATCTTCACTCTATCCTCATGCACATTCCCTCCTGTCAATGAAGTGCTTTGTTATTTTACAAACTCATCCCTTTGCAAGTATGCCAGCTGCAACTGCTACATTTAAAATCGTGATCAACCATTTAATTCACTAATTTTGAATATTGTTTTCTGACAGAAGCCACCTTTCCTAATTTCAAAGTAATGGAAAACAGTAATCTGTGACTAGTGACTATCTGCAACAAACTGTGTAGCAAGAATAAATAAAAAAAAAAGTAACCAGAACATGTGACCTACAACACAATGCATTTTCACAAACATTACTTTTGCAAGAAGCATTGCAAAACCTATTTTTAAGCCTAAATTAATGATTAGCAGGTTGCAACCGATAATCTATCTTTAGAAAAAAAAATCTACATTTTTGTTTTGCAAAATCTTTTGTTACTCCTCTTCATGTACTGGAAACTCTTCAGTGTGTGCAGGCTATCACCACGAAAAGCCAACAATCAACTAACCCCTTATCCCATAGCCTTTTAAAAAAAATAAATAATGGGCAGGTGGTACAGCAGGTCTTCTAACTGCTGCCTCTAAGAAACATATTGTCATTGAATTTGCAGGAAGACCGAGCAGATGAGGCCCTCTATAGCCTTGACTGCAGTGACCATGAAACAGTGGAGTTCAAGATCCTTAGGGCAGCAAGTAGGGTGCACAGCAAGCTCAATACCCTGGACTTCAGGAGAGCAGACTTTGGCCTCTTCAGGGATCTGCTTGGCAGAGTACCATGGGGTAAAGCCCTGGAGGGAAGAGGGACCCAAGAAAGCTGGCTAATATTCAAGGATCACCTCCTCCAAGCTCGGGAGGGATGCATGCCAACAAAGAGGAAGTCAGGAAAAAACGTTAGGAGACCTGCATGGATGAACAAGGAGCTCCTGGACAATCTCAAACAGAAAAAGGAAGCCTACAGAGGGTGGAAGCAAGGACAGGTAGCCTGGGAGGAATACAGAGAAATTGTCCAAGCAGCCAGGGATCAGGTTAAGAAAGCTAAAGCCCTGATAGAATTAAATCTGGCCAGGAACTTCAAGGGCAACAAGAAAAGCTTCTACAGGTACATCAGTGATAACAGGAAGATGAGGGAAAATGTGGGCCGACTCCAGAGGGAAACAGGAGACCTGGTTACCTGGGATATGGAGAAGGCTGAGGAACTCAATGACTTTTTTGCCTCAGTCTTCACCGGCAAGTGCTCTAGCCACACCGCCCAAGTGGCAGAAGGCAAAGACAGGGACTGGGAGAATGAGGAACCACCCACTGTAGGAGGAGACCAGATTCGAGACCAGCTGAGGAACCTGAAGATGCACAAGTCCATGGGACCTGATGAGATGCATCCATGGGTCCTGAGGGAACTGGTGGATGAAGTTGCCA
>NW_009647091.1:7110-8841 GCF_000708025.1 Charadrius vociferus
CAGTGACAAGTGGTGTTCCTCAGGGGTCAGTACTGGGACCAGTACTATTTAACATCTTTGTTGGTGACTTGGATGTTGGGATGGAGTGCACCCTCAGCAAGTTTGCCGACAACACCAAGCTGTGTGGAACGGTCGACACGCTGGGAGGGAGGGATGCCATGCAGAGGGACCTGGATAGGCTTGAGAGGTGGGCCCACGCAAACCTCATGAAATTCAACGAGGCCAAGTGCAAGGTCTTGCACATGCATCAGGGCAATCCCAAGCACAAATACAGGCTGGGTGGAGAATGGATTGAGAGCAGCCCTGAGGAGAAGGACTTTTAGGTGTTGGTGGATGAGTAGTTTATGTTGAGCCCCCAACATAAGAAGGACATGGACCTGTTGTGGCGAGTGCAGAAGAGGGCCTCATGTTTCTGTACTCCATAAGTGCAAAGTGTTTTTTCCAAGGCCTTGTAGACACCCAATCAGTGTATGGGTGCCTACACAAAAGCCAATAGGCCTCAATTATAAATGATAAATGATTATAAACATATATGGTCTGAAGTATACCCAGTTTCCCAATTAGGAAAATGCCTACCTGAGAGCTAGGCTCAGTCACCATACAGAGGGTGGGACTAACCCATGGAGACGGGGGCAGCCCAGCTTCCTCCCTATCCCAAAGCACCTAGCCTGCAGCAAATGCAGCAGCAGTAATGTGAGCAGAAGCAGCTACAAAGCCCTCATCCATTTGTCCCCCAGCAAATCTGTCTCCTATTGCTCTCAAATTCAACTGCATGGGGGTTCTTGCTAAATAAGTCCGCCCTGAGAGGTAAAGTTCAAATTCAGGTTCCTCTCATGAGAAACCTCCATGAGAACAGGCCTGAAGAGAGACATCCGGTTGAAAATCATTATAAGGCAGGAACACAGTATGGTGTATGAGCAATCTTATGCTTAAAAGAGATGAAACAACAAAGATGGCTGCAAGGAAAAAAAAGATAAGTACCTCACCAGAACTGAAAGCAGCAACTTTTCTTTTTCATTCTCTTTCCTTCTCTGCCAAATAAAGTAATCAAATAAACTAGGTCAGCACAAATGAACAAGGTGAGACAGCTGCAAACTAGATGGGCAAAACAGCAATGAGCAGGCCTCCAAAATACCACATAGTCATGGTTAAGTCAGCATGACTAAAGGACCTCAGCTCATTGCAAGGAGGAGAAGGACAGCCCCCACCTTGAAGAATAAAGGATCCCCCTGGACTACCGAGATAACGCCAGCATCCTAGCCCCTCTAACACCTCTGTGAAACCCTCCCATTAGCTGGCATCATAGATAAATAATTGTAGCAAGACTGACTCTAGCAAGACTGACTCTAGGATGCCTAGATCAAGAAAGAAGCAGACGGATGATGTTGCCATAGAATTATAGTTGCTTTGCAAAACAGTAGCATGAATGTGTTAAGTAGGGACTGGTCAAATCAGGTTGCACCTGAACGCTTGAAAGGTATTAGAACCATGTGTAAAACCGCATTTGGGGTGCACCAATTCGAATGGGACACCTCATGCGCAATAAAAAAAAATAATTAGTAATTCTATACTGAGGGTGCACTCGATCCCCTCGTCCAGATCATTGATAAAGATATTAAACAGAACCGGCCCCAATACTGAGCCCTGGGGAACGCCACTTGTGACCGGCCACCAACTGGATTTAACTCCATTCACCTCTGAATTGGTCACTGTCCTGGTTTGAGGTAAAAC
>NW_009647092.1:0-479 GCF_000708025.1 Charadrius vociferus
ACTAACAGGAAGCAGCAAGTTTCTGCATCCCGAGAAAAAGTGACTAAGAAACTTGTGGAGCACCAGGATTTTGACTAAAAAACAGCCAAAGAATAAGGCTTGTCTCAGATTTGTTTCTAAGACCACAGTTCCTACAGCAAGAAGTGGGTACTACTTAAGCCCCACCACATGGGTTTGTTCCGTGTTACGTTAAGGAAACAGTGAGGGGAGGGAGACTCTTTGAAATGGTCCGATTTTCCGTACTTTACTCTGAAGCCATGGAGATAAAGGAATATGTTGAAGCTGGAAAGGTCCCAAAGCACCATCTTGATGATCTCATGAGCTGGAGGAGCGGCTGGCAACCGCGGAACCTCGGAAGCGTAACGTTCTGTACCGGCTGGTAACTGCCTGTGTTGGTCCAGCAAGCCTGGAGCAGGTCCCACCTCTTCGTTTGTGTGTGTTTTTCACTGTTGGTTTTGTTTCAAAAAAGAATCAGAGGT
>NW_009647093.1:0-207 GCF_000708025.1 Charadrius vociferus
ATATTCTGAATTTAGGAGGTTTTTCCTCCTAAAAGGGAGAGTTTAACGTCACCAAAACTGCAGAAATTGGGGAATATTCCGAATTCATGGGTTTTTTTTGTCCCAAAATGGAGAGTTTAACTTCATTGAAACTGCAGAAAACAGGGAATATTCTGAATGTAGGGTTTTTCATCCCCAAAGGGAGAGATTAAGGTCATTAAAACTGCA
>NW_009647094.1:0-300 GCF_000708025.1 Charadrius vociferus
CGCCCCGTCCCCCCCCCCCCTGGCCAAGCCCAGGCTGGACACCCAGCCCCATAAGAAGCCCTCCAAGATCCCCACCCCACGGGGCTATGGGGTGACCCCCCGGTCCCCCAAACCTGGGGAGCACAAGCCTTGGGGGGCTCTGCAGAGTGTCCTCTCCTCCTTCCTGGAGCCCACCTGGGACCCACGGGAGCGCGAGGGGTTGGACGAGGACGCCTGGCCGTGAGACGCCCAGCTTGGTGGCCATGCCACCCCCCGGGACATCGTGGAGCCGCTGCTGGTAATGGCCACCTGGACGGGGAG
>NW_009647094.1:364-2760 GCF_000708025.1 Charadrius vociferus
TGGCGGGTGGGGTCGGGCCCTGCGAGGAGCCCCCCGGCCCCAGCCAGGCACAAAGGGACCCGCACACGTCCCAGTCCCGTGAGGAACGGCTCCACGGGGGTGGCCATGGTGTGGCCACGCAGGTGGCCGGAGCAGAGAGCTGTGGCCCAGTCCCCTGGGAACAACGCTGGAGAGCAACCGGCGCGTCGCTTCTGATCTTTGTCTCCTCGTCTTGTCTTTTTGTCATCCCCTCTTCTTGGCCTTCTCCTCCTGTCATCTCCTTTTCATGACATTTTCTCCTTTTCTTTGTCTTTCACCTGTTCTTGGCCTTATCCTCTTGTCATCTACTCTTTGTGTCCTCCTCTTCTTGGACTTGACTTGACTTGACTTGACCTCTACTCTCCTCCTCTTCTTCTTCCTCTTTCTTCTCTCTTCTCTTGTTCTTCTCTTCTCTTGTTCCTCTCCTCTCCTCTCCTTCTTCCTCTTTCTTCTCTCTTCTCTTGTTCTTCTCTTCTCTTGTTCCTCTCCTCTCTTCTCTTGTTCTTCTCTTCTCTTGTTCTTCTCTTCTCTTCTCCTTTCTTCTCTTCTCTTCTCCTTTCTTCTCTCTTCTCTTGTTCTTCTCTTCTCGTCTCATCTCTCTCTTCTCTTTTCTCACGTCTTCCTCCTCCTCTTCTTCTCTCTACATCTGAGGTGACTTGGGGACATGCAGCTTGTTGTCACAACCTGTATTTTTGGGGGTCGCTTGTTCCTCTCCAGCACCCGGCAGCCCCCAGCTGGCCGCAGCCGTGTCTGTAGCGTGTTGACATCCCTAAGGTGGGATGGGGCTATGTGTGGAGCCTCCCACCTGGGCCACCACGGTCCCCACCCCTCCAGCCCCATGCATCCCCCCCCCAAGCCAGTAAAGACCAACGGAGCTGAACCCACTGCCTCCAGTTGTCTGTCCTGGGGGGTTGGGACCTGCTGAGGGGGAGCTGGTGGGGAGGAGGAGGGACACAAGACCCCCTGAGCCCAAGGGAGGAGGCCTTTGGGGGGATTGGGAGGGGTGGAGGGAAGGGCTGGGGTGAGGGTCAGCCCCGATGTTCTGCACCCCATTGCAGCCACAGCTGTGTCTGGGACCCCTCCATGTCCCCAAAGCCCTCAGGGCTTCCTGGAGCCAGAATTGCCCCGTGGCCGAGAGCCTTCACCCAAGAGCTGCTCACCAGGGGGACGTGGCCATCACCTGCTGGTGGCCGAGGGCTGGGCAGGTGGTGGGTTGCCGTGGGGTCCAGACCTCCTGGTGGCCACCACCCCCCCGGGACTTGGGGGTTCCCAAAGCGGGGTGTCCACTGTGGCCCTGCACCTCCCCTGGGAGCGGGGACGGTATCCCATGGGGTGTCCCGGAGCAGTGCCAGTGCCCCGCAGGGAGACCAGTAACGGTGCTGCTGCCTGGTACTGGTACCAGTGCTCAGTGGGATGTCCCAAAGCAGGACTCGGTGCTCGTGCCCATCCCTGCTCAGCACCAGGGACTGTCACCCCGCAGGGATCAGCTGCCCCTCCTGGGGACACCACGCGGATCCTGCCGTAGACCTTGGTGGAACCATTAAAGGCTCCAGCATCAGGCGGGAGCAGAGCGGGGGGCCAAGAGCTCCCGCTTGCCCTCCCATGGGACCATCCTGTCCCCGAGAGGCACCGAACCCCGTTTCCGCTGGCCACGTGCCCAGCACCGGGCAATTTGCTGTTTCAGACCTCGCCGAGCCAGAGGTCACGGCCACCAACCCCGGAGAGGGCTTCTTATCTCCTCCCTCCTGGGAGGGCAGGGCACTGCCGAGAGGAAGCTCGCAGCATCCCGCTTCCCTCGGGATCACGGGGCCGGAGCCGAGAAAACAAGATTTTTGGGGGGGGGACTGACACCGACTCCGTGGGCTGATGTCACCTTTATTCAACGTTCGCTTAAAACAAGTGAACATACAATATATTTTATATTTTATATATTAGATATTTCCTGCACCGAACGCTTCGAAGTCAGGGGTGACCCATGGCTTAATTTGGGGCGGGAGGGGGGGGGGAAGGAGTAGTGTCACCGCAGGAGGAGGTGGCACGGTCTTCTCCAAAAAAAAAGGGGCTGGAAAAGCCCTTTTTCTTTTTTTTACAGCCTCAAATTTCAGATCCTCGAGCCCTTACGGGACCTTTAGAAACAGCTGCCGTGGGGAGAAGATCATCTCCAAAGGGTCGAGGGTCACCCACGGCTCTCTCGAACCAGGGGACAAAAATCACGGAGAAGAAGGAAGAAGCCAAAGCCCTTTCCCACCTGCTCCGGGACGCACCGAGCTCTGAGCCCCAGGGGATCCCCGGGGGTGCCATTCCCAAATTAAGGAGTGTGGAACCCTTCACCGGACACCACCACGGGGCAGAGGCGAGACCCAGCGCCAGTGCAGCAG
>NW_009647094.1:3424-7938 GCF_000708025.1 Charadrius vociferus
TGGGCTCTTGGGGTTCCATCCGCCCGCCCGCAGCTCGAGGCTGAACGGTTCCCCCCAAAAAGCCCCTTCGGTTATTTGCTCCGAGATTAAATATTCAAGATTCTGAACTCATTAACTCCTCGGCCCGCAGGGGAGCGGGGAGAGCTCAGCACAGCGGCGCCGAGCGGAGCAAGGGGGGGAAAAAAAACCTCCGGGATAAGGATTTGCGGCTCTCCTCATCCCAAGCGAACGCAGGAGGGTGGTGGGAACCCCCTCCCCAGACCCTTTAAAACGTTCACCTCCGAGGAAGCTCCGCTCTCGGCGCGCCGGCCCCGTGCCAGCCCTGGCGGGGAGGGAGAGGCAGCGAGAGCCGCGTAGGGCAGGCGGGTTAAAACGGGGAGGGAGAGGGGGGGGAGAAATAACCAGGCAGCAGCCAGAGACAGCCCAAAGCCGGGGTAAAAAAAACAATCAGGGAGAGGCAGCGAGAGCCGCGTAGGGCAGGCGGGTTAAAACGGGGAGGGAGAGGGGGGGGAGAAATAACCAGGCAGCAGCCAGAGACAGCCCAAAGCCGGGGTAAAAAAACCAGTCCGCTAACCTCCAAATCCTGCAAGAGCGGGCAGGCCGGCGAGGGCAGGCGGCAGCGCGGGTACGGAGATACAGAGAGAGGTGAGTCACGGCGGACACAGCTCATTCCCAACCCGAAGAAAAGGGGCTGCGAGGAAGGTGGGGAAGGGGCCGGGGCAAGCGGGACGCGGGACTGGCTGACGTTTGTGGGACAGACCTCTGCTCCGAGGCCGTCTGCGGCTGCCCAGCACCGCAGGCAGAGCCGGGTGAACCCCGGGAAGGGGATGGACTTGGGGTTTTTTTTAATTATTTTAAACAAAGTGATGGTGGGTTGGGACATCTCTGTTTCCTTTAGCTGCCACCACGGTACCGGGAGGGCAGCACGAGCGCTGCCGGCTGGCACAGACCGCGTCTCACCCCACGACCGGCGCAGAGGAAGGAAGGAGATGGCAGTGAGAGCAGCCCGGGGAGGGGTTGTCCCACCATCACAGACGTGCTGCAGGACCATCCAGCCCACCCCAAGCTCTGAGCGGAGAGCGGGGAAGGCAGAGTGGGCAGCAAGGGTGGGCAGCGACCTCGGCTCGGTCGTTTCGGAGGAAGGCATGGGAAGGGGCGTACCGTGAAACTGGGATTGCTGGGCTGGATCCTGAGCTCTGCCAGCACCCAGATACCGTTGGTGAGCTTCAGGGATTGGTAGAGCATGTCTTGGCCCTCCACGTTCCTTTTGGCGATGGTGAAGATGTTGCTGCCTTGGAGCTTGCTGCTAACAGCGTCTGCGTGGGAGGAGAGAGGCGCTGCGGGGGCTGCTCGGGGCTGAGCATCAGCTCCCTTCGGACCCGCTCCTGCCCCATCTCCCCCTCCCCGTGACGCAGCACATCCAAAAGCCGCCGTTCCCCATGCAGCGAGGAGAAGGGCTCTATTCAACCGGGCTCCCGTGTGTGTCCCCCCCTGCCCCGGGAGAGCGAGCGACAGCCCAGAGCTCGATTCACAAGCGGAGCCGCCCCGCTTTGCTCCGCAAAGGTCAGCTCGCCGCTGCCAGCGGGACTGAAAGGACTCGGCTGTCCCTGCCCAGGGTGTGCACGTCCCGCCTGGCACCGGAGAAGGAGCTGGGGGAGCGAGGAGGCACCGGGGAGCCCGGTCCCACCTCCTGCCCACGAGCACAGGACGTGCCCGTGGGACGGGCTGCAGCGAGACTGGGCAGTGTCGGGGCTGCACGATCCAATTCAGCGTCTCCGCAGCGAGACTGGTGCCAGGGTGGGCACAGGAACTGCCCCCCGTGGCAGGGACGTCCCCACCGGGCAGAGCAAGCTTGGAGGCTGCCACGTTTTTACAACTAGCCAACGGCAACCAAAGCAACAGCTCCTTCTTGGAGACACGGGGTGGGCACAGGGGGAAGGAGTTCCCATCTCCCCATAGCCTGGGCTGGGATAACTGGGATAAGCTACGAGCTGAGCCGCGTCCTCCTGAAGGGTTTGGACCCACCTGCGTTGAGAGAACAGTCTTTGATCTGGAACTGGGCCTCATTCTCGTTGGGAATGTCCTTCCAAGTGGCCAGGAACATCTGCCGCTCTGCAGCAAGGAACAAAACCAAGGCAGCGCTGAAGCGACGGGATCAGCCGCCCCCCCAAAAGGCGGTACACCCCAGGGGCCGCGCCGCTGAAGGGATCTCGCCCTGCCACATCGCCGTCCCCTCCAGCGGCTTCCCCAGAGGAACGGTACCCACTCTGGGGGGGATTAGCAAGCTGCGCTGGCTCGGCGAAGAGGCCGGTGAGCGCCAGAGAAGGCAAAATGAGCAGCGAGCGAAGCTCTCCCCGGCAGTGAGGAGTTAGAGAAGGTGGCTCAGACCATCTCAGGCAGCCACAGTGTGGTCACGCTGGAATGGCATTGTCCCCATCTATACCTTGCTCGGTCCCCAGGGCTCCTCCCCCAGGGAGGATTTCAGGGGCTGGGATGGCACCTATAGACCGGTGGCAAAAGTGTACCACAGCCACTCGTGCTCCAACTCACCCATCTTCCCGTCCTCCACGAAGAGGATGTGCAGCGGGTACAGGGTGCTGAAGTAGAAGACGTCGATGTTGTTTTTCACCGCGACCTGGGACAGAAGGACACGGGGACGTCAACATTTCCTCTGACCTACAGCAGGCGAGTGGTTCCCAAAGCGAGCATCCCATCCCATCCCATCCCATCCCTCTTGAGCCGGGCATTATCCAGTAAGCACCACCGACAAGAGAGTGGCAGCTGCCAGAAGGGAGCTGGGACAAGCCAGCACCCATGCCCCGCATGCCAGCGTGCTCCCAGGGGTGCCACTGGTCCCCAGCGTATAGGGGGAAATGGGGGAGCTGCCAGGGCTGCACCCCCTCAGCCGCCTTCTCCCAGCTCCCTCCTGGGAACCCCAGCTCCACCGCCTCCCCTCGCGCTGGGACACGGCGAGCAGATGCTCGGCTCAGGTTCGGCTCTGCCGCTGGCAGCACGGATCCTCCTCCGCAGAGGAAGCGGTCTGCGCGCAGCTGGATGTTAAATCGGCGTCAGACTGAGCTCTGACAGCAGAGATGAGCTGAGCATTTCTTCTGGTTCCTGCTGTCACACCTCCCTCCGGCTCCCTCACCCCGGGAGGTTCCACGTTCCCCACCTGGAGGTTGTTGAGAGGGTCCATTTTCATGACGGAGCCGACGGTGTTCAGCGGAAGAGAGATCTCCACGGACTGGTTGGGGGCGAGAGGCGCGTGGACCTGGAGAGGCGCTGCCGGGGCCAGGCCGAAGCTGGGGGACACCCGAGGAGGGCAGGGGGTCAGGGTGGGGGGCAGCAGATGATGGGAGAAGGCTCTGCCCGGCCGCTCCTTGGCCAACCTCGGGACTCCCCGCCTTCCTTCACTCCCATCCCAGGAACACCCCAGCTCACGTTGCACAGTCCAGGACCAGGCTGGCTCCTGCCCAGCTCCCCCTGGGGCAATAACAGGTGGCCCCAAAAAATCTTACCCTGTCCTCCTACACAACCTCACACCCATTTTCCTGCACCATTCCCTCAGGGCCATCCCTTGTTGCGTCCCTTTGAGGGGAAAAAGAGGTATCGGGTCACCAGGAGGACAAGTAACGGGACAGCGGTCAGAGCCCGGAGGAACAGCCTCTTCAGTCAACTTCTTAGAGGCTTTGGTTTGAGGATCATCACCACCACAGCCATCAGAGAGAGAAGGGTCATCACGTGAGGCTCTTCCCAGCCCTTGCAGCCCCTTCCTCCCCCGCTTTTCCGCACGCAAACCGCTCCAGAGCTGAGCTCGGAGGTGTCACGCGGCGTCTTCACCAGTCCCTGCCCAGGGGGACCTCACCTGTTGCGGTTGAACTGGATGGCAAAGTCAGACATGACCTGCAGAGCCTTGTTCGTTAGCACGAGGTCCATGGAGATGGAGCCCACCTGCCGGCTGAAGGTGCCGGAGATCTCCAGCCCTTTGGCCTTCATGGCAGGGAGCCACACCTGGGTTAAGGAGACAAGAAATCCTTGGAGTTTTTCCCAAAACGAACCCTTCGGTGCTCTCCAGCCTGGCAGGTTTGTAGACCAGAAGCATTTCACAGCCACCGACACGCAGTGGGCACAGTCACCGTCACCAGGGCTGTGGGATGCTGCTGCCGAGTCCTCCAAACCTCATCCCACACGGCAGGAAACAGCACAGCCCCAAAATCAGAGACACGAGCTGACGGAGCCCCGCTCTCCTCTCTGCTTCGGGCTCTGTGCCACCCAGGGGAACACACAGACCGCCTCTGCCCCGCGTCCCCGCAGCCGGGCGAGCACCCTAACACCCTCTTCACCTGCAGATGACCACCCTCACCCATCTCGCTACCGCGCTGGGACGAGGGCAGCTCGTCTTCCACCTCCCCGCGAGGAGACCCCGCAGCGCGGAACGGGCACAGGGGGTGTCTCTGCCCCTCCCCTTAATGCCACAGCCCTGAGCTTTGCCAGCAGCCGGCGGCCAAGGTTCG
>NW_009647094.1:8433-17170 GCF_000708025.1 Charadrius vociferus
GGGGGCGGGCGCAGGCGGCGGGGCTCCGCACGGCGTAGAGGGCTAAGAAAAGGGCTGATCCATACCCCTTCCGACTCGTCCCCCATCTCCAAGCGGAAGCAGGCAAGGCGGAGAGAAGAGCCAGCCGCATGCAGAGACAAGCCAGGAGAGAGAAAGAGACAAAAAACAGAGAGACAAGAGAAGGGGAGGAGGGAAGAGAGGTTAGTCCTGCCTCACCGCCCACCCGTCCCTCTGCCCCTGACTGCTCCGGAGCCAGGGGACAGAGCGTGACCGGGAGGTTTCTTGTCCCCACAGTCATTGCCAGCCTGTTCCCAAATCCTGCAAACCCAGCCAAGAGCCAGGGCGGCACTTGGATTACAGACCAGGAGAGGCAGCAGGCAAAGAGCCAGCGATGCTGCTTCCCCTCAGGGAATATCTGCTGGATTTTACGAGTAGTGGAGAAAACTCCAAACTTTTCCTTTGGGGAGCCCCAAAGATCGCCAGCATCTATGGGGCAGGCGGTCCCAACCAGGGAGGTTTTCATCCCTCCTCCCCCTGCAGCCAAACCGCTTCTCGGTTTGCGTTCCCAGGAGGACAAGCTGTCACCTCCAGATGTCCCGAGGCGGGAAACACCGGTTAAAGCACCCCAAGGGCCGGGACATGGCATGTCTTGGCCCAGCCCCACAGCAGTTCGGGGCACATCCCCGTTTCACACAGCTGTGGGGTTCAGCGGGGGACCCAGGAGGAGCGGTCAGCCCCGCAGCACCGCACGGACAGCGGGAGCATCTACACAGACCTCATGTACCGAGAAAAGAGGCACTCAGGAGCACTAACCCCCTGCCCCGCTCCGGCCATCCGATGACGACAAGATAAATTAGGGTGCAGTGCCCCTCCATCATCACCAGCCGCAGGAGGAAAGGACTAGCCCGGGTGGAGACAAGCCTGTCCCATCCTGAGGATCTCCAGACACGAGTGAGCATCAAACCCAGCACAATGCTGCCAGGGAAGCCGGGCAAGGAAAAGAACGCGCGGGGTTGTGACATACCAGGCTGTCCAAGCCACCTCCGAGGAGGTCCACGGCGCCCATCTGCACGGAGGAGGTGGCGATGGGAGGTCCGCTCACCGGCGGTCCCAGGTCCAGGGTCAGCAGGTCACCCAGCAGGTCGCCCTGAGTGGGGATGACGGCCGGCTGCTCCGTCGCCTGCACTCCCGAGGGGGCTGCGTCAGGGCTCTCGGCGCTCTCGCTCCTAGAGGGAACGGCGAGGGAAAGACATGAGATCCTGAGGATGTCCGGCTGAGCCCACAGATCTCGCCGGAGACACAAGTTCACCCAGGCGGGCTTTGCAGCGAGCGTTCAGAGAGACACCCCCGCCCCAGCACGGCTCCCATCGAGATCACAGCCCACTTCGGTTCAGAGATCGCTCCTTCAGCCTTCTAAGGACAGTATGGAATCCATACAGCCCCGTTCCCACCAGGGAACACCTCCCCTCGGGAAAGGGGATCCCAGTTCAGAGCGCAGCGGATGCAGCCAACTCCGCACGGCGCCGTGCGTGGCTGCGGCAGCCCCACAGCCGCTTGGCTCGGCATCCGACCTGCCCATCGTACGGATCCAGCCCTGGAAGTCCCCGTGTGGGGCGGGGAATCACCCTGAGGAGGGGAGAAGATACTCACGAGCCTGTTCTGGGGGGCAAACTCTTGTGCACGACCCCTCTGCTCCCCTCCACGAAGGCGCTGGGAGGTTTGTGATAGACGGAGGCCAACGTCCCGATGTAGCAGATCAGCTCGTCCAGCAGCGTCGGCTCGATCAGATCCGTCTCCTCGGAGATGAGGGGCTTCTCGGCCAGCACCACCTCCTTGGCGGCCACGGGGTCGGTGGAGAGCAGGCGCCAGTAGATGTAGCCACGGGCCCGCAGGCCGGGGGTGTCGGGATACAGTGCGGGAAGTACGGGGGTTAGCGCCGAAGCCATCGGGCAGGGGAAGCTGCAGCTACTTCAGAGCATCTCGGCCCCATCTAAGCCTTGCTGTGGTATTAAGAGGGATCGTGGGGATAAAAGTTAAAGCTATTTATGTCACACCTCCGCTGCAGAGGCCACACCACCTGGCTGCACCAGCCTTAGCAGGCGAACAGCACAAGATGCCCTCCTCTGCTACGGGAGACTGTGCCCTCTCCGGGATGAAATATCAGTTTTTCCAGAATTGAGCTCCCATTATCTGCCTCCTCTCCCGGGTGCTGCATTCCCAAACCGTTCCCGCTGCCTTGCGAGGGGAAGGCGAAACCCACGGAAGCTCTTTCCTGGCGCAGGAGCCGTGACCCACCTGCGTGGCCAGGCTCAGCACCTGCTGCACCAGCTCCTGCGTCTCGGTGGGCTTCTTCAAAAACAGCTTCACGATGGCCGTCAGCAGCTGCAGCTGAACCTGCAGGCAGGCAAAGAGGGTTAGGGAGAGACAGACAGACAAATCACACCATTTCTGTGCAGGAATACAGGGATTTTCCCCGTACGTGCTGCCAGGATATAAGCTGAACCTGCCTTTCGAGGGACTGATCACACAGGGACTGCTTAAACGGTGGTGACAAGTGTCAGGGCACCCTGCGTGGCTCCCAGACAGGTCCGCAGCCCGTTTCAAGCCGATTACCGCACTCTCGGCCCCTCAGAGCTGCAGGCTGACACCGAGGTTACTGGGCAAGGTCTCGGGACTGGGTTACACGGTCCCACAAGGGTAAAGGCCAGAGCATCCTCTGACTTTTATGAGGATAAGCAGCAGCGATTTCCCTCCAACAGTCCCTTTCGACCTGAGATGGGGCATCCAGCATTGCTGGCTTTGCTATTTTGCATTTATAGACTTTCCCCTGTTCACCATGACTTAGTTTCACGGTGTTTTGCAACAGGGGGTTGTAGAAAGTTTCCATAGATGGACACCCCCCTCCCAAATTCCACAGGCAAAACCACTGGCCACAGCTGCCCCAGCAAGAACAAGTAGGCACCGCTCCCTCTGCTCATTTCAGCCGTCTGACTCCATTTTCCAGCTCCGAAGGGCTGATCCTGTCCCGGCATAGAGGAATATCCAGACAACCAAGTGGTCCTTCCCAACTATTAAGCAAGGAAGGTGCTTGGGACACCACCGTGGTGGCATTTCATGGGCCACATCCTCACCCAAAGCTGCTGTGGGACACCACTGCCCCCAGCACCTGCAGGGAAAACACCTTCGCGCCCAAATGCTTCGTTACACTTTGATTAGCACAAGTTTTGTCAGTGTTACCCCTCAACCAGCTGGTCCTGCTGGCGGCCGGACCCCACCATCGTATGGGGGATGTGCCCCCCACCCCGTCCCAGCGCACCTGGGTGCTCTCATCGTGGAATCCCTCCAGGAAGCTCTCCAGCAGCTCGTCGGCGTTGTCGATCCTCTCGGCGTACTCTCCTACGATCCAAATCATGGCAGCCCGCGCCTCGGGCTCGTCCAGGGAGTCGAGGTTCTCGCAGAGGGTGGCGATCACGCTCTCGTACCTTCCCGAGAAGGGAACACGCGTTCACCGAAAGCAAGAAACGCGAGTCCCAGCTCCGCTCTACCTCCAAACCACGTCCCCATCCACCCTCAGCAGAACCAGGACATCGCTAAGGGCGCCCGCAAGAGCCCCTGCCACCTGCCTGGGGCTGTCCCCTCTCCCCTGGGCTGTGGCACAGCGTGACACCACCCACACCGATCCCCCTCGGGTCCCAGAGCACGTTCCCCCGCTCGCCAGCCCCGCTACTGAATTAACTTCTCAGCCCCGCTCGTCTGCTCTCCCTCCTCTCTGCAGCGGCCCTGAGTCCCTGGCTATTCGTGCAGAGTCGTTATTAGTTCAGCTCATTAGTCTATATTAGCACTATTAGGACGTGACTTCCTGATCACGCAGTTGCCTATTCACCCTGGCTTAGCTGGAACATTCCCCTTCTCCTGCTGCCCTCGCTCCGGCATCAGGAGCGCTGAATTAAGAGCCAGAGATGGTTTACGCTGACTTGAGGGACCTCAAAACCTCTGGTGGCTCATGTCTATTTGGGTGTCTGGATTTGGGGTGGCCGTCGTGGGGCTGAGGACGTCCCCTGGGTTGGGGATGGCTTTCCTGCCTGCAGCTTAACTCTTGGGGCAGCGCTGACCGGTGATCACAACCTCAAACGGCAAAAAAACCCAAAGCCACCTTCACTGCAGGGAGGCTCCAGGTGGCTTCACCACCGACCGTCCTACCAGGAGGGCGCAGCAGCCCATCCCTCGCCCATGTCTGGGTCTTTGTAGCCCCCTCCCCCCAAGAATAGAGGGGTAGAAAGAGCCCGTTTAGACCGGGAACATCCACCCGAGGTTCTGAGGCTGACGGGCAGCTGCCACGCACTTGTTGGGGTACTTGCGGAAGATGTCCTTGATGACGACAATGGCCTCCTGCACCACGTAGTTGACTTTGGTCTGGATGAGGTCGAGCAGGGTGCTGACACAGCGCTCGGCCGATTGCTGTCGGAGAGACTCGGTCAGTCAGCAGCGACGCTCGTGTCCCCATCCCAAAACCTCTGCTGCCCTTCCTTCCCGCCTCATCCCCTCCGGACCTCCGCCAAAGCCAACCCAGACCAAACCAGGGGTCACACCAGCGCGGGCTCCCCTTCCCATCCAGGTTTGGCTCCTCCTCACCCCTCTTGCACGCTCCCAGAGCCTCCTCTCCCCCCACGCCGCTCTCTCCCTGCTCCCACGGGATGCATTTCGGACCATGGGGTGCACGAGCGCGGCAGCGAGCCCAAACCTCGGCTTGCCGGGGCAGCAGCGTCCGGCGCCTTGCTTTAATTTGGATCTGCCCAACCACACGGCTCAGCGTTATTAGGGGAAAAACCAGCGGTAAGAAATCCCCCCGCCCCGGGAGGAGGCGGCTTCGCTGCAGAGGGGAGGGATGGCTCTAAGGGCAGAGCCGGAGCAGCACAGCTCCTGGCAGGAAGCGAAGCCTGAATCAGCTCCAGCGCATCTCTGTCCTAGTGCCCGGCTCGCCGGTGTCGAGCGGGTTTGTCTCGGATTATTGAGGATGCTCTGCGCTAAACCCGGCGCCGCATCAGCTGGCGCGAAGGCACACGACCTCGCCTGTGAGCCTGCCCGTACCTGGGCCACGCGGAGCCACAGCGAGGTTTTTTTTTTTAATAATCCCCTTCTTCAAATTACCCCCCGTCCCGAGGGGGAGCAAAGCCTCCCGGTCCCCCTCGGTAAGGGATTAGCCCCCTCCAGCCCCCGCACAAACCACTTGGAGCATCCGCTGCATTAACACATCAGGCACAGCTGGAGGCAGCTGGCTCTGCAACAGAGCGCGGGGCAGGCAGGGATGCTAAAACAGCTCCGGCGGCAACAGGTAAGGGGATGAAACACCCTCCTTCCACCCCGTACATCCACCGTGGAACAACTGTGGCTCACCCCCAGCATCCCAGACTGGTGAGGGTGGGAAGGGCCCTCTGGAGCCCCACCATCCCACCCCCTGCCAGAGCAGGGGCACCTCCAGCAGTGGCACAGGACGGCGGCCAGGCGGGTTTGGGATGGCTCCAGAGGGGGAGACTCCCCCACCTCTCTGGGCAGACCTTTAGGATCATCAAGTCCAACCACTGTCATGGCAGTGCCCGAGCTGGAGCATGGGCAGGATGCATCCCCGGGGGATGCTCAGCCGCGAGTGCTCTGCTGCTGGATCCCCCCGGCACCTCCCTTGAAGGATTTATCAGCACGGATAAGATCCCCCCTCAGTCTTCTCTTCTCCAGACTGAAAAGCCCCACGTCCCTCAGCCTTTCCTCAGCAGAGAGATGCTCCAATCACCCCCAAGCCCACGAAGGCTTTAGTTAGTCAGGGCAGCAGCCACGTCCTGGGGTGGGATGACCTCCAGCTCACCCAACGCGCGCTGGGGAGCGATGCCTTGCCCAGCCACAGCTGCTGTCAGCACCCGAAGCGACCCAGCCCTCACCTCCACCTTGATGGCGCAGCGGCCGATGGCTCGAACCGCCTTCCTTACAAAGTCCACGTCCACCTCCGTGGCGTATTCCTTCAGCTCTGCCAGCACCTGCCGGAGGGGACAAGACGGCGAGAGCTCAGCAGCAAGAAAAAGCCACCAGAAAAGCCGGGCGGTGAGCCAGCAGAAGGAGACCGGGTGGTACAGCTGCTCCCACCAGCATCCCGCAAAACTGGCACGAGGGTTTTTTGGGCGACCCCCCTGCCTGTGGGGCTGAAGGAGCTCCCTTCACGTCCCCTTTGGTGCCCAACCAGCTCAGCGGCACCGTCGGGCAGAGCCTGACCTGAGCGATGTTGGCCTGGGAAGCCAGGCGGATCATGATGTCCAGCTTCTCCAGTTTGACGTAGATGGGGTCGTTGTACTTCACAAAGAACACCTTCATCTCGTGCTTCAGGATCTCGGGCCTGGAGGACAGCGAGAGGCAGCGATTAAGGGAGAGACACGCTCCTTCGCTTTGACCGCAAAGAGAGACATCAAAAAATCTTCCAGAAACAATGGGTTTCTCCAGAGCTTTCTGGACACCCGATACTGTTATTCTCTAGCGCAAGAAGCAAGATCTGAGCTCTGCTCCCACCTCCAGGCTCTCCCCCAGGCAGCGACCAGCAGGCAAAGAAGTACAGAAAGGCAGTTGTCCTCTCCAGAAAGCCGCACGTTGGTCAGGAGACGGATGGGGATTCATTCACCTGACCCCGCAGCCAGCTAACGCCCCCGAGTCCATGCAAATTCGTTATTCCATTAACCAGCTACAAGCATGAATCATCATTCCCCGGCCGAGGCTGGAGCCGGGCTGGCGAGGGCTTGAGGACACCAAGGACATAAGGTGGGGAAACCCGGAACAGCTTTGGACCAGGAGGATGAGGCTCAAGGTTTTGGGAGGGTCTGTTCAACGCCAAGAAATCCAAGATGCCACGATTATCCCTCCCCAGGACTCCATCCCTTGGCTCCCCTTCGCTGGCACGCAGGGGACAGGGCACAACCTTGCCGCAAACAACGCCCAGGCGCAAGACAACAGGGGCCGTTTGTCTCGCCAAGGTTGGAAGGGACATCTCAGGGCTGGAGTTTTCTCGCCAGATCATCCTCTCTCTAAGCCAGGGAAGGGACGGGTCAGGTCCAGCTCCAAGGGGCCGACCTGCCTTCCACGGTCCCGCTCCCAGGGACGTTAATTGTTTTTCACTTCTCCCAGAAGCTGCTGCTATTTTTAATAGACGACCATGGCGATAACTGGTGGGACGGCAAATCATCTGACTCCGGCCGTCACCGCGGAGCACGGCTCTCCACCTGGCCAGTTCTGCTCGGGGCACACGTGTTGGGGCCTCGGCCACCTCCTGTCCACCAGGAATTTTAGATCAGCAAAGGGGACAAAAGGACTCTCAGCGCTTATTCAAAGAGGACGACTACCTAGAAACAAGCCAATCTCACAGAAATTCCTCACTAGATACTTAATGACTAAACTAAAGTCTCAGCTTTTTGCCAAAAAACCAATAAATTAAAATAAAACCCTCCTGGAGAACCCAGCTTAGCTCCCTACCCGTTGCCTCACCTGATGCTCTCTCCTCAACCCTTGGATTTTAAATATTAGAGAAGAAAAAAAAAAAAAATCCATACGATGGGTTGTGTCAGCAAAGCCCCGACACCGCTGCGGTCAGAGGGTTTGAAGGGTTGAGAAGCAGCGCCCGCAGAGGAGCAGGAAAGCCCGTGAGGGGCTGTCCCCTCCTGTCGCACCGAGGCCCTCACCTCTTCTGCACGATGAGGTTGATGTTGCGGAGAGCCACGTACTGCAGCTCAGGTTCTGCGGAGAGCAGGGTGACCAGCGGCGGGGCCAGCTTCTTTAGCAGCGTGCCGTAATAATCCAGGTCCTTCGACAGCATCTCCATGAACTTCATCAGCACCTTCACCGCCGAGAGCACCACCGCCGAGTTGGCGTGGGACAGCCGGGGCGTCACCCGCTCGCAAATACTGGAAGTATTGGGCAGGGAGGGGAAGTGGAGAAAGGAAAGAAAATGATGACAGCCCATGTCCCTGCTTATACGTTCCTGCCAGTACTGATGAAGAACAAGGCGCCGGCAGAGTTTGCAGCCGGACAGCTGAGCAGCACTTAAGACCTTCCCAAGAGATGCTGGACTGGCTCTTAAACGCCCCGATGATGGTTATGTCCCAGCTTTGATGAAACCCTATTGCGGTGACCCATTTTCCGACCTCCCTAGCGCTTGTCCTCCCCTGCTGCAGGGGAAGGCCACGTTTTGAAGCAACTCAAACAGCACAATCCCTGTGCCTGCGAGGGGACAGGACTCACCATGGGACCACAGGTGTCCCCAGACGGCTACACCCAAGGCACGGTGGCCAGCAGATGCCCACTGTCCCACCTCCCGCAGCGGGAGGTGGATGAAAGTCAGGAGGATGAAGGTATTTGGAGAACAGACAGTGTCGATACCCGCCTGTCCTCACTGTCCCTTGGCATCGCTTTCATTGCCACACAAACCTTGGGGCTCGGCACCTTCCTGCCCACTTCAGCCTCAAAACCACCTTTTTTCACTCTTCCCCTGGCCCCTTTTGAGCCTTCAAAAATCATAAGAGTTATAGAATGGTTTAGGTTGGAAGGGACCTTGAAGATCACCTCGTTCCCCCCCCTGCCCTGGGCAGGGCCACCTCCCCCCAGCCCAGGTTGCTCCAAGCCCCGTCCAACCTGGCCTTGAACACCTCCAGGGATGGGGCAGCCACAGCTTCTCGGGGCAACCTGCCCCAGGGGATCACCACCCGCACAG
>NW_009647094.1:17637-21282 GCF_000708025.1 Charadrius vociferus
GTTGGCCTTCTGGGCTGCGATCGCACACTGCCGGCTCATGTTGAGCTTCTCATCAATCAGCACCCCCAGGTCCTTCTCCTCAGAGCTGCTCTCCAGCCGTTCCCCACCCAGCCTGGAGTTGTGCTTGGGATTGCCCCGACCCAGCTGTAGGACCTGCACTTGGCCTTGTTGAACGTCATGAGGTTGGCACGGGCCCACCTCTCCAGCCTGTCCAGGTCCCTCTGGATGCCATCCCTCCCCTCCAGCGTGTCTACCTCACCACACAGCTTGGTGTCGTCGGCAAACTGGCTGAGGGTGCACTCCATCCCACTGTCCACGTCACCAAAGATGTCGAACAGCCCCAGTCCCAGTACTGACCCCTGAGGAACGCCACTGGTCACTGCTCTCCACTTGGACATCGAGCCGTTGACCACAACTCTTTGTGTGCGACCATCCAGCCAGTTCTTTATCTACCAAGTGGTCCATCTGTCAAATCCATGTCTCTCCAATTTAGAGACCAGGATATCGTGTGGGATGGCGTCAAACGCTTTGCACAAGTCCAGGTAGATGACATCAGCTGCTCTTCCCTTGTCCAATACCAAACACCCAGCCATTGCTCCCACACCAAAGAGGCCAGCACGGAAAGCGGTGCCTTGTCCTCACCTCGCCCTTGGCACCGCTTTCATCACCCCACAAACCTTGGGGCTCAGCACCTTCCTGCCTACTTCAGCCTCAAAACCACCTTTTCTCACTCTCCCCTGGGCCGGGCTCAAAAATACCCAAGGTCCAGTGATTTCATAGCCCCACAAAACGTATTTCTCCCCTTCCTCTAGAGCCGGCTTCAAAAAACTGCAAGCGCGTAGCCATCGCAGCCCCAAAAACGGTGCTAGTAGAGAATGACGTTGCTTGTCCTCACGGTCCCCCTCCACGCCCCAGCCCCGCTCCGGCCGGTCCGTGGTGCCCTGAAGCCATCGCTTGCCCTAGCAGCGCCCAGAACCTCCCTCACCTTTGGGCTTCCCGATCATCCTTGGGCATGTAGTTTGCCAGGCAGTCCAGGATGAAGATCTGGCCCCACTCGGTGCACTCGTTCAAGGCGGTGAGCAGCTTGTTGATGGACTGGGGGTTGAGGTCCAGGAGGTTACTGCTCGGGTGAGACTCCGCTATTTCCGAGAGAGCTGCTACTGCATTGGCCACTACCTGCCAGAGGGGACAGGACACGCGTTAGGTGACAGCAAGAGTTAGGTGACACGAAATGTGGTTCAGCAGCCTGAGGGAAAGTTGGTGCAAGTGGATGAGCTGCATCCTCCATATCTGCACCTCGCATCCCAGCGACATCTGGACACCAGCTTCTCCTCCCCACCAGCTGATCCTCAGGAGATGAGCAATCACCGCCACCACGGTCCCACCACCCACGCCACAGCTCCAACGGTTCGCACATGTTCAGTGGGAGTCATCCTTGGCCCCGTGCCCAGCAGAGAGGAACCCGCTCTCGCTCTTCCTTCTCAGGGCAGCTCTGAGGAACCCCATCACTTTCTGCGGCAGCTCCCGGGCTCGCCGCTACGCCTGCGGCAAGATCTGAAGAGCAGCAAACCCTGGGGAAAGCAGGCTTTAAAGTTTCTAACGGTGGCCAAAGCCCAGCTGCTAGGAAACCCTCACCAGAGGCAAAAGCCACCAGTTAGGTGGCACCGGAGCCAAGCATCAGCTCCCCTCTGCCACCATCCCCTGCCCTGAGCTGGCCGGAGCAGCCTCCTCCACGCTGGGAGCAGACTTAATAACGCACTGCCAAGGAATTGCAGAAACCTTCCGTCCAGGAGACGGGGTTACAGGACAAGGAACCCAGCCCGCAACCCTCAGAAGCGGCTGTCCCCAAAAGCGGTCGGTTAAGCACCAAAAAGAGAGTGAAGAGGAGCACGGGAGGAAAGGAGTCAGCACGTGAAGATGAAGGGAGAGCATTTACCGCCGTTCGGATGAGGAGAAGAGAGGATGGAGAAGGCAAAAAAAATAATCACCATGGGGTTAGAGTCCGAGATGAGGTCTTTAAGGGTGTCCAGGAAGCCCTGGTCCTCCACCAGCTGGGCATTGATGTCATGGAGCTTCGCCACGCAGACGGCCGCCGTCTTGCGCACGTAAGGGTCCTCGTCCTTCAGGCACTTCCGCAGGGGCTCACAGAGATACTCCGTTATCTTGTCCACACGGATGCAGCCCATGGTCCGCACAGCCAGAGCCCGGATCAGAGGGTTTGGGTCCTCGCAGTCCTGCAGGGATGAAAGGGGGAGGTTAGACTTCCAGGGCCTCTTCTCCTTGAATCGCAGACATGAGCGGTGGCTTAGGGACCTTCATTCGTGTTTGGGTACCTGAAGTCTAAAGGTTTTAACACTCGGCTCGCAACAACAAGTCAGAGAGAGCTTTGATTTCTTGCTCTGCAATCCGGCACCCACAGAGTTTTAACACCATCAATCCAAAAACACCTCCAGGAATCTGATGTCTTCATCACTTACACCAAGCAGCTGAAGTCAGCTGCCACCCCGCAAAACGGCCACCTGACCTGGGAAACGCATCTACCACGTTTACCGCGTGGTTCTTTTTTCCTCCCTAAAAAAGCCAGAACTCCCTCTAATGCCCACCAAAGCCATTTCACAAAGCGATTTGGCAACATCTTGGCTCCTAACAAACACGCTCTTCAGTTCCCAACTCCAACTCAAAGATCACGAGGGCTTTCTCAGCTGCGGAGACTTCGGAGCGTAAGCTCCCGTGACGGTCGCGCGACCACGGGAGCTGCCCACGACCGAAGCTGCCACCGACAGAGCGAGTGGCACAGTACAGCTGCCAAGAAAATGTTTTTCTTCTGCATTACCGGACAAATTTGCTCGGTTATCTAGAGCTAGGGGAGCCTTTGCTCCTGAAGGAAGAGGCTTTGGAAACCTGCCCGAGCTCCCTTCTTCGGAGCGGGGTACGCAGCAGCTTAGTGCGACAGCCTCGCAGGAAAGCAGGGATGCACGCGGGGGGCCGAACCGCCCCGCTGCAGCGTGCGGCTCTCGGGCAGGCGAGCCCTCTCCTCTCACCTTCACAAAAGTGTTGACTGCCATGATGGCCATGTCCGGCTGGCTCTTGGCGTAGTTCATCAGGTAGAGGTAGACCAGCTTCTTCAGCTCCAGGTTGTCCGTCTGCATGCAGTTCACCACGTCTGGGAAGAGAGCGCTGAAACACAAAGCGCCGTCGGTGAATGGTCCAATTTTGTTCAATATATTCATTAATGACCTGGATGAGGGGACAGAGTGTATCCTCAGCAAGTTCGCTGATGATACCAAACTGGGAGGGGTGGCTGACTCTCCAGAGGGCCGTGCTGCCATCCAGCGGGACCTGGCCAGGCTGGAGAGCTGGGCAGAGAGGAACCTCATGAGGTTCAACAAAAGCAAGTGCAAGGTCCTGCACCTGGGGAGGAAGAATGTTAAGCACCAGTATAGGTTAGGGGTGGACCTGCTGGGAAGTAGCTCTGAGGAGAAGGATCTGGGGGTCCTAATTGACAGTAAATTGTCCATGAGCCAGCAGTGTGCCCTTGTTGCCAAAAAGGCCAATGGAATCCTGGGCTGCATAGGGAAGAGTGTGGCCAGTAGGTCAAGGGAGGTCATTCTCCCCCTCTACTCAGCACTGGTGAGGCCACAACTG
>NW_009647094.1:21482-24847 GCF_000708025.1 Charadrius vociferus
ACAAGTTGGAACAGAGGAAGTTCCGTTCCAACACACGGAAGAACTTCTTTAGGGTTGGGGTGACAGAGCAGTGGCAGAGGCTGCCCAGGGAGGGGGTGGAGTGCCCTTCTCTGGAGGTTTTCAAGACCCGCCTGGATGCAGTCCTGAGCGATGCGCTCTGGGCAGTCCTGCGTTAGCAGGGGAGTGGGGCTGGGTGAGCTCTAGAGGTCCCTTCCAACTCTGAAGATTCTGTGAAGGCAGGACACGGCCGGGGGAAGGAGACGCCGCTGCCTACGGGACCCTACGCTTCCCCAGGAGCACGGCCATCCCCTTCCCACCGCTCAACCCAAGCCTGAAGCCAGGAGACTGCTGGTTCTCGCAGGACCTTAGCCCACTCTGCAACAGATGTGGCTAAATCACCCACGGCCAGCGGGTTTTCCTTTATGGATCTGTACCAAAAGCAGCTCAAAGGACAGAAACTGAGCTCTCCCACGCAGCTCTGTTGCATCCCAGCTCCAGTGCGTGTCCACTGCCCTGGGAGAAGGTGCAACACGGCCCCGCCATCACAGGACGGTGCGAAAACCTCTGGCACCTGCGACAACGCATGGGAGACGAGCCGTTTCCCTCACCTTCTACAGAATCCCTCCCGCACAGCCCTACCACAACCGTCCTCTGCTTTTGCAGACGTTAAGCCTGTCCGGCTGCAAACCGTTGAGCGCTCCCCGCCACGTCCTACGCTAGAAATGTCACGTTAGAGAAATAAACGCCCAGGACCGGGTGTGAGGAACAGCGCGACGATCTCCGAGGACGGAGCGGAGCTACCGAGCTGCCTGCACGGAACTGGGGGCTCCCCCTTCCCAACCCCCCCCCCCCCCCCCATAGGATGCTACAGAGATGCTGTTTCACCATAAAGACAAACCGATTAGACTATTAAAAATACAGACAGCCCAATTAGACTATTAAACCACCTTCGGAGAGGCAATCAAGATCAGAGGGTTAACGCAGGAGTTATCCCACCCCGACAGATGTCCCGTGGCTCCTGGAAGTGTCGATGCCACCGCAAACGCAGCCATCGCGTACGGGATCAGACCCAGGCACCCCCTAAACCCACGGGACGGGCGTTTTGCTAGTTTTCCCTCTCTCTCTCTCACAGAGCTCCTGCTGCCAGCAGAGCTGCCACCCACCTCAGCGGCTCTCACTCCAGCCCAAACCAGGTTTTCCTGGCACCTCCCAGGGAGGGATGAACTTAGAAAGTGCTTTCCTGCAGCCTAAAATACGCACACCCCAAAAAACCACCCAAAAAAAAAAGGGGCTGCCACAGTCACTAGTTCCTTTCCAATCGATGTAGCTTCTGCTGAGCCCTGATCAGCTTCGAGCAAGTCCCTGCCATGTCCGGTGTCATCTTCTCCACGGTGGCCCCAAGAAATTACCCGCTGCCGCGAGCGCTCTGGGAGTCAGGGACACCCCGCTTTTCCGAACGCGGGGCTCACGCCGTGGTTTTCCTCTATCTACTCTCAAAAAGCCCCGGGAAAAGCAAAGCGCCGGCGGTGCGCGGAATGCCAAAGCTGTGCGGGGAGGAGGGGACAGAGGGACCGCACGCTGCTCGGTCAGACGGATAAAGGAGAAGAGGGCAAAGCAGCCGCCCGACCTTTCGGACTGAAGCGGCGGCGAAAGGCTTATCGACACGGGGGCAGAGACACCGACCGTCTGCCTTAAAGGCTCAGAGTGGGGGGTATCTGCTCGTTTTTAGTAACACCTGAAGGAAGAGGCAATAATCCCAACAAACTTATCTGGCGGCCAGACCAATCCTCTTTCAGCCAGCTTACCACCAAAGCCAGGCAAACCCCCGCCTGCCAGACGGCCACGCTTACACAAACATTTTCCTCCCGAAGCAGGAGGTAGAGCGGCTCGCTCAGTCCTCACCTAAGACGAAAACCAGCACAAAAACTCCTCGGAAGCAACCGGAGAAAACCAGGAGCCCGCAAACCATCCGGGCGCCCTCCCGGCACGGTTTGGCTCGGGCGCCCCCGGCACAGCGCCGTCACGTACCTGACGTCTTTGCCGACGGTCATGGACGCTATCACCTTCTTCACGGCTTCCTTCTTCTTCTCCTTCTTGTCGCTGTTCAGTTCGGCTTTCAGCTCAAATATCTCCCCTGGAGGAAGGGGAAAAACGGGGAGCTCGGGGGTTAGGGGATGGGGCACCCACCTCTCCGCTGGGTGCTGCTCCCAAAAGAGGGCGAGCCCACCTCCCACCCGCTGTGTGCCAGGGCTCCTTTGCCACCCCGGGTCCTTCAGGGTGCCAGGAGCTGGAAAGGGGGATTTTAACGTCCCAAATGTCACGTCGAGGGCCGGGGTCGCTCTGGGGGCTCAGCTCTCATCGGCGGAAACGGAGACGAGCCTGGTGGCGCATCCCTGCGGCTTCTCCAGCCCCACCAGAGCCCCAGAGGGCTTTAGGGACGGGAGACGCTACAGGAGTGATGCGCACGAGCGCTCCGCACCTCGAGCACGGGACGTGGGGTTTATTCGGCAGGTATTTTTGGCTTCAGGGCAGTTATCACAGCACACAGCGAAGCCCCAGCCCCACGCACGGCTGTTGCGAGGCCCTCCCCTACCTGGGGAGCGCACCGCAGCCCGTACGACGGCAGCGGTGAACGCAGGAGGATTTGGGGAACCGCTCCTCAAGCCCACGAAGGGGACGGCAGCTCCCAAATCCCGCTCTGCACGTGGCAGCAAACCCCCAGCCCAGCACCTTGCTGGGGGCGCCCAGTCAGCTCTGGACCCAGCCCAAGGGCATGGCCTCCCACCCCGAGTTCTTTATTCCCTCCTGGGCAAGCAGATTGAAGAGGAAGATGCCACATGGCTTTCTTCAAGGAATATTAATTCCTTGGCCTGGAAAGAGCTTAAGTCGAACACCCCGAGCGCTTCTGTCTCAGCCCATCCAGGGGAGCTCAGGGCAGGGGGTCGTGTCCCGCAGCCGCTCCCGAGCTGCTAAAGCCGACAACCCAGCTGCCAACAGCCTTGGCTGGGTCCAGGGGGTTGGGGACAAGATGCTCTGACCCCACGGCAGCCCAGGAGCCGTCCCGGTTGCGTCGGAGCGAGGAGCAAGGTGTCAGCCCCCCCATCCCGCATGGGCTCAGGGCATTCCCACGAGAGCCGGCACCTCCACCAGCTTCCCGCTGCGGGGACAACCCTCCCTGCTTGGCTTATCCAGCTGTAAAAAGAGCAGGAAAAATTGCGTGACCCTCCCTGTCCCTCTCCCTTACCTTTCTTCGTGGTGGTGAAGTACTTCGAGTCCGTCATGGTGGTCTCCAGCTAGCGGCACGTCCCTGTGGGGAGAGGCAGAGCAGAGGGGTTGAGGGTTGAGAATTGCCTTGCTGGGATCGC
>NW_009647094.1:24878-28790 GCF_000708025.1 Charadrius vociferus
CCCGCGGGACCCCGCCCCCCAGGGGAGGGCGAGCGCCTCGCAGCCACGCGGCTCTGCTGATGAGTGGAGAATCAGCTGGTTCGCTAACGAGGATGTAGAGGAGGAGGAGGAGGAGGAAAGCAGCCGCTGAAAACACCAGCGCTCACCCCTGCTCAGGCTCCAGCCCCGACTCGCTTCTCTCCCCAGCAGCCGCCGCCACTTTGCTCACCCCATCCCATGCCGAGCTGGGAAACCCTCGTCCCCGCCACGAGGGCTCAGCGATCTCCCCTGGCTTCACGTCTCCTCGTCCCAGAAACACTTTTCCAGGGAAAATTCAATCCCTGCCCTCCCTCACACCTACGCAGGGAACAGCTCTGGGGCGGGAAGAGGAAGCGAGCGAAACGCAAGGTTCAGCCCACCGCCAGAGCGAGGGGCGCTGTCAGCACCCGACCAAAAGGAGTCTCTTCCAGAAACCATCCCTGCTCCAGCAGTGTTGCTTTAAATTCAAGTGGTACGAGGTTTCCGCCCAGCACTTGGGGCTATATTATATAATTCCGGCAGTTTGGGGCAGCTTTAGGGCTCGGCAGGCTGGGGAAACCCGATGGGAGGGCAGCAGATAGCCCTTCTTCAAGGTCAGAGGGCATTTGTCTTTTACGGCTGTTTCACCCATCTTTAATTCAATGGCAAAGAAATCAGAGGATCGTCCTTGAAACCCTGCAGTGGCCTTGCTGTTTCGGAGGGGCGGGAGCACAGAAAGCAAAGCCAAGTTAAAAAAAAAAAAAAGAGAGAGAAAGAAAAGCGCTTGCAAATGGTTTTAAAATGTAAATGAGCATCTTGAAAGCCAAATGCAGCAATCCCCCCTCCCGGCGAGCACGCGAGATGCGGCCAGAGAAACTGTGTCCTCTGTTCCCTGTCCAAGCTGGATAGGGATCTCCAACAGGGATAAAAAGAAAATCTGGATAAAATCTGGGGGCCGAGCCCGGCGGGCAGAGCGCGCAGCCAGAGCCAGCTTGGCGGGAGAGTAAGAGAGAAGGAGTTTGCACCAGTTTGGGGCTCGCTCTGGGTGTTGGCAGCGCGGTCCCGACGCTGTTACAGAGGGGGCAAGTCTGCCACCGTGCCACCCCAGCCCTGCCGAGGCTTCGCCCCGTGAGCAAACCGCCTCCCGGGCGGCCTCCTGTAAGACACAACGCTCCTCCCTGCTTGGGTTACCTGGGATTTATTCAGAGCTTTTTTTTTTCCCCCCTTAGGTCGATGGCTCTCCGGCGAACAGCAGGAGCTCCCAGGCTGCGCCGCGGCAGCTCTCTGCGCCTGACTGCGGATCCCGTCCTGCAAGAGAGGGAGGAAAGGAGGATTTACTGCAGTCCCTCCGTTTTCACCGCCCTGGCTCGCAGTCAGCCCTGCTCTGCAGAAGTGCCTGGAAAGCAAACTTGAAGGCTACCGGGGAATTTCTGCGGCCGGTTCGGAGACATGAATCACGCCTGCTGCTTTCCTGCAGCTTCCCGGTTTCCCAGAGCCCCCGGGTACCGCAGAGTGTGTTTTAACCATCCAAAACCCCACTAATTTCAGAGCCAGAGACGGCCACCCATCTCCCCCCGGCTCCTTTGAAGCCCTGCAGTGCCGCCAGCAGCTTCCAAAAAGCAAACTGCCGACTCCTCCTCCAGGCTGAGCTCGAGAATTAAGGCGCATCCCTCGTTCCCCGCGCCGACACCTCAACCTCCCCAGCGGCAGGACCAGACTTGAAGCAACGCAGCGCCTCGAGCGGAGGGACGAGAAGCCGAGTAAGGCTTCGAACACCCGGCAAACCTGGGTGCTCAGCATCCCGCGCCATGCCTAATCCCCCCGTCCCGGCTAAGCAAGGGCAACGAGGCAACAAGGGCTGCCCGCCAGCCCGGGGATGCGACCGCCGCTGGCACAGCCCCACTGAAGGTGAATTCCCCCGAGCTCAGCCCTTGGGCAGGGTCCAACGCTGCTGCCGGGCTCTAGTTTTAAGGAGGGCAAAGGAAACGGTGCGGAGACTGCAGAGCAGCTCTTGCGTTACCCCCATCTCTTCCGACACACGTCTTTGTCCAGCTTGAACCAGGCAAACGGACGGATGGGGCAGGGTCCCCCATCCCGAGCTGGAGCCTGACAGTAAATCAGGCAGATTTTTGGCAGGCAGAAGGACGGGGAGGTGTCACATCCGGAGCCAACAGCCTCGATCATCTCATTTGAACAGATCTGATTGTTCAGAGTCATTACAGTGAGTTGCAAATACTCTGCCCTTGCTAAACACCCTCCACCCGGCGAGGAAAAACGGGTGGTGGGAGCTCATCTGCAGGCAGGGAGACGGCAGCAACCAGGCAGGGACAGAGCCGGGAGCCGAGCGCAGGCGTTTGCTTCCCCGGCTCCGGCAATTCCCACCGAGCTCCTTTCCAGGCTGGAAAAAAACATCCCAGCTCTCGTCGATCTCCCAAGGAAAGGGCTGAGCAGAGCAGCAGCTCTCGACCACCGGGAACAGCACCAGCACTCCGAAAAAAGCAGAACGTGAGATTCGCTGCAACAAATCAAGGAAGACAAAGAGCCCCTGCCCTTGCGGTGGCTCAAATTTTACCCCACCTCCTTGCCAAACTTCTTTTAAGCTTGCCTCGCAAATGGGATTCAAGGGGTTTAAAGCATTTGTTAAGGGCCCGGTAGCAAAAACGGTGGCTGGGGGTTGGAGGGGAGCACCCAGAGCTCACCCACACCCGGTTTGGGCTCCTCCGGTCTGTTTTTAGGACCGTTGAAGCGGCGTAAATCCACATCCTCCCTGGGAACTCTGGACCTACCGTCCCACACCGTCCCACCCCTGCCCTGCTGCAGAGCCTCCTGCTCTCGGGTGGTCCCTGCAGCCAAGGGGCGGTGGGACACCTCCTCTCCGAAGCCCCTACTGAGGGTGAAACCAGAACACGGGGCATCAGCAACCCCTCCCGCACCTCCCACCCCCCAGGCCGCGCTGGCCAGGCTCAGCCAGATGGGAGACGTGGGGAGCTCAGCACCACTCAGCCCCCATTTCTAGGAGGAAAAGGGCTCTCCGCGGCGTTTTATCCCCGATCTTATTCACCCCGGATGACAAAATTTAAGAGCTACAGAAGACCCAAAGCAACGCTGCTCTCCTGACAGCCCCGGTGTGATGGTGGTCACGCCGCTCTACCTCCCACACTCCCCCCTCCGCCTGCCTCAGGGTGGAAAACATCGTCCACCCTCGTGCAACACGCAGCAGAAGGGTCCTGCTAGGTGCCGCTGTGGACACTTTCCGTGACGGACACAGCTTTAATGAGGTTATTTTGCTCCTGCGATGGAGCACGAAGGAGCCCATGGCCCAGCTAGAACCACCACCATGGTCTGGAGCATCATTTTCTGCTGCGCGTGGAACACGTTGAGGTTGAAGAAGAACCCGGCGCTCCTGCAGCTGAGCTCACACGGCCGAAGGCAGGACAGCGTGTCCCTCCCAGGAGCCGCATTTTGGAGCCGCAGGGTGACGCACCCGCAGTGCGAGACCCCTGAGACTCCGTCTCAGGCTCTGGGCTTGGGAACGCGGCAGAGCTCAGTCCGCCCCTTCCTCCCGACTGCCACGCCAGCAGGCTCCCAAATTCAGCTAGCGCAGGTGAACAAGATGCTCCTAAACCCGAGACACAGCAACAAACCCGGCACGGTGCTCCTCGCCGAGGCGGGCGCTGCCAGCGGGTTCCCGGGGACGACACCAATGTCAAATAAGCCATCACTGGCGCCACGTGTTTCCTCTCACGACTAGTGAAAGAAGAAAAACTTATTAGCGACCCCCAGCTACTTTTACCACCCTGTTTTAGGCCAATTCCTCCATCCTTGAAGGCTGAGACGCTGCCGATGGGGAGTTTTTCCAGCTTCTAGCAGCAGAGACTCATTGCCTGGGAAGGGACGCGGGGAACGCACTGCTTC
>NW_009647094.1:28817-29592 GCF_000708025.1 Charadrius vociferus
GCCATCGAAGCACCACACGAGCATTTAAACAGCGCTCAAAACACCCCGGGTCCCCGGTTACGACAGCGAGAGCGCTCGCTGCACCTCCGCTGATCTTCCTACAGACTCGCTGACAGCCCAGAACAGGAGTTTACTGGCTGACACTACGTTTTGATCACCCCAGCCTGACACGTGTCTTCAGGAGGGTCTGATGAGGGCGGCGGGAAGGGAAGGAAGGAAGCAAACGCAGACGCATCCACTCCAGCCCCGCACAAACACAAATCCCCCAAGCACAGGGGGGTATGTATCGGCACCTAAAGCAGAGGGAGAGGCAAAGAAGAGGAGGAAGTCAAAGGGTAAGCTTCTAGGAAACGGCTCATCTAGAAAACAGAGGGTCAAGCGAAGGTTAGCAGGGAAAGAAAACTCCGCGTAAGCAAAGCACCCTCTCGCAGCTGCAAATAAAGCACTTCAGGGCAGGAGGTGGGTCGGGAAAAGCCAGCAAGTCGGCATAATTAAAGAAACTTAAGGCAGCCTGAAAAAATTCCTAAATATTGACACGGGAAAGCGAAGCTGTGGGGGCTTCACACAACTATTCTCCATTGATATGAACCAACTTCAAGGCGACGCAAAAGGCCAGGCAGGCACGAGGCGGCGACGGCCCCCGCACCGGAGCAGCGCTGCGTATCCCCAGCCTCCAAAAATCAACCCCCCGGACCAGGCACAGCCACCAGCGGGGGAAGATAAAAACCAAAGCATGGAAGAAGAGAACGAGCGGCTGAGGACGCAAGAGCCAGCG
>NW_009647094.1:30138-32100 GCF_000708025.1 Charadrius vociferus
ACCCAATTAGTTCTTCCTCCTTATTCACAGCAGCGAAGTTACGGGGCGTATCCCACCCTGCAGACAGCGCAGAGCCACGGGCACAGCTCCCATCCCCGTGCTCATCCCTGCCCCACGCTTCTCCCCACAGCCGGCACAAAGCCCCGGGGGCTCACACCAGCCCCATACACGCTCCCTAGGAAGATATTTTCCCTAAGGACTGGTCTAACTTGAGCCACTCTTAGCTCACACTCAGCTCTGGAGCACGCAGCAACGCGGAGCCGTGAGCCCGTTCCTGTGTCCAGAGCTCAGCTCAAACCTTCGCACCTCCCCGAAGGGACCAGGACTGTCCCATCCACCGGCCAGGCTCTGCCCGGCCACGAAACAACCCACCTGAGTGGCCACGGCACAGCACAGGCACCCTGCACCGTGCCACCGAACCCCGAGGGCCGGCAAGACCCTGCGGCTCCCACCTAAATTGTATATATACTCCCCAAAGCCAGCGAGCGTCACAAATGGGATAATTGTGTGCACCTTCTAGAATAAAAGCCACCGATTAACAGCCGCGCCGAGCGCAGACGACGGTCCGTGAACGCGGCGGGCTGGCAGCCAACGCGTCCGCTCGCAAACTTGAGTTACTGAGTGACCCAAACACCTTCCAGGTGGGTCCGTCTCCCATCAACCAACGGGTTAAGGTGCCCCAGTTTAATAACTAAGGGCTAAAAGCCCTGCCAAACCTACCGGGGTGTTAGCAAGGTGCCCAAAATCGTGGCAGATCAATTCATTTGCCAAGCCGTTGCTTGAGCGATCAGAAGCCCCGAAGCGCCGGCATCTGGCCCTTAATTAATCCAGATGGCAGAAGGGCCACGAGAGCAACCGTAGGCAGATCAAATAAATCGCAACTGGTACAGCCCATCAACCAATAATTGGGGAAAAAAAGCCCACAAACAGACAAAGAACAGTCCCGAGGTGTCTCCTGCATTGTACACTGCCGGGATCCCAACACCGTGGGGCCCAAAGCATCGTGCTCCGGAGAGCCGGGGGGGTCAGAATTTAAGCAGCATAAGCCCAGAGATCAGCTTCAGAGGGGACAATACCTCCGGTGTCCTTCCTGAAACATCAGCTGAGCGCCCTCAGAGACGCTGAGGGCCTTGTTCTGGAGGTGTTGGGACACAGACAAGCTTTGCCCCATGGCGACAGCCCCACCGACAGCTTCCCGCAGCAGAGGGGATGTTCTCCTCCTGGGTAAGCCACTCCGAGGCCGGCCACCTTCTGCCACGGATTTCCCAGCCTGGCTTGATCCAAGTAAGGACCAACAGCTCTGGAAAGCCCTTTGGGGTCCCAAAGCATCAAGTCTGTTCAGTCCAACAGCCTGAGCCACGTGGGAAGGAGCCCACAGCCAGGTTTGGGGGCAAAAACCAGCTTGAACCATCTGCTTACCCAAGGCACCCTTTTAATGCCCCACACCCCAAACGAGAGCAGACGGCAAAACCCCATACGAGCCCCCACCGCTAAGGGGGACGGCATTCCCAACAAGTCTAATAACTCTGGCAAACTCTGTACAATATAAAGCACCTGCAGAGAGGAAAGAGAACACTTATAATACTCTTCCAACCCAAACTATTCTACGTCTCTTTTAGGCAGAAGCTGTTCACAGATTCCTTTTTATCAAGTTTGGGCGTTTTCGCCCCTAAAACTTCGACGGAAGAGGCAGCGAGCAGAGGATATCAGACCAGGCATCTCCCCATCTGCTCCATGCCCAGTTCCCAGCCTGTTCCATCCCTCAGAAGAGCCCAGTACCGACCTCTTCCCACAGATCGGCACGGTGCCTTGCCTTGCTCGGAGCCACAGCACTGCCCGCACAGAGGCCGGGCCCCCATGGCCCCAAGAAGCAGGCACCGATGGTCCCCAACGCCACTGCAGCCCCGGGAGTCACTCTGGCCGCTGCCGCAGGGGGGGGAACCGGTGGTCCCAAGGGGGGTC
>NW_009647094.1:33156-33656 GCF_000708025.1 Charadrius vociferus
CCGGGGGAGAGGGGTGCCCGTGCCCCTCCTAGGGGTCCCTTCCAGTCTCCTTCACCCTGGGGTGGGGGGCTGCTCTGCCCTGGGGGGGGGTCCTCGTTCCCTTCCCGGGGGTCTCCACTCCGTTCCCGGGGGTCCTGCTCCTCTTCGGGGCTACGGTTCTCCTCTCAGAGGGTCCCTGCTTCCTTCCCGGGGGTCCCGCTCGCTTCCCCGGGATCCCTGTTCCCTTCCCGGGGGTCCCCGCTCCCTTCCAGGGGGTCCTGCTCTGCGCTGGGGGCTCCCGTTCTCCTCTCAGGGGGTCCCGGCTCCCTTTCCGGGGGTCCCACTCCCTTGCCGGGTGTCCCCGCTCCCTTTCCGGGGGTCCCACTCCCTTGCCGGGGGTCCCCGTTCCCTTCCTGGGGATGCCGTTCTCCTCCCAGGGGATCCCCGCTCCCATCTCTGATGGCGCCCGTTCCCCACCTCAGTTCTCCCCTCCCCACCCGAGCCGTGGCCGCGGGGTGCCC
>NW_009647094.1:35046-54508 GCF_000708025.1 Charadrius vociferus
GTTCAGCACCACGGACAGCAGTGATTCAGCACCACGGACAGCGATGATTCAGCACCGAGGACAGGGGCGTGCGCGGAGCCCAGGGGCGCGCTGTCCCCGCGGGGCGCGCTGTCCCCCGAGGGCGCCGGGAGCAGCGGGCTCTGTCCCTTGTCCCCTGTCCCCTCGGGTGGCCACGGGGCGCTGCGGCAACCCCCACCCACCCCTCGGCCTCGCCCCAAGCCGGTGCGGAGCCGGGCGTGGCAAGGCAGCGTGAGCAGAGCGAGCAGGCAGCTCTTCAGGTCATTGGGGTTGTGGCAGGAGCTGAAGGGTAGAGGGAGGGGTTTGCAGCGTGGGGTTTACGCCGGATGAAGTCCGGGATGGCAAAACCACCCGTTCAGCCCGGGCACCTTCACCTCCCCGGCACAGCGCGAGCACAGGCAGAGCACTGTGCGCTCATGGAGCCTCTGCCAGGGCTGGCTCTGCGGAGGGTGTGAGTGCAAAGGGATGTGCAGGCTTGAAGGACGTGATGTTCCCCAAGAAGGGGAGGCTGCAGCCGGCCTTCCTCCCTGCAGCTTCTCCTTTCCCCTGTTGCAGTGAGGCTGGACAAGCTCTCAGAGGTTGCCAAGGTGAACACGGACGCCATCCGCTTGGCCCAGGAGGAGATCTGCGAGTACCGCCGCCAGCTCCAGTCCAAGACCACCGAGCTCGAAGCCCTCAAAGGGACCCAGGAGTCACTGGAGAGGCAAAGACAGGACTCGGAGGAGCGCCATCATGCAGATGTCCTGTCCTACCAGGTAATGTGGTGCAGTAGGCAGTGTCCCAGACATCAGCTGGTGGGGAGGGACCATCCAGCTGCCAGGGATGAGCAGTGCTGGTGCTTTTTTGGCTTCTGAGATAGTGACGACCAGCGGCAAATACTCGGGGCTGTGTCTAGAGCTGGCCTTCCCCACCTCCTGATGCTCAAGTACCCAGAGCCTGAGGTTGGATATGGACTGTTGTGTCCCTCACCCATGATGGAGCTGTCCCACTTCTCTGCCTGGCTTTGAGCTGCCCATGACACCACCAAAACCTGCCCAGGGTTCAGGTTGCGTCTTGTGTCCCAGAGCTGAGAGCTGCAGCACAGAGGCCCACACAGTGTGCTGGCCGTGGACTGAAACATTGTCACCAGGGTGATGCCCCATCCCCGTCAGCCTCGGGCTGGGGTTTGGTGGCCACCAGACTCACCCAAGTCCTAGAAACGTTCCCACAGCTTGTCCTTGCCGAAGGGAGCTCTGGGAGGGGACCCGGGGCTCTGCTGGCAGCAGTGCAGCTCTCATCTGAGATGGTGCAGTGCTCCTGCCAGTTCCCCCAAGGGAACGGGACACACTGGAACAGCCTCTAGATGTGTCACCTTCACTCTGTGTCTGCTGGGGGAGGCAGGTGCAGACCCTTCTGTGAGGACACCCCAGTGCTGGGTGAGCAGTCTGTCCCTCCTCTGGAGACCAGGGGACTGTTTAGGGGTGCTCTGTGTCTCTCTGCTCCTGGGGACTGCTCCCCCCCTGCGCCCCATGTCACCAGTTGCTCTTTCCGCTGCAGGAAACCATCCAGCAGCTTGATAGCGAGCTGAGGAACACCAAATGGGAGATGGCAGCTCAGCTCCGGGAGTACCAGGATCTTCTCAACGTCAAAATGGCCCTGGACATTGAAATTGCTGCCTACAGGTATGGGGTGGGCAAGGGGAGGGTCGCAGCCAGTGCCTAGTGCTGGTGTCTTGGCAGATGCTCCTCGAGGGCCCTCGCTAGCACCTGGGCCCTTCTTGGTGAGAAAGAGACACTTCCATCAGAAGACCATGGTGGGCAACATCCACCTGGGTGACCCAGCCCTGCACATGGCTTGCAGAGGAAAGGGTCAGGAAACCTGCACAGACCAGGGTGTAGAGCAGGAGGGTCAGCACATCGAAAGCTGGGCAAGGAGGGAGTCGGAGCTGCAGGACATGGCTGGCAGCTCCTGGTCATGGGAGGAGGTGAGAGCTGGAAGAGAAGCAATCACTGAGTGCCCTGCTCTTGTCTCTTCTTGGCAGAAAGCTCTTGGAAGGGGAGGAATATCGGATCGAGTCTGGCTTTGGGATGATCTCCTTCCCTGAGGTGGTCCCCAAGGCTCCCAGCATCACCACCAACATCAAAGTGAAGAGTGAGGAGAAAATCAAGGTGGTGGAAAAATCTGAGAAGGAGACAGTGATTGTGGAGGAGCAGACAGAGGAAATCCAGGTGACCGAGGAGGTCACAGAGGAGGATGAGGCGGAGAAAGCTGAAGAGGAGGAAGAGGAGGAGAAAGCTGAAGCAGAGGGTGAAGAAGAGGAGAAAGCTGAAGCAGAGGGTGAAGAAGAGGAGGCCAAGTCTCCTGCAAAAGAGGAGGTCAAGTCCCCAGAGAAACCTGAGTCCCCCTCAAAGGAAGCAGCCAAGACGCCAGCTGTCAAGTCCCCAGAAAAGCCACCAACCCCCTCAAAGGAAGAAGCCAAAACCCCAACCATCAAGGCCCCTGAAAAGCCACCAACTCCCTCAAAGGAGGAGGCCAAGACCCCAGCAGTGAAGTCCCCAGAGAAACCTGCACCCCCCTCAAAAGAAGAGGCAAAGACTCCAGCTGTGAAGTCTCCAGAGAAACCGTCACCCCCCTCAAAAGAGGAGGCCAAGCCCCCAGCTGTCAAATCCCCAGAAAAGCCCCCGACCCCCTCAAAGGAGGAGGCCAAGCCCCCAGCTGTCAAATCCCCAGAGAAACCCTCACCCCCCTCAAAAGAGGAGGCCAAGACCGCAGCTGTGAAGTCCCCAGAGAAACCTGCACCCCCCTCAAAGGAGGAGGCCAAGACTCCAGCTGTGAAGTCCCCAGAGAAACCCTCAGCCCCCTCGAAAGAAGAGGCCAAGCCCCCGGCTGTGAAGTCCCCAGAGAAACCTGCACCCCCCTCAAAAGAGGAGGTCAAAATTCCATATGTCAAATCCCCAGAAAAACCCCCAACCCCCTCCAAAGAGGAGGCCAAGACCCCAGCTGTGAAGTCCCCAGAGAAGCCACCAACCCCCTCAAAGGAGGAAGCCAAGACCCCGACTGTGAAGTCCCCCGAGAAAGTCAAATCTCCTGTGAAGGAGGAGGCCAAGTCTCCGCAGAAGGAAGCGGCTCCGGCCAAGGAGCCCACCCCCTCCCCTCCAAAGGAGCCGAAAGCCCCTCTGAAGGAAGAGCAGCCCAAGGAGGCAAAGACTCCTTCCAAGCCCGGAGCTGAGGAGGGCAGGAAAGAGGAAGCTCCCAAGAAAGATGTCCTGGCCAAGGTGGAGGAGAAGCCAAAAGAGAAGGCAGCTGCTGTGCTGGAGCCTCCAGCTCCACAGGTGAAGGAGACCACCAAGCCAGGCCCCAAACCGGCAGAAGAAGGAAAGGCTGAGAAGGAAGCTCCACCAAAACCTCAACAGGAGGTCAGCAAAGTGGCTGCAAAGGAGGCTGAGAAGCCAAAGGTTGAGGAGAAGGTGGAGGAGCCCAAGAAGGAGAAGGTGGAGGAGCCCAAAGCTAAAGCGAAACCCAAAGATGAGCCCAAAGCCAGTAAAGAGCCCCCCAAAGCCGAGGTCCCCTCCAGCAAGGAGGGCAAAGCCCCGGAGCCGGTACCCAGCGCTGGGAAGAAGTGAGCAGAGCCCTGGGCGCCGAAGAGCACCTCTGGGTGTGGGACCTGCTCTGCTTCCCTCTGACAGCCGGGCCCGGGGTGGGGACACCCCGCCGGGTCAGGCTTTATCTTAGCAATATGTCCATGTGAGAGATGGAGAGCCCCTCGCTGCCCTGCCCCGGCGGTTTGGCCGATAGCTTCCCTAGCAGAATGTGATTATATGCCGAGCGCCACATGTAAACACTTGAATTTATAACCGAGGAGAAGAGACCCCAGGGGAACCGCCCGCCCTTCTCCAATAAGTGCATTTATTTAATGTATGTGCAATCGACGGAAGAGTGCAACGCAGAGCTGTAGCTGCTTGGGACAGGGGTTGGCAGGGTCCCTCCCTGGCCTGGGGGTGACGACTGTCCCGCTGAGTGGTGAGCCGAGCTGCGGCTGGCTTCGGTGGGAGAGGCTGGGCGCTGCAGGAACGCTCACAGACACACACAGTGCACTAGGAACCTCAGCCCACTGTTATTTGCTTTCTGTGCAATAACCAAATAAAGTGCTTACAGAGACGCTCCCGCTCTGCTGGTCTCCTGTCTGGGGCGGGGAGGAGGGGAAAGAAGGCAGGAAAGCTTGGCGGGGAGTGGGGGGGGGCTGGGATCTGTCACCCAGGGCTGGGGAAAAGCCGGGGATGACACAGGGCTTTCCAGGACCCCAGCTGCCCTCTCAGGAGGAAAGCCCTGCTCTTGCTTGGGGCGAGCTCACCCCACAGCAGGGACAAAGGACTGCCTGTCCTGGTGGGCTGCCTGGGTGCTCCCTGCCTGCACAGGGGCTGAAAACAGGGTCATCTCCACCCCTGCCATGCTCTGAAAAGGATTTCAGTGTTGGTTTAGTTTTTTTTTTTCCCCCCTCTTCCTTCCCTTTTTAAAGTGTGACTCCCAGGGGGGTGGTAGGGCCTGGTTTAACCCAAGTGCTGCAGCACCGCCCTGACTGCAGGGGCTGCACGGAGAGGGTCCATCAACCTTCCCAGGGGAGAAATCACCCTTAGGGGACACACGGAGAGGCTGGAGGCCAGGAGGAACAACGAACCTGGAAGCAGGGATAGAGCCCCAACTCTGCCACCCTGGCAGCAAGGGGATGGAGAGGGGGGGAAACAACCTCAGGACCCCCTCACAGCCCCACCAGCACGGCAAGCTGGGGTGTTGGGATTCCCACCCCAACCCCTAAGCACGGTCTCACCTCTCAGAGGACACTGCTCTGCTCTCCCCCTCCCCTGCAAGCCCGGGAAGGCAGTGACAGCAGCCCCCCCTCCGCCTCCTCCTCGCCTCATTGCGGGGTTTGTGCCGAGTCAGCTGGCTGACGGCCAGCGCAGGCAAGGACAGGCTGGGGCTGCAGTGCGGGCTCCGGAAAGAGGACTATTTTTAGCCATCTCGGTTTTTAGCCACCTCGGTTCGGCAGTTCTGAGGCCCTGCAGTGGGCAGGGAGGGCAGGAGGAAGGCAGTGCCCCGGGCAAGGGGATGTACCAGCAGCGAGACGCTGGCCAGACCCCAGAGACATGGGACAGGGCTTGCTGCAGCCCTCCCTCGTCCCAGCCTTCCGCACAGATGGGGCACGCACACACTTTTCCTTCAGTTCAGTATTTAATCCCTTGTGCTACAAAACCTTTAAACAAAACCCCAAAACCTTGGAAAAGAAACTGAAATAGGAGGATGGGGACATTCCTAAAAAAGAAGCCCATCCCAGAGCGATGCCCAGGGGGTGCTCAGCGATGGCTGAAGAACCCTTGAGGGTAGTTGAACTTGAAGGGCTTCAGGCGCATGGGCCCCCTGGAAGAGGAGAAGAGGGAAAAGCTGACCCATGTGGGTCAGGAAGCCCACGGCACCCACAGAAAGGGCCCGGTCCTGGGGTACTGCCCAACTGTGGGGGGCAGATCCCCACAGGCAGCTAAAGGAGAAGCTTCAAGGTTGGCACCAGGTCAGACAGGGCCATGCTGCAGGGACAGCAGTGCCATCAGGGTCCCTGCCAGGGTCCCTCCTCACTGCCCCAGGGTCCCCACACGGTGCCGGGCTCTCACCTGACCAGACGCAGACACATCTTCTCCTGGGGAAACTCCTTGGGCCCCTCCACGCTGGTGTCGTGGGGCTCCGTCTCCAGGTAGACATCCAGCACCATGCACAGGCGCTGCAGCTGGTTGGTGAGGAGCTGGTAGCCCGGTTTGGGCCCCCACAGCTCCTTGTAGTTCACGTTGACCTCGCTCTCCATGGCCTGGCAGAGGGAACAGGACAGAGCAGGCTTGAGTCTCTGCTCTGCTCTGCCCTCCCAGGACCTGCTGCATCCAGCAAGTCTCGTGAGCCTGCCCCGCCACCAGCTCACCCCAACAGCATGCTTATTATGGGCAGGGAACCACTGGGAACACTCCCCAAAAGCCAGCGGTTCTCCCAACTCCTCTGCCACCAGCCCAGCTTACCCGAATGTTGTCATCGTTGCTGCTGGTTCGCTCTCCTTTCCAGTTCAGGCAAAGGCTGAAGATGGGTGGCAGTGTGGAGTAACCAGGGTTCAGGACTACGGCAGCCTGGAGCTTGGCTGAGCAGGGAAGAAACATCACCCACGGCCCACGGGACCTCCAACTGGAGGGATGTCCCGTGAAGACTCCCAGAAACTGCCCTGGGAGCGTCCGGTGTGGGAATTAGCAACTGCCAGGGGAAGGAAACACTCCTACCTGTTCCCCTTTCTATCAGGGCCATGTAGTAGAGGTGCGTGTCTTCAGCCAAGCTGGCCTCTATCACATCTTTAGTGTAGGGCAGCTCCTGTGAGGAGAGACAAGAGGAGGAGTGAACAGCTGCCGGCGCGGCGCGGGAGCTGGAAGGGATACGGCCTTGCGCTCAGCACCTACCGCGTAATCTTCATAGGGAATGGCGGTCCACTTCACCAGGCGCGAGACGATCTTGGTAGGGAACAGATGCTGGCACTCACTGGAGACTGGCACAACGCCATGCTCTGAAACCAAGGACAAAGCCACCTGAGCAGAGGAAGGCTGGGGACACAGCTCTTTCACTGTCCTGTGGGTGGGGATGCTCCAAAACCAGGAGCTGGGGCCATTCTTATCCTTCTGACACCTTCATCAGGTGCCCAGAGAAGAGCAGGGGAGGCCTCAGCTGCGGTCCAGCAGAGCTCACAGCCTTGGCAGCGCACACCCAGCCTGCTCAACGGGCACATGACACGTGTGGGTGGGTGGTTCACCACCCACCACGGCCCAGATCAACTCCCAGCGCAAGGATGGCCAGTCCCAAAGGGGTACTGGGCATCAAAAGGGGGCACAGCCTTCCCCTCCCACCCAAAACATGTCAGCCCTCACAGCCCCACTGCCACTGAGGACAGAGGGAACGACTAGGAATACTGAGGGGGACACTGCAGATCTGTAGCACTCTAGAAGGTGACATCAGTCAATTCTCCTCTGCAAGAGGACCTTGCTACTCCACTCCCTGTCCCCAGGCACAGGGTGGGACACCAGGCACTCACCGAGCGACGCAAACTGCTTGTGGAGAGCCAGGCGGGACTGCAGCCTCGTCCGCAGCAGCTTCACAGTCAGCTCCATGTGGCTGGCGCTCAGCGAGTTGTCCGCAGTGACTGTGTGCTGTGGGCAGGAGGGGCTGCCACCACCATGCCACCTGCAGACCCCCATGCTCCAGGAGCCACCCCCCCCCAACCACAGGGACAGTCACACACTCAAGGCGCCGCTCAGTGCCCGTAACGGGGCTTAAACTATCACACGTGGGAGATAAAATACGTCGGCGTGGCCCCGCTGCACAGATGTGCCGTGGTTTGGGAGCGGCTGGTGCCAGCGGGAGCTCTGGGGGGACAGTACAGGATACAACTGTCCCCAAAGGGTCCCCAAACCCCAGTTTGATGTTCTTGGTGGAGAGGGGAAGGGGTGTGACATACCTGAGGCTGATCCTTGGGGAAATGCAGGCCGCCCAGCTTCTGCACCCACACATAGGGGTGCCCCAGCTCTGTCACGTAGTCGCTCAAGGTCAGGATGCTGTGGGGACAAGGAAGGGTTACACCACCCTAGAACATTCCCACCCTCGTCCCCCCACCACCCGGCCTGCGAGCCAGCCGGAGGGCGCAAGCACATCTTCATCTGCACCCAAAGTTGTGCCCAATGAGCCCACCCGATGCCAGCTGGCAGGACACTGTCCTCTCCTGGCTGCCGAGCTCTCCCTGACAAGCTGAGGAGGGTCGTGCCGTGCTGGGAGGAGGTCACACCAACCGCCTGGGCAAAGCCACCCCAGATGTGTGGGGCAGCGCCCCACTCACCCCACTTTATCGAACTGGAACTGGTTGGCTGGGTTGGGCGTCTTCCTCCCGTGGTCTCCTGGATAGAGGCAGTTCAGGAGGGAGTCCGGGGAGAGCAGGTCGCTGGCAAGAGGAGGGAGGAGATTAATCAGCAGCTCCACATCTCTCTGGGATGGCCGCTAACAGGCTCTGAGCCCAGAGATGGGGATTGTGAGCTCCGCAAGTTGGGTTTCAAGACCAGAATGGCTTTCCCCTAGTTAACACTCCAAAAGGAGCATAACTCCAGGGAGTCTCCTCCCTGGCTGTGAAGAAGATAGAAATGACAGGACACCAGCTCCCCGGTTTCCCAGGAAGCCGCTCACTCCAGTACATTAACTTGGAAACCTGCTGATGTGTACGGAGAAAACATCGCCAGCATAAGTAGGGCACGGCCTGATGGCTGTTTGCCACCCAACAAGCTTAAGCAGAGGAATTCTGCTTAATGAAATAAAATTCTTCCCATCTGACTGTACTCACAAGCCTGACTGAGCATAAAGGGCTGTAGGATTTGGGGTTTGGCTCAAGCCAGAGCCTCACAGGTTTGGGGTACGACAGCCAAGGGCAGCTGGGAGGGAGGGAACACCCTGCACGGGAACCCTGCGGAAAGACTCTAGCTGCTGTCACAGAGGGGATTGGGAACCTACAGGGAAGAGAGAACCCCAAGAGGACTAGGAAGCCTCACATGGGAGGGACTGAGAGGCAGCACTTGCTTCCAGGTAGCCCAAACGAGCCTCTCCCACCTCCCTCTTCCTGGTCCGGGGAGAGCCATTGGAGAGCTGGCAGGTGATCAGAAGTCCCTGGGCAGGCTCCCACCCCTGCCAGTTCAGCTATTCCTCATACAATTCCAGCTCCAGCAGTCTCTGGGGAGCCGAGGGAGAGGCAGCCGCATCTCCGGCACTCAGGACAAGGTGACCCGCAGGGCAAGCAGGTGAGGGGAGCTGCCAGGCACAAGCTGCAGGAGGAACCAAAAGCGGTTCGGCTGCGAGTGACTGAATGTGACAAGCAGCAGAGGTTCTCCTCCAGCTCCTGACAGGCCTGGCTACGCTCCCCTAAGAGGTTCCTAACCTCCCTGACCCTGCCTTGTCACGACAGAGAGGAGGAGGACGCTGCCTGGGCTGCAACAGCCTGGCAGGGCCCTGGAGCTAAGGGGAAGGATACCGCAGGCCAGGGAAGTGGATCACCTCGGAAGTGCTCCCCAGAGGGAGAGATGGAGCTGTGCTCTTTGGGGTGTCCTTTGCCCATCAAAGGACAAGCCCAGACAGCACTTTGAAACCGCAGCTCTGTACAAAGGCCCTTACGGTATCCCAGGTAAGGCACGGTGAGGGACCGAGGTTAAAACCTCACCCACAGGGAGCGCGCAGCTGGGTATGGAGTGCCTGGGCCCACTGGGCGCAGGAGCTACGGCTCAGCAGAGGGACATTGCCACCACATGCTGCCCTTGGCACTACATCGCTCTGCCAATGGGGAACTGTTAACAGAGTATGGCAGGACACCAGGGCAGGGTGTTCACGGCAAGCGGAGGGGTTGCTGCCCGACAAGCTCCAGGCTAGGCATGAGACCGCTGTCAGCCCCGGGCTCAGTGCCCACAGGACTCTCCTTACCCGGCACTGATGGCAGTTGTCATCTCGACGGCAGTGGTCACCTTGGCTTTCACTGTCATGACGTTGAGGTTCATGAGGTAGTAGAAGGTCAGGTGAAGCACGTTCTCATCTGTGCCAAAAAAGAAGGGACTACGTTGTCTGCTTTAGCTCGGAGCAGTCTGCAGAGGGGGACATACATGTCCCCCCCGCTAAGACAACAGCAAACGGGGCAGAGAGGCAATGTGGGGAGTAGCTGGCAGCCGAGGCACTGTAATCACCAATGCCATCCCATCCGTGTTTGCCAGGCTATACCTGTCAGACCCAAGACCACCCCTGAAAGAGAAAAGCTCCCAACTAGATGGAGGAAGCTTCAGAGCAAGGTCACCCCACCCACGTGGGCCAGAGGAGCTCCGGGAGACAGAGCTGAGAAACCACTTAATTCAGTCTCCCCTGGAAGGCCGTGCTCATCCCGGCTGGGGAGGCAGGGCTGAGGGCAGGAAAGCCTCTCCGTACCTGGAGCTCTCTCTGAGGATCCCAAGCTGCTGCCAGGTTGCTCCCTGACCTGCTGTCACATACCCTTCCGCGCTCTCCACCAAGGGCCGCCAGACCCTGCTTACCTTTGCACTTCAGGTCGACAGTGACAGACAAGGGGTGCCGTTTGAGCATCTCCTTGCGCTTGTCATCCAGCTGCACGCCCAGGGTGGGCCTGCGCCGCTTCTGAGGAGGGTGAAACAGAGCTGTCAGACCCTTCTCCTCCCGCTCCTCTGCAACCCGTGGCCCCCACCCTCCTCTCCCACCGCTCTTTCCTTCTAGTCTAGTTCCCCAATTCCCCAGCGCCGTGGCTGGAGCAGCCCTGGGGAGGGAGGGGAGCAGGAAACTCTTGCCCTGCCACAAACCAGCTCCAGTTCCTGTCATTCCTTCAGCTCCCAGGAGTGCCCCTGCCCCTCTGAGACAAGGCCAAGGACTTGCTAGCCCAAAAGCTTCCCCACCATGAGGAGCAGAAGCTGAGGCCCTTCCCTTTACTCTTCCCCACAGCGACAGCCCGATACACCAGGCACTGCTGCTGGGTGGTGGGGAGCAGTGGCACAGACCTTCCATGGGCTTCCATGCTGGGGGCAGCCAGCACCTACGGCCTCTCCCCATCATCCAGAAGGTACAACCTGTAGGACCTAAACGCTGCCCCAGGGGAGCGCCGAACAATCCCTGGGGCAGAGCTCAGCTCAACGCTTTTGGGAGACAGCAGGGGATGGACACGCATCCCTCCCCGCCGGACGCCAGCCTCCAGCCAGCCTCCCCGGCCCGAGGCTATTTATACAAAGTGGAACAGCTCCAGCCGGAGCGCTGCGAGGTGGCGGCTGCTGCTGCCGAGTGGGATGCGAGTGGGGCAGATTTGTACCCTGGCTCTCCTGCATTCAGGACACCAGGAAACGGCACCTCTCTCCTCCCAAGAAATGGCTAGATTTAACACCAGTGCACCTCCACACATACTGACAGCACGTCGGGACTAGTTCCCAGACTCACTCAGGCCCAGCTCCTCCCAGTTAGCAGGCACAGACCGGTTTGCCCACAATACTGTGTTAGGAGAGGACCCAGAAGGGGACGGTGCTATCCCTTACCGTGGTCTGCTCCTCCTCTGCGTCAGAATCGCTTTCATCATCTGCGCAAAGAGAGAAGTGTAAGTGGGGACCAGCTGGGGCTCAGCAACCTTCCCACAACCAGCAGAACTACCAGCCCTTCCTCCAAGACCACAGCTCCCCAAGACATCACCGTCCTCCAAAAAGCAGAGCCCTAGCAGGGTGCAGACACACAGGAACATATCCCTAGTCCCAGGGGTCACTCCAACAGACGAGGGGCTGTGAACACTTCTCAGGAAGGAGGAGGTAGGGACAGAGGGGCTCAGCTACCAGGGTCTTCAGCCAGCAGCACAGACACCAGGCACTGCATCATTTCAGCACCCACTCGCTTCTCTACCCGACCCCTCTGCCTGCACAGAGCATCAGGCAGCCCGCCTGTGGCAACACCACCCCAACTCACCCTGCGAGTCCTCAGGCGGCTTGTACAGGGCTTTGGCTTCCTCTACGCTCCCTTCAATGGCCACCACAAGCTTCTTGTCTACGGAGGAGACAGGAAAACTAAGCTACGAACCCCACTTCTGTGTGGGAAAGGCAGTTAGAAGCAGCCCTGCCCCAGAAAGCTCCCACTTCATGGCTGCACGAGGCAGAGCAAGCTCAAACAAAGGGTCAGTGGGAAGAGGCAGTTGTCCAGAGGGCTCCGTGGGGCCACCACAGCACTGGATCTCCTGGGTAGGATGGGGTCAGAGGAGGGAAAATACAGGGTTTTGAGGGACTGTCCCTGGAAACCATAAAGGCCAAATCTTTATCAAGAGCCAGGAGGTGGTGGGGTATGGCTGGCACAAGCAGGTAGCGAGGAGCTGTGTCATCATGGCTGCAGATTCCTATTAGCAGGGACCTGGCGTGGCCAAGTGCCACAGCGTGGTCCTTCCACGCTCCTCTGCAGCCTGCCCCACTCCCACAGGAGCGTGAGAGCAGGGACCATTGCAGCGCTCACACTATGCTACAGCCCTCTCCGCAGAGGAGACGCGTACAGCCCAGGGGGATTCCTGAGCCCTGCTGAGAAATCCCTCCCAACTCAGGGAGGCTTCAGAAAGCCTCTCAAAATGCAAAACCGCCTAAGGGGATGAAGACTTTCAGGTGAGCTGCAGGAAAGGGCCTCTGTGAGGGCAAGCAGAGGTACCACCAGCTCTGGAGTCACCACCACCCACGGGTGGCACAACGTAGCAGCCACCGCACATGGTGACAGCTCTCAGGAGGTCACGTCAGCACCGAGCCAGCTCGCAGGCTGCAGGGATGTCCCTGCCGACCTTGAGATGGGGGGCAGAGGTGGGCAGCGAGCTTCCCAAGCAGTTTTTCCAACGAGGGAGCTGAGCAAACAAGGTTTCAAATGCTGCTGCCTCATTGTGCCTGGCCGTGGGGCTGCCCCGCTGCTCTGGCCTCAGCAGATTCCAGCAGCAGAGCAGATGGGACGAAAAGGACCTCCCAAAGTGTCCCTGAAGCAGTGCTTTGAGTGAAATCCAACCTATGGGGTGAGCATTGCCCCCAGGTCCCGGCTGGTGACAGCCCCTGACAGCGTCGCTGAGGACCGCGCTTTCCCCTCGATGCTCACCGCAGGCCTGACCGTAGGCACTGGCTTGAACGAAGAGAACGTAGAGAGGCGGCGGGAGGTGTCGGGCTGTCTCGTACTGTTTGTGCGCCTGGTCGAAAGGCATGAAGAGATATTCCTGGACAGGCAGGGAGGCCTGGGGGAAGAGGAGGGGTAACCTTCTTCACTGGGAACAGGACACTTTGCCCTCCTCACCCCAAGCTGGGAAGTGGGAGACTGGAAACCAGCACAGCAGCCGCGGTGCAGGGTTAAACGCAGCCACGGGCACAGCGAGCCCCCAGGGAAGGGCTGGCAGCTCTCCTTTGCTGGAAAACTTTTGGATCGGAAAATAACCCAGTTCCTTCTCCTGCTCTTCCCTCCCAAGGCAATCACAAGGGGCCGGAACCGCGTTATCACTCTCCAGGGTAAAGCCCATTTAACGACTCCTCCATCTGCAGTTCTGCAGGAATTGCCGCATAAACAAGGAGACTCCAGAGGAGTCTCGGCGTGAGGCAGATATACCCTTTGTTCACGCTGACCGGGAGAAAAATGCCTCCAAAGCAGAATCACCCCAGGCGGTGGACCTCTCTAACACAGCCCTCGGAGCGTGACCTGAGCTCGGCCCCAAAGGTGTTCTCCCCTTCCTGCAGACCTCAATTACCTGCATAATACTGTTGAGTCGAGGCTGAAGGCTGCTCAGATACTCCTTCTTCACCTCGATCTCCTTCAGGATCTTCTCCTTGCTGGTTAGGCACTCTTTGTACTTCTCTGCCAGCCTAGGGGTGGGAATTCAGTTACCAGCACGTATCACAGCCCCAGGGTCCACGTGGGGCTCCCGAGCTGGCAAAAGTCACTGCAGGAACCAGGAGAGCTCAGACACGGTGACAAACAAAGAGCTCTTAATGCCAAGGGCAAGAGGAGGCAAAAAGGAACTGATTAGAGCTGGAAAATGAACAGGGAGAGAAAGTGGAAGCTCTGCCTCGTGCTGTACCCCGAGAAGGGACAGCAACTGGATCTTCCCTCTGCAGACCCGCTCCCACGCCAGTTCTGCTGCCAGCAGCCATGCCAACAGAGCCCTGCCGACCCCGCTGAGCTCCTGAAGAGGCTCTTCCACTTCGTATCACCAAAGTCACTTCATGTCATGTCAGCTCCTTAGTTAAACTCACAAAAGTCGAGGTTTAATAAACCAGCAAGTGCTCCTCTGTAACTGGGTAGAAAGCCCAGGAAAATGCAAGTTCACCATGACCCTCCGAGCCCTGGACACACTCCTGTTTAGGGAGAAGAAATTAAATCTCCTTATTGCTGTTGATGTCAACCTCTTGCCCAGCAGAAGCAGGGAAAGCTGGGTATGGAGCTGTGCTGCCCAGGACAAGGCACCACCATGGCAGGTGGAAGAGCAGTTTGGGGATTTCACACACTCTCCTCTCAGGAGACCCTGCTCCCCACCGGATCAGAGCACCCACAGCACAGAAGAACCCTCTCTGAGGGGGAACAACAGCCCTAACATCACAGGACTGAAACGCTTCTCTTTCCAAGCAGAACTATATTTGTGTTGGGTCAACACCAAAAGACGCAGTTTTGAAGTCCAGCTTTCAGACATCTCTCCTGAGCTCCCTGCGCTAGTGAGAGCAGCAGAGATCCCTGTCACGCCATTCAAGAGGCACATTTCAGAATAGAGTCCAAGACAAATCCAGTACTCCACGTGACAGTTCCGGATGGACACTAACAATCCCCCAGCATCTGAAAGTGCCCAAAGCATTACCAGCATCTGCTCTTGAGGCAGCTGAAGTGGCTGCTTCCCACCACAATGGTGGTAAGAGGTGAACAGTGGTGTTCCCTAGATACTGTGGGGCGAAGACTGGGAGTTGCAAGGCTTCTCAGCAATTCAACCGTCAACTGCGAATCCGGCTCAGTTCAGCTCATCTTTGCCCTCTTCACATCTTGCAACGAACAATCATTTTTAAGGAGAATCCTCAGGAGGTCTCCAGGTTGAAGGCTCCTCTGCCGCAGGCAGAGCCATCTGGAGGATCCTGGCTGCAGTGCCAGCGGGTGCCCTCTACCAGGTAGAAGCAGCTGGTTTTGATGCGAAGGGTCTGGGAGAGGTGAAGCATGAGGCATTAGAGCCCCCCAGCACCCACCCCGCAGCACCTCTCGCTAGTCTGAGCTGCCCTGCTCGTGCAGGTTCAGACTGATCCTTCCAGAAGACTGGTCTCAGCTGCTGCCTGGCTGAAAAAGCTGCCGGCCGTTATCAAAACACAGGAACACTGCGTCATGTTTGCTTTTTGCAGGGGGCAAGAGTTGACAGAGCAGCTGAGCCACCTGGCCTGCACCAGCGGAGGGACCGTGGGGCTTAGAGCCTGCATTGAGGAGGTGGCTGCCAGCACCAGGACAACAGAGCCCATCACAGCTCAGCCGAGATGAGTGCTGCGCAGGCAGCTCCCCGCCGTGGCAAGCGTTAGGAGCACAGGCAGGCAGGAACAGCAGCAGCACCAGGTTGGCTTAATTTTGCTCCTCGCACCACCGCACAGCAGACAAAACCGGGATCGCTTCACCCTGCGTGGCACATCTTGCGGAACCGAGTTCTGGACGGAAGCGCATAACTGCCCATCCTTCAATATCACCCCTACGGCGGGCGGCGTCCCCGTTCCCTGATGCAAGAGCCTCCAAATAGACACCAGGGAAATGTCAAGCTATAAAACTCTTTCTTCCTTTGATACTCAAGAGCCAGCACTGATGTTTGCTGCCTCAGTGAGAAAACACATGTGGGCTTGTCAGAAGAGCCGAGACACCTTTGCTGTCATCACCCAGAGGCGCAGTCCCAGCCGGGCAGCCCCTCTTGCACAGCAGCTGCAGCTGGCTCAGGGCTTCTCTCACACTGGTTTGGAGGTTGCTCTGCTCACTGGGATCCCTGGGGCCCTCTTTCATGAGGAATGTGAAAGAAAACCATTCCGTATTCTATGAAACAAGGATCCCACCAAGCCCAGCTCCACACAAAGAGTGATCCTCCACACCAAAGGCTCAATTACACAATAAATCTGTCACTTGTTCTACACTGACTATTTCAAGAGGGTGTTGAAACCTGTATCACTCACATTTGCTCCACCCAGTAGCTGTGCAGCTCACTCCTGGCATCTCCCAACAGCCCTGCAGCTCAACGCACGCCACAAGCTCAGTGCCAGATGGGCTGACACCGAACCAAGACACCGCAGACCCACCTCTTGCGCTGCTCCAGCTCCCAGTCCAGGCGGGCCAGGGTCTGCTGGTGGGGCTCCGACAGGGTGATGGCAGGCCGGCTGATTTCAGGGGGCGCCTCTTTGTAAAACTCCTCCAGGCTCACCAGTTCGATCTCCTCATGTTTCGATCTGCGAGGACAGATAGATCAGATCGGGGAAGGGTGGGAAATGCCGCAGCAGGGCTGAACTCAACCACATCCCACAGGAGAGCGGTCAATGCCAACGCCACGTGCCCCACCTTGACTCTGCTACATGAAACTCCACAGCATCAATTAACTGAACTGCAGCAGTGCTCAGCAGAGGAGAGGAAGGTCTGAACAGGATCCCTCCTTTCACGGAGACACCTTCCCCGCACAGTTAACCAAAGCGCTGTTTGAGGCATCGAGTCTAAATACAGCCCTCCTGGCAGCAGCTCAGAGCGCTGCCTATGCAACAGGCATGATGGAAGGCTTGGCTTTCGGAAGAAAACTCCCGATATATGGAGGCCAGAGAGCCCTTGAAGAGACCAGTGCGGCCACGACTTCGACATTTACCCATTTTCTCTTCCACTGCCCATCTATCACATCAGAGGCCTTCTTCCCTCCTCCCTGCATGAGCCTCTTTCCCCCCCGCCCAGCACAAGAATTCTGGGACACTCCATCTCTCCTGCGTTTCTCCTGCATTCCGCTCTCGCCCCACAGTGGGCTCAGGCAACGTGACAAGAGATTCCAAATGTTCAAGGCCTCCATCCTATCTCAGACCCACCGTCTCTCCCTCTCCTTCCCAACCAAACTCACTTGAACTCCAGGCATTTGGTGATCTCTTTCTGCAGGTGCATCACCTCATAGAGCAAGTTCTGGAGCTGCAGGTGATACGCATCGACCTTCTGCTTTGCCTGAAATACCGACACAGCAGGGGATGAAGCTCTGTTACCTCCCTCCCAGCAAACACACCCCGCGGGAGAGTCACCAGTACACCCCACTCTCACAATACCAGCTAGGGATGGCAGGTTTTAGGGTATGCAACAATATTTGGGGGTAAAAAGACATTCTGAAGGGTTGGGAAAGCAAACGCTCATCACGTCAAACTGATTCTGCTCCGAAGGCAGCACGTTTTAGGGACAAGGCACAGAACAGGGCAGAGCTGCTGAGGCACATGGGCCAAGTCACCTCCTGGCCCCGTGCCTCAGTTTCCTGAGTGGTACAATGAAAATAAGTGCTGTTCATGAACTGTGAAAAGCTCTCCAAGAAGTCCGAGTAAGGAGTTTTGGGGCCAACCGTATATACATTTCTCAGGCCTGCAGCACACCAGACTCTCGAGACAGAGCTTTCTGACTCCCCGTTATATTTGAGGCAGAAGCAGGTACCACTCCCTCACCATTTGTTATAATTTCAGCTTCCAATTCATCGCAGTAGAGTCTCCTAATAAACCTCCAATTCAAAAACCATGACCTGGCTGATGTTTAGTTCCTCTCACACTTCGATATACAGACCAGGCAGAAATGGCACTGCCTCTGATCCCACTAAATCCTGACCTGTATTTGTCACCCCCCAGCCCCACTGTACCTCATGGGTTTGATCTCTCCCTTTCTTCAGCCGAATATGAGCCAGACGGTTGAGTTTCTTTAGGGTCATGAAGTGGACGCAGCTCTGAATCCGCCGCTCGTCAATCTCTGAAGCCTGAGTGGCAGGAGAGAGGCGTTTGAAGCAGGAGACTTGGCTCTCACCACAAACCCATTTGCTGCAGGGACTTCATGCAAGTCCTGTCACAAAGGGGGCTCCACGCTTTGCTCAGGAGGCACAAAATGTCCCCGGGGCTTCTGAGGGAGCCTCCTGCTGCCAGATTCACAAGTCACCCACTAGAAATAAATAAGGGGGGGTGTTCCAGGCTCACTCTAGTGACTTTTCTTGGCAGTAGGAACAGAAGCGTTTGAGCCTGAAGAGCCCATTATGCCATGCAGAGGACAGAGTGGGCAGTCTGAGCACAAGCCTTCCCCAGCCATGGCCGAGGCTACTGGGCCTCTGTGGGACACAGAGAGCCTGGCCACCCCCGCTGCAGTCAGGAGGGGCTCAATTCCTCCCCCAGGAGCCCCCAACCCATCAGGAGCCCAGATACACTTTAGAAGAACTCGGTCGGCGTAATGTCTGCTCAGTCAAGACCAACGCCTCAACTAAATCGTATTTTACTTTATTTAAGGGAGACTATTCCATTTTCCTGACTCTCCCCAGAAGATGGCGCGGCTTCTGCTCCCATTCCTCTCAGATTAAGAAAAAAAATCAAAGAACAGAACACATTAAATCAAGCACTGAGGCTTCTCCTTACATTGTCCTTGATACCCCTGCTCTTCAGCTCCTGGATTTCTGCCATCAGTCTCTGAAGCTCCTGGCAAGTCTCTCTGTAGAGTTCATAGTCTTTGATAGGGTCACGGAGATCCACTTCGCACTCCTCGCTGTAGTACCTAACGTCCTGCAAAGGCAGACGGCACCTTCTGCAGCTTGTTCCTTCCACCTTCTCTGGAAAGGCCACTGGGAAACAAACTGCTGGGTCTTGATTTCTGACTCTGTCCATTAATCCCACACCCAAGGAGACTTTACACACGGGAGAGGACTCAGTTAACAACCCCAGACACGAACACCACCAGGCGTTAAAATGCCTGGAAAGTTCAGGCTTTTTACATAGTTATCATAAATGTAAACTGTTACCTGTCCTGCACCAGTGTATCTACATGACTACAGAGGATAAACTAGGAACATCAATCCCTATCCCCACTCTGGCTGAACCTCAGTTACTCTGATGGTTGTGGGGGTGTTTTAAGAAAACCTGCAACCCCCTGCAGGAACTTTCAGCCTTGTACTCACTCTCCCTTTGCCTCCAGAGGAGCACTTGACTCCTTAAGCATTGTGCTTCCAGAAGGAGACAGGAGAAGGTTCAGAAATCCAGAAGGGGAGTTTCAGAGGCCTTGGGAGCTGGCACAGCTCTGAGGGAACAGTCCTGCAGCTTCCCAAAGAGGAGAATAAGGCCAGAGAAGAGTAGGTGTGAGAACTGCCCTTTGTAAGGCAGGAGGACACAAGCACCCTGCCACAACTGCCAGGCTCTGCCTGTGGGAGGCAGCTGGACACCCTACCTGGTCAGCATCAGCCTTGCTCCTCTTGCCCTCCTGTGGGCCCCCATCCGTGCGGATCACTTTGGGTTTTCTCTTCTTGCTGGAGTCCGATGACATGGTGCTGCCAGCCAAGGACTGGGGGAGAAGAGGCAAAGCTGTTGTCCATAGGGGGCCAAAGCTGCTATTCTGGGGGCTATTGGGGCTATCCCAGGCTCCCTTCTGCCAGCCTGCTTTGGACTCTGCAGACTCCCAGTGCAGAGAGTTCCTGTGCCTCCTCCCTATCATACACTTCTGAGCCTTCTCCCCACCAGCTTACCCCATCCCAGCTCTCAACCCCACTCCAGACCCCCAACACAAGCCCAGTGGCCCCTACTCCTCCAGCGCTCCCCCAGACCCCCAGCACATCGGGCCGAGGGGGCCTCTGCTTCTCGGCAGCCACCCCAGACCCCAGCACACTGAGCCCAGGGGCATCTGCTCCTCCAGCCCCCCA
>NW_009647095.1:0-6914 GCF_000708025.1 Charadrius vociferus
CAAACAATACTGAGCTTGTCACAGTTGTTCCCCAAAAATGACTTCACACTGGGGTAAAACAAGTGCTAGTGCTGGCCCAAAGGAAGCAGCAGAAACACCTGTCAAGGAAAACAGGCAGTACCTTGCAATACTCAATTAGACAGATTCGCACTAGAGTGGAATCATCCGTGATTCAAAATTGCCAAGAAAGAAGCTGGCAATTGTATGGGAGCACCCAGCCAAACCGGTTTCAGAGCGCAATAGGTGAGATGCAGGGAGTTGTCATCCGACTCAGCTTCATCTCCTCCTTGCCTTGCCTATGCAGAGATAACTTGGGGGGAGCTGCAAAACAGCTTAGCCCGGGGTTATCTCAAGATTGCATATAAGAACCGAAACCAAATGGCCCTTAACAAACAAAATGCCCTGAGTCCCATCCCACCACTATTTCCGTGGCTTTGAGTGCTAGACATCACAAATTGGCAACAGAGACATAGCTATCACACCACCAGAGGTAAATATCCCAGATAGTGTAATCTGCTTAGGCATAATCCTGCACCCCCACAGAATCAGGATATAGAAACCGCAAGGTTTAGGGAGGAAAATGGGGAATCTTCCAACGATACAGCTGGCCTGTAGGAGATCCATCCCCCCCTGTCCAGGACGCTGTACAGGGTAAATTCCCAGGGATTGAGTGACCTTACCTGAGAGAGAGGGTAAGTGACTAAGAAACATATATATGATATATGGCATGCTATTACATTTTGTGATTGGTGCACTCTTTTAAGGTATTAATATCTAGCGCGCTTTTGGTTTGTGTTGTTACTTGTCGGGATCATTTGTAGCTTGCAATACTGTATCCCGCTAATTTCTTTTAAACTGCATTAATCACCATTGTACACCTAGAACTTGCAATAGTGATGTATTGGACCTGTGAGTGAAGTCCAAATAAATTGTTAATTTGAACCTCTCAGTGAAGTCCTTTTTCCCGTTTCGTCACAACAATCAGGGGAAAAGGCAGCTCCAAAGCTATTCCCTCACTTTTTCCTGATCAGCAGTGAAACCTGTCACTCATGAGCAGCTTTAGGATTACCCAAAAGATGTAACAAAGGACTGGTACTACCTACTTTTTGCCTCAAGTGAGTCATTAGTTCCAAACAGGACAGTCACAGATACTCTGTTCCTCCTCCTAAAAGACCTTCCTAATGCCTCTCCCATAATTTTCGTTGGTGGGAAATGTGTTTAAAGCTACTAAAAGTCTTCACTACTTTAGCTTAAGTCACAGCCCTTATAGATTCTGTGTCATGGTGATATCTTTCATACTTCACTGCTAGTGCTATGCTTCTACCCTCATGCCCTGCAAGCTTAATAACTGTAGTTCCTTCTCAAAAAGCAGAAAACTTAATAAAGGTTAGCTCTTAAGTTGTTTTCAACTTATGCACTCAGTGTTGGTTTCAACAGCTATGTGCCTGCTTTTTAAAACAAAAGAACCTGGTATTTTACAGTAAAATATTCTCTAATGCTAATTCAATTAAATTTATTTTATATACACTTAGTTGTAAAAATACACCTACTTTCTCTTCTTATTCTTTCTGAAATCCAGTCACTTTGATTTCTAAATCTAGGAGAGTAAACAAGTATTTCAGTCATACTATCACTGAATTTCACTTCTGAAAGTTATCATCTCTAATAAAATGGTCTCACTTCTTGATTAAGGCTTAAGTTTCAAACATTCTTAAAAATGATTATATTCACGTTCCCTAAGTGGAACTGACAATAAGTTTTCTAGTTAGGCTCTGTTAGTCAGCAAATTATATTCCAGGGCTATTTTGTCACATTTCTTAACTGTGATTTACAGCCCTGTGTTTTCAAAGACCATTAGCAGATGGAATTGCCACCCACTCCAGAGGATGAGACCTATCTCCCGCCCTCTGTAATTACAATATAATTAGACAATATAGCTAGTACAATCCAATAATTTACTGCCTCTGAAAAGGGCTGGTCCCACACCCCCTTCTCCCATCACCCTGTTTTGACATTCATGGGACTCCCTGGGAAACTGGTTTGATGCACAGCTTAATGAAAAGTAACCAGAAATAAAGTGAATGGTTTTCTATTGGGTTAGCAAAAATTTGCTCAAACAGGGAGCCAGCAAAACAGGTGGGGCAGTCCTGCAGTACTGGGAGCAAAGATGAACAGAAGTACAACTGAAGTAGCAGCAGGTGACAGATAGATCTGGGGAAGGACCAGCAGCATTTTGTCTTCTCCTTTCTTAGAGACATCTTTGATTCTTGGATATATTAGTAAGAAGCATGTAGGAACCCTCAATATCCATGCTTACCTTACACATCCATATAGCACCACGTACCATGTGGCTTGTAACTTTCATCAGAAAATTCCACAGGAGCGAAATAATTTTAAGATGGAAATATACCACTGGCTTGGGAAAAAAGTTATTTCTTCAAACAATCCTAACAGAATACTTACAAAAACATAACTTGTACTCCAAGACAACTATGAAAATTAAACAACTGTTATAAAGGCCACATAGTCAGATTCTAAATAAAACTATACAGATACTCATCTTCAACTTCTCAAATGATTTTGCCACAGCTACAGTAACTTTGTCTTGTACAAAATACAACATACCTAGAGAATTATTTTGCTGTCCCTCTACTGCAGCATTTAGTGAAAAAACAGGCTTAGAAATATTTTCAGTAAGTGATGGACAGTTTATCCAACCCTTAGGTTGTATTTAATAATATTGTATTGTATTATTTAATAATACAATAAAAATAAAATTTAATAATACAATAAAAAAGCTCTTATTCAGAAAGAATTGTAATCTGCTCAGCTTAAGAAAAATTCTAAAGTAGTTTGAATTTACTTATGCAGTTTTGTACTTAGAATTATTTGTGGAAACAACTGCAGTTATTTTAGAGGCATACTTCTCCAATTTACAAGGATATGCAGTAACTAGGACTTCCAGATTTCTTAAGTTGAGCTAGTTATGTTTGTACATTCATTTTCTAAGTTAAAAAAAGCCTTCCTATTTTTGTTATTTATTTCTGTATTTTTCTTATAAATCCATCTTCTACTGAAATTCTTCCATAATTTCTAAGAACAAAAGGTCTAATAATTATTTCACAGAATCACAGAATGGTAGGGATTGGAAGGGACCTCTAAAGATCACCCAGTCACACGCTCCTGCCAAAGCAGGTTCACCTAGAGCAGGTTGGAGAGGAATGCATCCAGGTGGGTTTTGAATATCTCCAGAGAAGGAGACTCCACAACCTGTCTGGGCAGCCTGTTCCAGAGCTCTGTCACCCTCAAAGTAAAGAAGCTTTTCTTCATGTTGAGATGGAATTTCCTGTGTTCCAGCTTGTACCCGTTGCCCCTTGTCCTGTTGCTGGGCACCACTGTAGTTTTTTAATTACAATTTTTTGTTTATTTGTCTAATGGTTTTCCCTGAGTAGTCACTCCTGTTGCTTATGTCTTTATACCATTAAAGGTAATATCAACAATAAAAAAAAATTCACCCCATGCAGCATTACAGACTTGGGGAAGAGTGGCTGGAAAGCTGCACAGCAGAAAATGGCCTGGGGGTGTTGGTTGACAGCCAGATGAATGTGAGCTGGCAGTGTGCCCAGGTGGCCAAGAAGGCTAACAGCATCCTGGCCTGTATCAGGAATAGTGTGGTGAGCAGGACTAGGGAAATGATTGTCCCCCTGTACTCAGCACTGGCAAGGCCCCACTTTGAGTACTGTGTTCAGTTTTGGGCCCCTCACTACAAGAAACACATAGAGGTACTGGAGTGTGTCCAGAGAAGGGCAACGAAGCTAGTGAAGGGTCTGGAGAACAAGTCTTATGAGGAGAGGCTGAGGGAACTGGGGTTGTTTAGTCCGGAGAAAAGGGGGCTCAGGGGACACCTTATTGCTCTCTACAACTACCTGAAAGGAGGTTGTAGAGAGGTGGTGGTCGACCTCTTCTCGTTAGTAATAAAGCGATAGGACAAGAGGAAATGACCTCAAGTTATGCCAGATTAGGTTTAGATTGGATATTAGGAAAAAGTTCTTCACTGAAAGGGTTGTTAAGCATTGGAACAGCCTGCCCAGGGAAATGGTGGAGTCGCCATCCCTGGAGGTATTTAAAAGATGGGTAGACATGGTACTTAAGTGTTGACGCGGAAGCACGGACAGATACACCACGACCAATATGATCAGTGTAAATGCCACTTTATTGCACAGATAGCTCAGCTAATATAGACAATTTTTTCCCGCGCCACGCAACACTCAAACAATAATTGGTTACATGCATAGTTCAAACAAGCATCTCTACTATATGATTGGCTAGCCCCAGCTGTTCAGTCGCCTAGTTATCTACTTCTATGTTTTAATTAAAATCCCGCTTATCGGTACATTCAGCAACAGTTCTTTCCTCCCTCAACATAACTCAGACGTTCACAAAGCACAATTTGACCTTCGACATTCCTTGAAGCTTACACTGTCGTCAACAAGTTCTCAGTGCTTGGGGTGCTTACAGGGTGACCATTGATCTCTAAAAATTCTCCCACACTTAAGGACATGGTTTAGTGGTGGTTTTGACAGTGTTAGGTTGATGGTTGGACTTGATGATCTTAAAGGTCCCTTCCAACCTAGACAATTCTATGATTATATGAAATACAGATATAGATTGACCCATATTGAACGCAGAATTACCTCTGACATAAATATACATCATTCTCTAAGCAAACAAGAAAACTGCTTCACAGTAGAATGCTGGGAATAAAATAACATACAAATGGAGGTATAAGGGAATTGTTTAATTACAGTATGCTTGACTGGAATTACTGTGTGATGTATTATACTCACTGCAGTAGAGACTGAGACTGGTCAGATACATATGTCTCTTGAGGTATCTGAATGGAAATAAATTTTTAACAAATTAGTAAACAAAGTACTTCATTATTTATTTTCTCAGCATTGCTACATGCTCATCTTCTTTCTTCTGTAACTGAGTTGGGAAATGCAATTTTTAGATCAGATCTTAAATACTTTACTAGTACAATACAAAAGCCATTCCACTTAAATATTTTTTTTATTTGTGCCATTTGAAAAAAAATGTTGAAAAATAAATCAAGATTAGGAAAGACAGTACTTACCCAGAAGGAAAACATACCTATGCAAGTAAGATATGATTGCTTTAAAATTCAGGTGTTTTATACATCAAAAGACCAAAAAAAAAGGTATTTTCTATTTCAACTCCCAGTTTTAATCTTTTTTTGTAACAATTCCCTCTTTTATTTAAACACAACAAGGTGCTACTCCAGAGACTGTAGAGTTTAGTACACAGCTCTTAATATCCCTGGAAAGAAAAGAATCAAGGAACTTCTTAGCTGACAAGGCCTGCACATCAGCAAGCTCTAAGTGGCATGACAAGTCAGGGCCACTGCACAGGATTGGCATGTGGGTAAGGAGAGACCCAATGTCAGAGTGTTAGCGCAGAGACAAACACATAACCACGTATCCAGGTTATATGCGGTGCTTTATTTCGAGGCGCCGGGAACCAGGGGTACGCACCCAAATCTGGCTCCGAAGACTGCCTCGCCAGATATGCATTTTATATTCTCTTGGTTGCACAATCTCATACATATTCAGTAAGTATTGCTTCATAATCTAATACATATGCATTACAGATTACTTCATCCTATTGTGACATCAGCCTCTCTTATTGCGCATGCTCGTCTTCCCTCTAGTGGTCGTCGGTGGTCGTCCTGATGAAGTAAGAAGTCTTCCTCGGATGAAGTAAGATGTCTTCCTCACCTTATCCTTTTCACCTTATCCCTTTTGACTCAGTTTCAGCGTCTGTTTTCTATCCAAGTTCCTCGATGTTCTACTTGGCGTCTCTGGTATGCCGCTTATCTGTTTCTTAGATACTTGAAACTACAAAACATATTCTTTCCCGTCATATTAATCACCATGGGCCCCACCATGTTCAGTCACCAAGGCCTCGACCTCCAAATCTTGCAAACACTCCCTAATAGTACAGCTCGTTACTTAACTGTTTTCTAACAAGAGCAGGAGCCAAATTCAAACTCTTTAGTAAAAAGAGCTTAGATTCGTTTTTTGTGCATCTGACTGTCCTTTGAGGAAAGGGAGACATCTCCTCGAGTATGAAAGAAGGAGCCTTTATGCAAAGTCTAGGGCAACCTAGGAATGATTAAGATAGGCAAGTGAACTGCAGAACAGTTCCCCTCCAGATGAGCTGACAACTGGAGATTACTAGTCGACTTAGCATATTGGCTGCAATTTCAAACAAATCATTGCATACAGTGGAGAACATGCACAGCATTTTGAAAACACTGGGAAAGAACATCTTGTTGTGGACACAAAAGGATGACTGACTTGGCTTGCACAAGGTATTAGGTACACAACAAAAAAAACCATTTTAGCAATGACCTGAAGAGCAGTGTCCTGGTTCCAGCAGGGATGGGGTTAATTTCCCCAAGGAGCCGGCAGGGGACACAGGTATTCCATCCCATGTGAGCCATGCCCAGGATATAGAGGGGAGCTAGCCAGGGGAGGGGGCAGGAAGTCACTGCTTGGAGCGGGCTGGGGCAGTCCGGGTCTGGTGAGTGAGTGGAGGCACTGTAATCATGTTCGTATATTACTTTACCAGTGTTATTGTTATTGTTTTCTCTTCCCTATGCTGTTCTATTAAACTGCCTTTATCTCAACCCACGAGTTTTTGCCTTTTTCTTCCGATTTTGCCCACGGCTGTGGGAGTTGAGCGAGTGGCCGCATGCTTCTTTTGTTGTTGGCTAAAGCCAAACCACGACAGTCTTTTTTGGCACCCAACGTGGGGCTCAGAGGGTTGAGATAATGACGAATCTGACCAGAAGTTGTTAAAAAGAATTTTTTATATGCATTTCTCATATT
>NW_009647096.1:0-609 GCF_000708025.1 Charadrius vociferus
TCCTTACCCTGAAACTTGCGGTCCCGCATCTTCTCAATGATGTGGGTGGCATTTTTCTTGGAGCCGCCCTCCCGCAGGGTCTCGTTCAACACCATGGCATACAGCAGCATCCCATCATAGAAACCCCCCGCCACCAGGTTCATCTGCCGGGGGGGACCTCAGTGCACCTGCAGCCACGCGCACGGGAGGTACCCCAGCCACAAGACCCCCACACTGGCGCCACACACCCACCCATGGCCTCATTGCCTCACATTAAGACCATGCACCCACCTTGTGGGGATGGCACTGCCCATGGCTATTGCCGCCAGGGATGGCCCCTCTGGCATTGCCAGTAGCCACATCCCACCCTCTGCACCCTGGTGAGGTGCCAGAGCCCCACGGGGAGGGTCCCCATCACCCCATCACGCAGGGGGACTCACTCACCAGCGAGTAGTTGAGCTGCACTCCAAATTTCTGCTTAGCTCGCAGGATGAGCTGGGTTTGGAAGTGCTGGTACTCAGGGTTTTGAGGCTCGTAGTAGGTGATCACCAGCACCATCTGCAACCAAGCACGGCACTGCTTCACACACCAGAGCCAGACTGGTGAGGTCCCCATCCCCAGGCAGGTGGG
>NW_009647097.1:0-265 GCF_000708025.1 Charadrius vociferus
GGGGATGGCAAGGATGTCTCATCCTTGATTTTGTGTCCCCCTCCCACCCCGGTCCAGCCGTGATCATCACCCCCTTATCACCCCATCACCCCACGGAGCGGGAGCATCCTGTCCTGCCTCCCCTGGGAACGTGGGGATGGCAAAGGGGGTCTCATCCTTGGTCCCCCCCTGGGAATAGCGTGGGAGCCGGCTCCCAGAGAAGCGTGGGTGGGCTGTTTCGGTGAGGAATGAGGGGCTCTGCGGAGGTGGGGGCTTGGCAGGGGCC
>NW_009647098.1:0-1593 GCF_000708025.1 Charadrius vociferus
ATTGCACTTCAGGTTTTGCTCAGATTTACCCAGAGATAAAAAGAACCACTCCCTGAAAAGAGTGTCTGGTCTGCAAATGGGTGCTTCTGTTCCACATAGGAGGGAATCACCAGTGACCATAACTCACTGTCGTTTCTTCTCAGTGCTGGTCTTAATGCAGGTCTTGTTGCAAGGAGTTGGTCTCTCTGACCTTGGCAAGAGTACTTACATAGGTTCTTCCTCTTCATCTACTGTACCGAGGGCCTCATACCTATTCTGTAAATATACCTTAGAGGGTAAGGAGGGGTTTCTTTTACAGCTCCATGCTGTAACCTTCTTCCACCCCTCCTTATCCCTTGTAATGCTGCCTTCCTCCTGGCACAAAACAGATCCAGGACCTGTCTCTGTAGTGGTCACACCAAGTTGGTTTGCACATATCAGAGATGGCAGAATATAGCTCCATTGATTAGTCTCTATCTCAGACTCTTGAATACTTCTCAGTCTGCCCACCTCCTCCTGCAGCTCAGCTACTAAAAAGAGCAGTTCATCTATCTGGTCACACCTCTCACAAGCTTGCTTGCTATCACTCTCCATCTCCAGGAATATCCCTGTGCGCATCCCACAGCAAGAAACCTGGGTGGTTGCACACTTTGACAGGAGCTCTGTCTGTGGCTGTATTGATTCTACCAGGTACTAGAAGCTCAGAAAAAAACAGAGAACACTACCTTCTACATAATCAACACTGATGGTGTTTCTGAAAGCATGGGAAATATCCTCAGCAAACTGGACTGGAATGCAACTGAGGCTATGGTAGCAGATGTGAAAGACAAGTGTACAAAATTTCTCAGCTGCTGTGCACTTTCAAACAGTTACTGGTGTTTGGTTGCATTTTTTAAAAATAACCATTATTCTACTTAAAACTGATTGAGGCTTGCATTGGTTGTCTTAAGCAGCACAGAAACTCACATTGCTTTTAGTCTTGCCTAGATGAAATTCAGTTCCTTAACACATAGCTTGCTTTCCATATGTCTTCAAGTCAACAAGAACTATAGTTGGTAAATGCAGATCAATGGTCTTCAACAAGAACTTCTGGGTCAGCTACTTTCCCCCTCTCAAGTACATAAAAAGTTTTACTCTATTTTAAGAGCACTGCACAACTGTTTTACCTTTAACATTATTATTGAAGTGATTTTTGTAACTGAACAATTGTGATAAACCGATTTAATAAAAGTGAGTTCATTAGTTTCTGCTGTAAAGTGATTTACATATGGAGCACTGTTATTGCTGCGTACCACTATGACTGTACATATACTACACTAGTATTTTAAACCCAGATTACTTGTACAATAGTTTAGAGAAATCTTAAAACAGTTTGAAGGATAGAAAGAGGTACAAACAGTCAGGCAGCAATAAAGTAAATACAGACTTTTGTTAGGAAAATCAGACAACAGTATAAGACCCTAAGGACAAGTATTTACTGAGGTAAAGAAAAATATCACTGTTCATCCATCTATATAATGCTGTCTTGTTAGAGCTCTTCTAGCAGCCCCCAGATGTTTGTAAAAAAATTTCCCATATGTTCAGTGGCCATAAACCATTTGCAGTAGCCTGAAA
>NW_009647098.1:1648-10694 GCF_000708025.1 Charadrius vociferus
TTTGAATTTTTCATGGAATTAAAAACTGTGTTAAGTTCCAGTGGTTAATTACTGTCACCCAATACTGTAATAGTTTAAACAAAATTTTTTTTGCATATTTCAGAATGAAGCTACATCTTGGCAAACATCAAAAATTATGCTTCAAAGAAGGCCTGTTACGGGATGACACACATATCAAGATAGAATTGACAGTTTTCATAGGCTCAGAGATCAAAACTGACTGTGTATTTTTAGCAGTCCTCAGAGTCTGCATCAGCTTGTCCCACAGGAATGGCCAAAGTGAAAAGGGCAAGTACCTTCAAAGAGCCAGTACAAAGCATGAAACTGTCTTTCTCCAGAGTGGTGGTGTCGTCCCAAATCTGGTTTCTTTGCCTGGTGTGCAAGCCAATAACACACAGAGCAGAGGTATTTCCAAGTTTATCCCATTAATGCGCAGAAATGGGGTGCTCATCCCAAAACAGGAGCACACCTTTGTTTCAAAAATCTCCACTTTTATACATTGATTATTACATAGTCAAACAATTAATACATATTCATTGTTATTCTCTTTAATGATTGGTCGAGATTTCTTTGCTTTCTATGTAAATTAGTTCGCAGACTCCGTCTTCTTCCATTGTTTTCTTTTGAGTAAGTGGTATCATTTGGGTAGGTGGTCAATGAGTCAGTGGTCACAATCTCCCCCTGCCGAAATTACCTTGTACCTACTTCTCCTCTAATCTTGGCTGTTCCAAGTGGTTTTCTCAGTTTCCTGACCAGGCCCACAGTTCATCACTCTCTTGACAGGAATACCCTGCTTATCAACAATGCTACATTGTCTGGTGCGGACGGACCCAGACGCAGACCAATATGATCAATGCTGAAGCCACTTTATTAAAATACTTAAGCCATTATATACTTTTTACTACACCGTGGGCTAGCTCTGCGGCTTGTGCTCATTGGTTTCTAGACTTAGACACACAAACTATTATTGGTTAAACACAGCTGTAACTTATCTACACTTTGTTACTATTTCTGCCAAGTCAGTCTTTTAATTAATACACATTCCGCATCTGTTGGGGAGTAGCAGTAGTTTCAGTGTCAGCGCGTGATTTCCTCCTTCATGTTGACCTTCAGTACGTGTCCGTTGTTTTCCAAGAAGTTTCCCACAAGCCTTGTTTTGGTTTTTTTTTCATAGTATTGACTTGTCATTTCTATTTTATTGAATGCAAAATAATCCAATGTTGTGATGCTGTGAACAGAAGCTCTTTTCTGCAAAATGCAGCTGAGACAATCTCCCCCAGCCATGAGTAGTTTTTACTTAGAAAAGCAAGACGCAGCCACCTCAGCAATGTTCTACTAACAGAAATGTTTAGAATTGCCTAAAATCCTTAACTGAAGGTAGGTGGCTACACTGGTTTTCCTGACGATTGAGATTACCTCTGTCTGTCATGAAACTAGATTTCAAGTCAACATTGACACAGCAATATGATGCAAGGTCAAGGCATCCTTTTGAAGCCAAAAGGAGCTGTTTTAACACATATGAAGAGGTTGGATACTTTATGAGTTGGAGTACTTTGATATTCTGTTGATCATTCTCTTCTGAGAACTTAACAGTTGGGAGGCAACAGTAGGTGACGCTTTCACATGAGGCAGGTCAAGAAAAATGCTTTTCAAAAAAAAGATTCTAGTGTCTCAGGAGCAAATAGTGCTCTGTATTAAAAATCCTTATCTGTAAAAATAATCTCTTGTGAACCAGTTGAAGTAATTATTTTTTTTTTTTTCCTGAGAAATGTTGATGTAACTGGATTTCCTTCTGCTATCCCATGAGCAAAGGGAGGTCCAGACTTAGTAGGAACATAGCAGGATGCTGAGATGAATACAAACACCTCTTCTTCTGACTCATAACAGGAAAACTAGCAAGTAAGTTTTGGAAGATCGCTAAAAGGCTTGGCAGAGGTTGTGTACTGGGTCTAACTACAAGATGAAAGCAAAATAGGAACACTTCTGGCAAAGCCACCAACAGCATAACCCTCAGTGAGAGCAAATATCCCATTGGTCCTACTAGAAAAATTAACAGACATTGTCTATCTATAAAAAGAAGAGCAGAGAGCCACACGGCAGCTTGCAATTGGCTGAACCTTGGACTGGAAGGGCTAACTCCAAATTCAGTTTTACTGTACTCTTTGAGTTGCATCCATGGTAAGAGATCACCTCTTCCTTTTTCCAAGTGTCTGCTGGAGAGAGATGGAGGGAGGGAGGGAGGAAGGAAGGAAGGGCGGAAGCAAGGAAGGAAGGGCAAAAATTACTACTAGCACACAGTCCTGTTTTCATGAGAGAACAACTGATTTATCTGTCTGCTTATTAACCAAAAGGCTCTGCACATAAGCCAAATAGAGTATGTTATGAAACAGATCAGTTGCAGAAAGATGGAAGTATCAATTAGTTAAGAAAATACATATGGAAATACAGAGGAAAATGTGGGAAATAGAATCCATATAATCTCATGTATACTTGGTTAAATAACCTAATAGAAAAAAGAGAAATGGAGAAAAAGTATTTTAAAAAGAAGGCTTGAATTTTTAGAATGGCTCAAGTGGCACAAGCTACAGCAATTTTTATTTTCCTAAAGCACATTAACAATTTTTTGGAGTCCCACCTGAAGAAACCTAAATTTCCTTTAGCAGTCTAGTAGTGAGACATTTTTATCCGACTCCAAGATACTGAAATTTCACAGCTTTAAGTATAAGATTATTTTATTGGTTTAAATCATATACATAGACTTAGAAACTTGAATTTAGATATCCTTTTTGTAATAACAACTGTTTGAAACAATTTTTTCTATATTTTGTACTAAATTCCACACATTTGACGTATTAATATATGTATTTGTCTTTGGTTTCTTTGTTAGCTTCATTCAGAAAGCTTAAAAAAACCCCGAACTTCTTCCAGAAAAAAACCTTTCTTCACGGAAGTTAAAAAAAAAACCAAAACAACACCCCCCCCCCCCCAAAAAAAAAAGAGACACCAAAACCAACACCCACCACCAACCAAAACACCCCATGAAACAAAAGAATTAAAACAGGAAAAGGAAAAAGACAAAGCTACAAAAGTAAGAAGATACTACTTTGACAATATTTATTCTTTAATATGATATCTTGATTATTAAGGGACTCAGAGTAATAAAGAAAGTGGTACTTACTAGTCATTGGCTGTCTTTAGCTACACATCAGAAGTCTGTCTCTTTGTCAGAGCTCTGGCTGAGATATTTAAACTAAGGGACTATTAAGAGATGTCAAATTATGTGAAAAGACAGCTTAAGATACACAGGGCTGGCATCTATGTTTTATTTCCAAAAATACTGCCTCAGTAAAGAAAGAAATAGGTATCATTCACAGGGAACATACAAGGAAAAGTAGGTGCATTTTGTGCTTCCTAGCTCCTCAAAGTCATGCTCATACCTTCTGAAGATGGAAGAGAGTGTGTTTAGCTGTGGAACAAGCTACTTTAAAGATCCTACACAGCCTTCAAGAAACTGTACTTGGCATTGGAACACATGCTGGTCTGCTCTACAATTTGTAAAAATTTATAAGAAAAAGGAACAAGTATTCATTAATAGCCACTACCCACAGAATAAATACAACCCTAAAACTTGCTTTTGAAATCACATTGCACAGCTTTATGTAAGGCAGAAGCGGTAAGGCATCGTCAGACTATTTTGATTCTCAATTGGAATCTTTTTAAACAAGCTAAAACAATGGAAGGGTTTTTTCTTTTTCTGATGTATAAAGACACAACAAATAAAAGGAAGGTAAGTTCAGAAAATACAAAGTTGAAAAGGACCTTCTGAGAGAAAGACACACCTTGTGATGACCAACTATGTGCACCCTCCTAAAAGTATTTAAAATGACATTTAAGGAAGTGGCCTGTTTGAGTGGGTTTCTAAGCCACCATTTAAAATTGAAGGTAGGAAAAAATTCCACTAACCACGGAGCATTCAGTACTAATCAGAGTTGCCCAAAGAGTAGGTGTGTAGAAGACTGTACATGGTTGGTCTAGAAAGTTTGGTCTGGATGATTTGAAGTCTGAACACAGACTTAGTGACAACTTCCACCCCCAGTTATTTCACATGGATTTCAATATGAAGGGAAGGAAAGGAATCCTCTCTCTCAAGTAGAGCAATACCTTCAAAAGAAATTTGCTTTCTAGTTCAGAACATAATCCTCCCCCTTCCTTGTGGTGTTTTGGTTTTAAAATACCACTGATACTTTGAGAACATAGCAGATAGACCTTTTTGAGGAATAAATTACTTGAGGAATAAATTATTTAATGGATACATTTCTGCCTTTCTGCAAATCTCTGACAACTGGGCACAAGTTTAATCCAATCATCACAGATGCTGATTTTGACAAACTGAGTTCTAAAATAATTTTTTGTTAAAATTATGAGTTTTCTGACCTGCTACTGAGCTGTCAGAACTGATAATTTTATAAAATGTCTAACAGCTATTAGATTTTTTAGAAAATACCACTATGTGCATTATTATTTTTTTCCAACCAGTACTTTTGGACAGCAAATAAAAAGAATTGATGAGGAGTGATCCAAATCACAGAGAACTCAGTATTACGTGAATCTGACCTGCAGATTTGTATGTAGATGAAGTGATACTGTTCAGAACTTCAGGGATGCATCAGACAGGAGATGTTCAAGGCTGACCTTCAATTTGAAAATCCATCTCCACACAGAACTCTTCAGAATCAAAAAATTCTCATGAATTTAAAACAAATGGGTTTTCTCAAGAAATTATTACACTGCCTGTGCTCCCAAAGCACACTTAGTCTAAGCAGGAGGCACAAATCCATTGAACTTCTCTACACATGTATTTCTGGCTTATAGCAATATAAGTGCAGTTCAGGTTCTGTATTATTTCTGCACAAGCATAAACCCTAACAAGAGAACAAAACAAATAAAAGAGATCAAAAGAAGGCCGTTGTCCAAAGAAAGCGTAAGTCTTCAGTCTGTGCTTGTGAAGTCAAAAGGAGAAAGAAACAGATTATTCCCTGTATGGTTTCTCAAAACTAAATTAACTGTAGTGACAGACTTGGGTTGTTTCCAACAAATTTTATAGTCCTCTATAATTGGGAAGAGCATTGCAAATAAGGGATAGGTAGAATAAATTCAGAAGTTATTTTGGGGGAAGGGGAAGGAGGAAGTGCATTGAAAATGAGCTGATTGACAAAAAAAAGGGTGTGTGTGTGTTACAACCAAACCTAGCAGTCGAAGAGGTGTCCCATGTAACATGGTTTAGTGCTCATAACTACAGCTTCCAAAAGACAGAGGCTACATTACAAACACAGAAGTAGTATTCCTGTTTAGTAGTCAGTCCCCTGGGGAGGTGGGGGTGGAAATCAGCTAAATCACCATTCTAGCTTTTAGAAACTAGGATACTTTTTTTCAAAACAAAAATATGAGCCTTTCAACACAGCTTCACTAAGTACAGTTATGGAGAAAAGCTCTTCTGAAGTCAAAACAAAATAAACATTTTTAAATAGTCACTGAAATACTGAGAAATACTTACCACTGTGTCACAAACTACAACCGGGACAGTCAGTTATATTGTAACGTACTTTCACAACCCCAGTGTTGTAGACTCTCTTGCCTGGACAGATGATTGCTAAAATGCACGCCACAGACCATTACACTGGTTGCCTGAGTTATTGCTGTTCCACACAGGATGAACTCGCCCCTCCCACCCCTTCACTTCCTCCCCAAACCAACCCTCAGGTTTCTGAAAAGGATTCTTTTGAAGAGGATGTTTGGAAGAGACATTTAACACGGTAGATGTGAGTAGTGTATGCAGTTGTATGTATGCCAATGAAAAGTATTCCTTCCTAATACAGAGAAGTCCAAAATTAGGTGGGAAACCGCATTTGAATCATGTAGAAACTAGAAAATACGTAGTTATGTCTGATGGGTTGAATAGAGACTGGCAAGAATTCTCTTAGAAAAATTAAAAAATGGATTCCCTGGATGCCTTATAGGTGCCCCAAGCATAATTTGAGCATTGTGAGCACAATGGGAAAGGGATCAATGAAGTGTATGCGTATTCTAGGATAAAAACTTTCAAGTTTCATTTTGGAAGGGTCCAAACTGAACTCTTACAACATTTATTTTAAATAAATGAAATATGAAAATACTATGAATTTATTTGTATATAACAATAACACTTTAATATTTAGTCAAGGAACCATGAAGTCTAAAAACTCACTACTTACATTAAGAACTCACCCATTACAAATCAGTACTTCAATGATAAGATGACAAATTCTCTGAGTGATATAGAAACACTCGTATGATTATGGTGTGGCTCTTCCATGAGTGGAAGCAAACTTGTGCCTTGGGCTCTCGCTATTTCTAGCGCATGAGACTAGAGTGTTGGGCACATAAAAAAAAAGCATTAGGTGTTTGTTTGAGTACAACTCCATTAATATCCTGTTGGGGGCTCAGAGTTAAAATGTATTATCTTTACAGTAAGGATCAATTGAACTGATCAATTAATTACCCTGGAACATTATTAACACCTGCATTTAGGCAGAACATCCTGCTGTTTAACTAGCACCAGATGAGTCAGACTCGATTACAAATTTTTTTTGTCATGATCCACAATTACATTTAAGAACTATTTCAGTGCTACAAGGTATTTCATGTTAGAGCTAATGTTGAGCACAATCCAATTATTTCACAGTAACAATATTCTCACTAGTGACACCACAAGAGCAAAACAAAGGCTAAAGCTTGACTTAAATTTTAAATACCTTTTTAATGGCCACACCTCACTAAAATACTTACGCTGAATATTGCCCATGCCTACCTTTATACATGTTAGAGTCATTAATATAAGCAATAGAGAACTTAAAAAAAATACAAAAGGGCATTACTGAATCATTTAAAAAAATACTTATTTGTAATTAAAGTTTTGTCAAAAAACTATTGTGATCTTTTATAGCTGCAGATAATGAAAATACTCAAGAATTATTCTGCAATTTTACAGTACTGAAATGGAAGATTAAAAATAATAATTTAATTCTTATTTATTTAGACTGTGGAAGTGTCCATGTTTTCTTAAAGAGTACAATATGGTTAGAGTTAATTCTAAAAGCTTGACAATATCCCTTTGTTAGGTAAGCTACTGCAACAAGTTTTCATATATAGAACTTGTACTCAAAGGGAGAAAGCAGTAAGAATAAAAAAAATCAATAATCTTTAGTTACATATGTAAAAATCTATAGCCATACAATGAAAAAAATACTACAAAGCTATGTCAACACAAAGGAGTAAAATTCTGTTACTGTATCAATTACTGCACTGCAGTACTTTTTTTAAACTTTTTTTTAATGTAAAAAAATCCCCTTATCTTGGTACGTGCTGTTGCCAATTATGTGGGTCATGTTGGTAAACCCACAACTGCTACTCAGAGGCTGAGCACTGCACGGATTACAGCTGCAGCCTTGGGCTTTCTATTACATATCTCTAAAAAATCATCAGCCCACGTTATACACAGCTAACAGAAATTTGTTTCCCAAAAATGAACATTTTTCTTTCACAGCAAGTAATCTGAATGTTTGTGATAGACAAAACAAAACTACATATTACTCTGGGTAGCACAGAAGGGGAAAATTCAACTCTTATCTCGTGAGAATCTTATTCAATAATTTATAAATAATTTTATAAGTCTATATTATAGCCAACAGATCCCATCAAGGAGCATGTATGCCCTTTGGCATATTACACAATATAGTAATGGTCCAAATCCACTCAACTAAGACAACTTTAGACTTCAGGTTTCTATTGTTTAATTATAATTTCTTTCTCATAATTTTATTCTAATAAATACCAAACAAATTGAAATTAAAAAGCCTCTTTGCTATTGGGAAAGCCACATGACCAGGAAACAATTTGTTTATGAACAAGGAAATGTTTGTAATACATATTAAAAATAAGATTCTTTAATACAAATAGCATCAGAAATGGCTAACAGACTAGTGACAACTTCATTTTAGAATGCATCTGTATGAAATTCTTCTTTTTATCATTTGGGAGTTTCCTTGTGAAGTATTTTTAACTCTTTCTACTAGTAACAGGTGACATGTCATACAACCCTTCTATTCTCAAAAGCAGCTCCTGGCCCTGAGAAATACAGTATTTCATCATTTGCTACCAAAAAGTCCTGCTTCCAGAGCTGCAGGGGTGACTTCTGTTTTTTCTACTTCTCCCTACTTTAACAATACCAGTCTTAGCACAAGATGTGGCTTTTTGTACAGTGAAGAAAACACCATGAACAGTGAAAACAAAAAGGTGAGAAAATATTTCTGTTTAGAAAAATTCCAGTGGTGAAACAGCAAAAAGGCATTTCCCATGGGAACAATTACTAACTAGATTCTGAGGAGTTATTAATCAATTCAGTTTAATGTTTTTTCTGTACACGAGAATATTTTGGAATACTGTTACTATTCCTCACAAATCAAATAATGCATTAGAATTCTGCAAACTAGTTTCATAAAAACAACCTCTTGCCATAAATTAAATTTGTAAAAGGAAATAAACATAAGAGAAAGATTTACTTATCGAGGAACACCTGTTTCAGATAAACACATTTGAAATCACAGCAGGGTTTGATATTCCCCTAAAAAGTTTAGTTGTTTTAGATTTTTGTTCTGTCTGCAAATCTGCTGCTTACTCTCTAGAAAGGTGAACTGTTCATGAAAGGCTTGCAGCAACATAGTCAAAAACAAATGCTTCTGAAAGCTTTCAATAGCATTTTTTTTTTCAATTTACAAAATGTAAACACATCTTTCAATTCATAAAAAAAATAGGCTAATATACAAACATTTTTTTAAAAAAATTCATTTGTGAAGGAATGTAGCCAGATTCATACCCATTCACTCCTCAGATACTGGTAGCTATCTCCTTTTGACATGAACCTCTCTATATTAACCCAGAGAAATGCATACATGACCAGTTAGCCCAAACAGAGTAGTCATTTAGCTTTCCCCAAATTTAAACTATCATA
>NW_009647099.1:0-585 GCF_000708025.1 Charadrius vociferus
ATTGCAGACAACAACGCTGAAAAGCTCCTTTATATAACACGAGTACATTTAATTGGAGATCTTTTAATTGGCCAAAGCCAAGGCCGATGCCCTCTGGAAAACCAGGGCCATTTCCTACGAGGGGTGTGCTGCACAGGTCTTTTTCTTTTTCTTTTTAATGTCAGCAGAGTTTTTTCTTCTCACTGCTACGTTGCCATCTGCCACCCCCTGCACTACGGGACCCTCCTGGGCAGCAGAGCTTGTGTCCACATGGCAGCAGCTGCCTGGGGCAGTGGGTGTCTCTATGCTGTGCTGCACACGGCCAATACATTTTCCCTGCCCTTCTGCCAGGGCAATGCCCTGCACCAGTTCTTCTCAAGCTCTCCCACCTCAGAGAAGCTGGGGTCCTCATGGTCAGTGCCTGAGGGGTGTTTTGTTCTATTGGGTGTTTTGTTTATATTGTGCTGTCCTACGTGCAGGTCTTGAGGGCCGTGCTGAGGATCCCCTCAGAGCAGGGACGGCACAAAGCCTTTTCCACACGTCTCCCTCACCTGATCGTGTTTTCCACATTTCTCAGCACGGGCATGTTTGCCTACCTGAAGCCCC
>NW_009647100.1:0-489 GCF_000708025.1 Charadrius vociferus
TTCTGAAGAAGTAGTTGCTGCTCAATTACCACCTATCTGGGTTTAGCAAGGTCATACAAATCATCGTGAAAAATCCTCCCCCTACAGAAGAGATACAAATGTAATGAATTACTTCAAAGTCTACATGGCCCAATTGCAGCTCATAGCCGGTGAATCATGGGTTCAGCCATCTGTCTTTTGTTTTAGACACTTGGTTTCTTCAGCCTATATCACTCACCTCACTGAAATTCTCATCTAAATTGAGGAACAGGAGTAATTTATGGATCTGGAGCAGCCAATAAGGAAGAAACATCAGGATTCTTTCACAGATACCAAAATGCAAGCAGAGACTTGGAGGCACCATTGGAAACCTATGGAGATGCAGCGATTTGCTCACAAGGCTGTGATTCACCCTGCAGTAGTGGGAGGTGCATCCCCTCAGTGGATGGACCTGCTGGCATGTTATCATCACCTTTCATTCTCCTTTTTCTTCTCATTTGGGGTGCTCTG
>NW_009647101.1:0-1043 GCF_000708025.1 Charadrius vociferus
CATGGTGCCATCCTGCACCCCCAGAGCCCAACAGCACCCCTGGGTGCCCCCATTTTCCCCCCCAGGTGCCTGCAACGGGTCCTGCACCCCGTGGTGTCCCCCATGTCCCCAGTGGGTCCCCCCCACCCTCCCGTGACTGCGGGTGACACCCGGGGACGCCCCGTCACTGCCCCCCCTGTAAATAGACAATAAACCACCTGGGAAGGGACCAGCGCCTGTGTTGCCTCTGTCACCCGTCACCTCCCGTGCCAGCACCCCGGGGTGACACGTTCCTGCCACCTCCCGTCCTCCTCTGTCCCCCCAGGGCGAGGAGGTGTCCCCACACCATCATCTTCCTCAAATGAGCGACACATCCCCGTTACTCCATCCCACGTACCCGTCAGCCCCACACGCCTGTCACCTCCTGTCCCCGTCACCTCGGGGTGACACCCTGTCCTCACTGTCTCTGAGGTCCCCCAGTGCGTCTCCCCTCCCAGGGAACCTCGTCCCACCTTCTCCCCCTTCCCCTGTCCCCATCTGTCCTGGTTTGAGGTGGTCTAAACCATGTCCCCATCCCGTCCCCTCCATCCTCATCCTCTCCTATCCACGGCTCCGTCCCCTCTACTCTTGTCCCCTGTCCCCTCCACCTCCATCGCGTCCTGTCCCACCCTGTCCCCCAGCCCCATCTCCATCCCCTCTGTCCCCAGCCCATCCTGTCCCCTCCATCCCTATCCTGTCCCCATCCCTGTCCTGTCCCAGTGCCATCTTCTCCCAGTCCCATCCTGTCCCCTCCATGGCTGCTTCATCCCCTCTAGTCCCCAGCCCTTTCCTGCTCACCAGTGCCACCCTGTCCCCAAACCCTTCAAGCCCATAGTGTCCCCAGCCCTCATCCCCATCCTGTCCCCTCCATGGCTGTGCCATCCCCTCTTGTCCCATCTGTCCCTGTCCCCATCCCTCTCCCCTCCATCACTTCCCCATCCCTGTCCTGTCCCAGTGGCACCCTGTACCCCAGATCCATCCCGTCCCCAGCCCATTCTGTCCCCTCCTTCCACTCTACCCTTGTC
>NW_009647102.1:0-1403 GCF_000708025.1 Charadrius vociferus
TGGGTGGGATGGGGACCAATGTCCCCTTTGCCCTGGGGGGGACTGGGTCAGGTGTCCCCTCTGCCCTGGGTGGGGTGAGGACCAATGGCCCCTGTCCCCCAGGAGGGACAATGTCAGATGTCCCCGTGCTCCTTGAAGGAGGAGGGCAGATGTCCCCTGTCCCCTTTGGTAGGATGAGGACCAATGTCCCCTGTGCCCTTTGGTGGGGTGAGGACCCACATCCCCTGTCCCCCCGGAGGGATGTGGCCAGCCCAGCGCTCCCACCGCCACGATGTCCCACGGTGATGGGGGGGGTCACCGTCCCCTTTGCTGATCCTCTCTTCACACCCCCTCTGCCAACTGGGACCAGTTTGCTTGAGCAGCTGGACCCCATGGCCTGGGGACGTGGGGATGGTCAACGGGACACTGCCACCTCCTGTCCCCCGGGACAGACCCAGCAATGCCCCACGCGATGGGCCACGTGTCCCCCGTGCCCTGGGTGGGATGGGGACCAATGTCCCCTGTGCCCTTTGGTGGGATGGGGACCGATGTCCCCTGCGTGGGGGACGCCTGCCCCTGGGTGGGATGGGGACCAATGATGTCCCCTGTCCCCCTGGAGGGACAATGCCACATGTCCCCGTATTCCGTGAGGGAGGAGGGCACATGTCCCTGTGCCCTTTGGTGGGATGGGGACCAATGTCCCCTGTCCCCCCGGAGGGACAATGCCACATGTCCCCGTGCTCCTTGAAGGAGGAGGGCACATGTCCCTGTCCCCTTTGGTGGGATGGGGACCGATGTCGCCCGTCCACCCAGAGGGATGTGACCAGCCCAGAGCCCCCATCTCCTCCACGATGTCCCACAGCGATGGGGGGTGACACCGTCCCCCTTTCCTGTGTCCCCATCGAGACCTCCTCTGCCAACTGGGACCAGTTTGGGGCTCCAGTGGTGGGAGGTGATGAAGGGAGATGAGGCCACCAGGATGCTCGGGGACCTTCTCGTGTCCTACTGGGCAGGGGACAAGGGTGGCGGGGTGGGTGTCCCAATTTGCCCCCAGGGGAGGGCTGTAGCCCGGCGGGGATGGGGGTCGCGGGGCCCCGGGGGGGCAGGATGGGCGGGAGGGGACCGGTTTGGGGTGAGGACCGATGTCCCCCATCCCCCCGCAGGGATGTGACCAGCCCTGGGCTCCCATCGCCCCAGTGACGTCCCACAGCGATGGGGGGTGACACCGTCCCCCTTTCCTGTGTCCCCATTCAGACCCCGTCTGCCAACTGGGACCAGTTTGGGGCTCCAGTGGCGGGAGGCGATGAGGGGACATGGGGCCACCGGGATGCTCGGGGACCTTCTCGTGTCCAGGGGGGGAGACACACACAGAAGGGTGACGTGGGGGTCCCCATTCCCCCCGCAGGAGGGCCGCACACCCCCCT
>NW_009647102.1:9279-10789 GCF_000708025.1 Charadrius vociferus
CCCCCGGGGGGGATGCGGGCGGCCCAGCGCTCCCACCGCCACGATGTCCCACGGTGATGGGGGGTGTCACCGTCCCCTTTGCTGATCCTCTCTTCACACCCCCTCTGCCAACTGGGACCAGTTTGCTTGAGCAGCTGGACCCCATGGCCTGGGGACGTGGGGATGGTCAACGGGACACTGCCACCTCCTGTCCCCCGGGACAGACCCAGCAATGCCCCACGCGATGGGCCACGTGTCCCCCGTGCCCTGGGTGGGATGGGGACCAATGTCCCCTGTGCCCTTTGGTGGGATGGGGACCGATGTCCCCTGCGTGGGGGACACCTGCCCCTGGGTGGGATGGGGACCACTGATGTCCCCTGTCCCCCTGGAGGGACAATGCCACATGTCCCCGTATTCCGTGAGGGAGGAGGGCACATGTCCCTGTGCCCTTTGGTGGGATGGGGACCGATGTCCCCTGCGTGGGGGACACCTGCCCCTGGGTGGGATGGGGACCAATGTCCCCTTTGCCCTGGGGGGGACTGGGTCAGGTGTCCCCTCTGCCCTGGGTGGGGTGAGGACCAATGGCCCCTGTCCCCCAGGAGGGACAATGTCAGATGTCCCCGTGCTCCTTGAAGGAGGAGGGCAGATGTCCCCTGTCCCCTTTGGTAGGATGGGGACCAATGTCCCCTGTGCCCTTTGGTGGGATGGGGACCGATGTCCCCTGCGTGGGGGACACCTGCCCCTGGGTGGGATGGGGACCAATGATGTCCCCTGTCCCCCTGGAGGGACAATGCCACATGTCCCCGTATTCCGTGAGGGAGGAGGGCACATGTCCCTGTGCCCTTTGGTGGGATGGGGACCGATGTCCCCTGCGTGGGGGACACCTGCCCCTGGGTGGGATGGGGACCAATGATGTCCCCTGTCCCCCCGGAGGGACAATGTCAGATGTCCCCGTGCTCCTTGAAGGAGGAGGGCAGATGTCCCCTGTCCCCTTTGGTAGGATGGGGACCAATGTCCCCTGTGCCCTTTGGTGGGATGGGGACCGATGTCCCCTGCGTGGGGGACACCTGCCCCTGGGTGGGATGGGGACCAATGATGTCCCCTGTCCCCCTGGAGGGACAATGCCACATGTCCCCGTATTCCGTGAGGGAGGAGGGCACATGTCCCTGTGCCCTTTGGTGGGATGGGGACCGATGTCCCCTGCGTGGGGGACACCTGCCCCTGGGTGGGATGGGGACCAATGATGTCCCCTGTCCCCCCGGAGGGACAATGCCACATGTCCCCGTGCTCCGTGAGGGAGGAGGGCACATGTCCCTGTGCCCTTTGGTGGGATGGGGACCGATGTCCCCTGCGTGGGGGACGCCTGCCCCTGGGTGGGATGGGGACCAATGTCCCCTGTCCCCCCGGAGGGACAATGCCACATGTCCCCGTGCTCCTTGAAGGAGGAGGGCACATGTCCCTGTCCCCTTTGGTGGGATGGGGACCGATGTCGCCCGTCCACCCAGAGGGATGTGACCAGCCCAGAGCCCCC
>NW_009647103.1:0-407 GCF_000708025.1 Charadrius vociferus
TGTGTCACCAGTAGTAAGAGCGTTTGACACTTCTGGAATATCCCTGGAAAGCTTTGAATAATGTGTTTGTGTTTTGCAGGCTTGGTCTTCCTTGGCTGGATCTGTAGTAGAGGGAGATGTCTGGAAGCTCCCCTGATGGCCGCAGCAGGAGCCATTGTACCTGCAGAGCCCCTGAGATAAAGGCCATGCATGTACAACCTCTGCAGGCCCTGGGACATATATCCTACCTGTGCAGCCCTTGATGGGCCCCTTGAGGTACACTACAGCTGCATGGACCCCGTCAGCACCTGTGAGAGATGGTGATGTTTTCTAGACCCTACTGCCTCCCATGAGAGCACCAACAGCTGCAGTGAGTGCTAGACCTCCTGTGACCTTGGTGGTGGGTGCTGCAGCTGACCTACAGACCC
>NW_009647103.1:3534-5246 GCF_000708025.1 Charadrius vociferus
GTAATGGCATCTGAATGACAGGGGTAGGCCTCATGTTGGGAGGCCACTGCCTGACATGGCATGTAACTTCGTCTTATTATGGGCTGTTCATTAAGGGGAAGGCGGGGGAGGGATGTCTCTTGAGGCGTTGTATCTTCTCGTGTCACCAGTAGTAAGAGTGTTTGAGATTTTGGAGGATCCCTGTTATGTTTTGAATATTGAGCTTGGGTTTATCAGGCTTGGTCTTCCTTGGCTGGATGTGTAGTATAGGGAGATGTGTGGAAGCTCCCCTGATGGCCGCAGCAGGAGCCATTGTACCTGCAGAGCCCCTGTGATAAAGGCCATGCATGTACAACCTCTGCAGGCCCTGGGACATATATCCTACCTGTGCAGCCCTTGATGGGCCCCTTGAGGTACACTACAGCTGCATGGACCCCGTCAGCACCTGTGAGAGATGGTGATGTTTTCTAGACCCTACTGCCTGCTGTGACAGCACCAACAGCTGCAGTGAGTGCTAGACCTCCTGTGACCTTGGTGGTGGGTGCTGCAGCTGACCTACAGACCCCATCAGTGCCAGCATCAGTCAGGCCTGTAGAGAAGAGGAAAGGTGTAATAGGACCAGATAGCAATGGTCAACCAGGGATACCACACAAGGAAGGAAGAGATGAAACCTCTCGATTGCTATCCTTAAGTGAGCTGTGAGACACAAGTAAGGATTGCAGCTGTCAGGAGTGGGAGCAAGTGGCTACTTGGCTACTCTGCTGGGATAGCAGAGGTGATAGTGTGGACTGAGATGGCAGAGAAGCCAAGTGGTTGGGCTTGTAGGGTCGAGAACAGGGTGTTGACATGGCTCTTGGAAGACCCCTGCAATCCCTCACTCTCTGGAGGTGACTCGTGTTAAGCGTGAGGAGCAGGTATCCCTACAGGTGTGATATTCCATACGGCCCATCCAAGTGCACAACTGTTGGGAGGTGTGTTAAGAATCTGAGGGAAGTAGCTCTGTGGGGGGTGATTTTTACAGATTTGGACAACCTGCAGACACCATTAGAAGCAGATGCACTCAAAATTAGTGGATTCTCTTGTTTGCTGTAAGTGGGTACTGAGTGCACCAGTGGTGTTTGCCAATGCATTGGCATTCTTCTGCTGGAAAAAGCCCGAGGCACCGATGGTGGGTGACATGGGTGCTCAAATGCAGCATTATGCAGATAAACTTTCTGCCCCACAGGCCGGTGTCTTACCAGTGCATGAAGCATGTCACAAGGCTGGTGTCTCACTCAAGGAGAAATGCTTTCCTAAGAAACCTGTTCAAGAGGAATGATATACACTGTGACACAACTGACAGTGGCCTGTTGTGGCGTAAATGGAGTCAGACCACCCAGGACTGCTGCCGTCCCCAATCTGTTAGATATTTCTTATGCACTGGAGTCAAAGGGAGGTCAGTGCTGTGCTACAATTGACTTTGGGAATGCTTTTTTTCCTCTTTTCCCAGGGGTGGAAACACAGCCCTCCTGTTTGCCCTGGTCTGACCCAGCCTGCACTGGAGAAAGGTGGAGCTCCACCCCACCTGCAATGCCTTGGGGACTTCATGGTGTGGTGTGACAGAGCAGCAGAAGCTTCTGAGAAAGGGGAGAAGTGAATTGAAATCCTTCTGGAAGGTGGTTTTGCCAACCTGTGAGGTAAGGTCAAGGGACGTGCCTGAGAGATCCAGCTTTTGGGAATGAAGTGGCAAGGTG
>NW_009647103.1:5695-6981 GCF_000708025.1 Charadrius vociferus
CTGAGCGCTTGACCCGAGCTGGCCAACAGGATTGTTTCATACTGTGAATGTCACCTTGGATATAAATCAGAAGGTTTACTGTGATCTCGCTCCCTTGATGGCTGCCATCCTGAGGATACCTTGCCCCGGTGCCGGAGCCCTGAGGCCTTCCCTTCCTCCTGAAGCTGCAGCATTCAGTGTCCCATGTTTGCAGTCCCCTGGTGGCAGTGCACAGTTTCCCATGAATACAATGGGCTGCGTATAATCTTTCTGTGTTTTATATTACCATTGGCATCAATATTGGTTCTTCAGTGCTATTCATGTTAATTCTCTGATCTTATGCTCTTAAATCTGTATGTCTGCTCCCACGTTTCCAGTTTTGGTGGTGGTGTTTTTATTCCCCTTATCCGGGTAGGGAGAGATCATTGGGTGAGGGAATGATTCTTCTGAAAGACAATAAACAGTTCTGGGTTTCTCCAACCATAACCAATTTGGTGACTAATGTGGGTATCACATGGTTTTGGCCCTCAAGGTGGTATTTTGCTTTTCATGTAAACAGTGCTGAGAGAACCATAGGTTTCCACTGGAGAGTTTTGTAGGGTTGAAGTTTTAAAGAGACTTGATGGGATTTGTTGAGCCCATTCCAATCGAGTCATCATGACTGTTCAAAGGAAGGCAGTTGGAGTCCTGTGATTAGATTGGTGTAAGCTTAGATTGGGAGCTGTGGGGGAATTCGTTGCTGTTTGTCACAGGTTTAGGGCAGCTTATTGTTTCCAAATGTGGTCTTAAAAATACTGCCTTGTTTTGTGTGGCAGTATTTTGCTTTGGTGTTGGGTGTCTTGTGGTCTTATTTTTGGTCACTGTAGTGACATCTTGAGAATTGCAGGGGTCAGACTCACAATTGGAGGGTGGGAGGCCTCTGCTGGACATTATGTGTAAGTATACCTTGGGTTATATTAAGTGCCATTTAGGAAGGGGAGGATGTCTCTTGAGGATGTATATGCTCTAGTGGAATCCATAGTAACAGTTTTTGAGAGTTTGGAATGCCCTTGGAATATTAGGATTTATTGTGCTTGGGTTGTTCAGTTTAGCGGGCTTGTCCTTCTTCATTGGGTGGATCTGCAGTAGTGGGAAACATCCAGCAGGAACCCCACCGGCCCCCACAGTAGACACTACCTGTGCTACCCTGCCAGTCCCTGTGACATGCATTGTATGTGCGTGGACACCATCAGCCCCTGTGAGAGACTCTGATCCTCTCCAGACCCCACCATCTCCCATGACAAGATCCGCAGCTGTGATGAGCCCTT
>NW_009647103.1:7568-8875 GCF_000708025.1 Charadrius vociferus
CTCGAAATCTGCCTGGCAGTGAAGGAGCTGGGGGTGTTGGTGGACAGCCGGCTGAGTATGAGCTGGCAGTGTGCCCAGGTGGCCACGGAGGCCAATGGCATCCCGGCTTGTATCAGGAATAGTGTGGTGAGCAGGACTAGGGGAGAGATCATCCCCCTGTACTTGGCACTGGTGAGGCCCCACCTGGAGTAGTGTGTTCAGTTTTGGGTCCTTCACTACAAGAAGGACGTAGAGATTCTGGAGCGTGTCCAGAGAACGGCAACAGAGCTGGTGCGGGGTCTGGAGGACAAGTCTGAGGAGTGGCTGGGGGAACTGGGGTCGTTTAGCCTGGAGAAGAGGAAGCTGAGGGTTGACCTTATCACCCTCTACAGCTACCTGAAAGGAGGTTGTAGAGAGGTGGGGGCTGACCTGTTCTCCCTGGTGAAAAGGGATAGGATGAGAGGAAGGGGGTTCAAGTTATGTCAGGGCAGGTTTAGATTGCATATTGGATATGGCTATTTGGAAACTCTTCTTCACTGAAAGGGTTATTAAACATTGGAATAGGCTGCCCAGGGAGGTATGGTGGATTTGCCGTCCCTGGAGGTGTTTAAGAAAAAAAAGGGGGGGGTAGATGTGGTACCTGGGGACATGGTTTAGAAGTGGTTTTGTCAGGGTAGGTTAGTGGTTGGTAGATAGGATAATGGTTGGACTTGATGATCCTAAAGGTCCCTTCCAACCTCAGCAATTCTCTGCTTCCCAGTATCAGTCAGCCCTGTAGAGAAGAGGAAAGGTGCAACAGGACCAGACAGCAATGGTCCACCAGGGACACCACACAGGGAAGGAACAGATGAAACCACTTGATCATTATCCCTCAGTGAGCTGAGACCCATCTAAGGATTAGAGGTGTCAGGAGTGTGAGCAGGTGGTTACTTGGCTACTCTGGTGCTGGGATAGATGAGCTGATAGTTTGGACTGAGATGGCAGAGAAGCCAAGCAGTTGGGACTGTAGGCTAGAGAATGGGTATGGAGAGGGCTCTTGGAAGACCATGGCAATCCCTTACCATCTGGAGATGATTGCTGTTAAGGGTAAGGAGCATGTACCTCTATAGGCGTCATGTTTCATATTGCCCATCCAAGTGGACAACTGTTGGGAGAGGTGTTGAGAATCTGAGGGAATGAGCTGTGTGGGGGATGATTTTTACTGATTTAGACAACCTGTAGATACCATTAGATCGAGATCCACTCAAAACTACCAGCACCATACACACTGTGATGCATTGTGGGCTGCCCTGTGTGACTCAATCACTCTGTGACACCCCGTACGGGCA
>NW_009647104.1:0-820 GCF_000708025.1 Charadrius vociferus
AAGGTGCCATCACTATAAGGTGCTGTGTCTATAAAGTGCCATGGCTATAAGGTGCCGTGGCTATAAGGCGCTGTGGCTATAGGGTCCCATGGCTATAAGGTGCTGTCACTATAAGGTGCTGTCACTCTAAGGTGCCCTCACTATAAGGTGGTGTGGCTATAAGGTGGGGTGGCTATAAGGTACCGTGGCTTCAACATGGGGGGCTATAAGGTGCCGTGGCCATAGGGTGCCATGGCTATAAGACACCGTGGCTATAAGATGCTGTGGCCGTAGCGTGCTGTGGCTATAAGGTGCCGTCACTATAAGGTGCCATGGCTATAAGGTGCCATGGCTATAGGGTGCTGTGGCGATAAGGCACCGTGGCTATAAGGTGCTGTCGCTATAAGGCGCCGTGGCTATAAGACACCATGGCTATAAGGTGCCATCACTATAAAGTACCGTGGCTTTAAGGTGCCGTGGCTATAAGCTGCTGTGGCTTTAAGCTGCTGCAGCTATAGGGTGGTGTGTCTATAATCTCCTCTGTCTATAAGCTGCCGTGTCTATAAGCCGCCGGGGCTATAAGCTGCCGGGGCTATAAGGTGCCAGGGCTATAAGGTGCTGGGGCTATAAGGTGCCGGGGCTATAAGGTGCCGGGGCTATAAGGTGCTGGGGCTATAAGGTGCCGGGGCTATAAGGTGCCGGGGCTATAAGGTGCCGGGGCTATAAGGTGCCGGGGCAGTACGTTGCGGTGTCTATAAGGTGCTGTGCGCCGTGGCAGCCATGTGGGTCACGCTGCTGCTGCTGCTGGTCCTGGCCACGCTGGCTCTGGGGCTGGTGGCCC
>NW_009647104.1:2313-3464 GCF_000708025.1 Charadrius vociferus
GCAGGTAGCGTGCAGGCAGCATGCGGGTGTGAGCAGGCAGCGTGTGTCTATACATGCAGGCAGCGTGTGCCCGTACGTGCAGGCAGCGTGCGGGTGTGTGCAGGCAGTGTGTGTGCGTGCAGGTCGTGTGCAGGCGTGTGCAGGTGTGAGCAGGCAGCGTGCAGGTGGGAGCAGGCAGCATGTGCCTATACGTGTGTCTATACGTATGTCTATACGTGTGTCTATATGTGCAGGCAGCGTGCAGGTGGGTGCAGGCAGTGTCTATACGTGTGTCTATACATATGTCTATACGTGTGTCTATATGTGCAGGCAGCGTGCGGGTGTGTGCAGGCAGTGTGTGTGCGTGCAGACATGTGCAGGTGTGTGCAGATGTGAGCAGGCAGCGTGTGTCTATACGTGTGTCTATACGTATGTCTATATGTGTGTCTATATGCGCAGGCAGTGTGCAGGTGGGTGCAGGCAGTGTGTGTCTATACGTGTGTCTATACATATGTCTATACGTGTGCCTATATGTGCAGGCAGCGTGCGGGTGTGTGCAGGCAGTGTGTGTGCATGCAGGTAGTGTGCAGGCGTGTGCAGGTGTGAGCAGGCAGCGTATGTCTATACGTGTGTCTATACGTGCAGGCAGCGTGCAGGTGTGTGCAGGCAGTGTGTGTCTATACGTGTGTCTATACGTGTGTCTATACATGTGTCTATACGTGCAGGCAGCGTGCAGGTGTGTGCAGCCAGTGTGTGTCTATATGTGTGTCTATACGTGTAGGCAGCGTGTGCCCATGTGTGCAGGCAGCATGCGGATGGGTGCGGGCAGCGTGTGTCTGTACATGTGTCTATACATGTTTCTATATGTGTGTCTATACGTGTGTCTATACGTGCAGGCAGCGTGCAGGTGTGTGTAGGCAGCGTGTGCCCATGTGTGCAGGCAGCATGCAGATGGGTGCGGGCAGCGTTTGTCTATACATGTGTCTATACATGTTTCTGTGTGTGTCTATACGTGTGTCTATACATGCAGGCAGCGTGCGGGTGTGTGCAGGCAGTGTGTGTGCGTGCAGATAGTGTGCAGGTGTGTGCAGGCAGCGTGTGTCTATACGTGTGTCTATACATGCAGGCAGCGTGTGCCTGTGCGTGCAGGCAGTGTGTGCACGTGTGTGCGG
>NW_009647104.1:4094-7331 GCF_000708025.1 Charadrius vociferus
CCTGCGCGTGGCGCTGGACCAGCTGACGGAGGGGCAGCTGTGCTGGCAGCGCCTGCCCGACCCCTACGACGAGGTGTCCCTTGGTCCCCGACGCTACCAGCTCCGCGCCGGCAAGGTGGCCTTCGTCACCGCCCTGGAAGAGCAGTTCCCCGCCGAGAAAGCGGCCATCAAGGAGTTCATGAGGCTCTCCAAGGTGGGTGTCGTTGGGGACACCTGCCCCTGGGTGGTGGCACGTCCCCATGGGGCGGTGATGGGATGACTGCGGCTCCGACTGAGTAGCTGGGGACGGTGGTGTGGGGATGGTGGTGGTGGCACTGGTGGGTCCGGGTGGGGGCGTGGTGGGGACGTGGGTGATGGGTGGACAACGGGTGATGGTCATGGAGGGGAAGGGGTAGTAGGAATGTTGGGGACAAGGGTGAGGGGCACAGGTGATGGGCATGGTGGGGACACGGGTGATGGGCATGGAGGGGACACAGGTGATGGGCATGGTGGGGACACGGGTGATGGGCATGGAGGGGACACAGGTAATGGGCATGGTGGGGACATGGGTGATGGGCATGGAGGGGACACGGGTGATGGGCATGGTGGGGACACGGGTGATGGTCACAGTGGGGACAAAAATGATGGGCTTGGGGACAAGGTTGATGGTCATAGTGGAGAAGGAGCAGTGGGAACGTTGGGGACAAGAGTGATGGTCACGGTGGCGACAAAAGTGATGGGCGTGTTGGGGATGAGTGTGACGGTCATGGTGGGGACACAGGTGACGGTCATGGTGGGGACAAGTGATATGGGTGGTGAGGACACAGGTGGTGGGCAGGGTGGTGAAGGGGCAGTGGGCATGTTTGGGGACAAGGGTGAAGGGCACGGAGGGGACAGAGGTGATGGTCATGGTATGGGACAGAAGCGATGGGCATGTTGGGGACAAGTGTGATGGCTATGGTGGGGACAAGTGATGGGGATGGTGGGGACACGGGTGGTGGACAGGGTGGTGAAGGGGCAGTGGGAGCGTTTGGGGCTGAGGGTGACGGGCAAGGAGGGGACGCAGGTGATGGGGACGGTGGGGACACAGGTGGTGGTCACGGTATGGAACAGAGGTGATGGGCATGTTGGGGACAAGTGTGATGGTCACTGTGGGGACACAGGCGTTGGGTGTGGTGGCGACAAGTGATGGGGATGGAGGGGACAAGTGATGGGGATGGTGGGGACATGGGGATGGTGGGGACAAGTGATGGGGATGGTGGGGACAAGTGATGGGGATGGAGGGGACAAGTGATGAGGATGGTGGGGACATGGGGATGGTGAGGACAAGTGATGGGGATGGTGGGGACAAGTGATGGGGATGGAGGGGACAAGTGATGAGGATGGTGGGGACATGGGGATGGTGAGGACAAGTGATGGGGATGGTGGGGACAAGTGATGGGGATGGAGGGGACAAGTGATGAGGATGGTGGGGACATGGGGATGGTGAGGACAAGTGATGGGGATGGTGGGGACAAGTGATGGGGATGGAGGGGACAAGTGATGAGGATGGTGGGGACATGGGGATGGTGAGGACAAGTGATGGGGATGGTGGGGACAAGTGATGGGGATGGAGGGGACAAGTGATGAGGATGGTGGGGACATGGGGATGGTGAGGACAAGTGATGGGGATGGTGGGGACAAGTGATGGGGATGGAGGGGACAAGTGATGAGGATGGTGGGGACATGGGGATGGTGAGGACAAGTGATGGGGATGGTGGGGACAAGTGATGGGGATGGAGGGGACAAGTGATGAGGATGGTGGGGACATGGGGATGGTGAGGACAAGTGATGGGGATGGTGGGGACAAGTGATGGGGATGGAGGGGACAAGTGATGAGGATGGTGGGGACATGGGGATGGTGAGGACAAGTGATGGGGATGGTGGGGACAAGTGATGGGGATGGAGGGGACAAGTGATGAGGATGGTGGGGACATGGGGATGGTGAGGACAAGTGATGGGGATGGTGGGGACAAGTGATGGGGATGGAGGGGACAAGTGATGAGGATGGTGGGGACATGGGGATGGTGAGGACAAGTGATGGGGATGGTGGGGACAAGTGATGGGGATGGAGGGGACAAGTGATGAGGATGGTGGGGACATGGGGATGGTGAGGACAAGTGATGGGGATGGTGGGGACAAGTGATGGGGATGGAGGGGACAAGTGATGAGGATGGTGGGGACATGGGGATGGTGAGGACAAGTGATGGGGATGGTGGGGACAAGTGATGGGGATGGAGGGGACAAGTGATGAGGATGGTGGGGACATGGGGATGGTGAGGACAAGTGATGGGGATGGTGGGGACAAGTGATGGGGATGGAGGGGACAAGTGATGAGGATGGTGGGGACATGGGGATGGTGAAGGAGGGCCGTGTCATGATAGGGGATGGGCTGTGTTGCAATGGTGGGGCTGTATCGTGATGGGGAGGGCTGTATCATGATAGGGAGGGCTGTGTTGCAATAGGGGGGGCTATGTCATGAAATGCAAGGGCCGTGTTGCAATAGGGGAAAGCTGTATCGTGCTAGTGGAAGGCTGTGTCATGATAGCAGAAGCATGTGTTGTGATAGGGAAGGGCACCATGATGACAGGGGAGGGCTGTGTCACGATGGGGAGGGCTGTATTGTGACAGGGAGAGCCGTGTCATGATAGGGGAGGCCATGTCACAATAGAAGAGGGCTGTATCATGATGGGGGAGGGCTGTATTGTGACAGGGAGAGCCGTGTCATGATAGGGGAGGCCACCTCACAATAGAAGAGGGCTGTATCACAACGGGGAGAGCCATGTTGAGGCAGGGGAGGCCACGTCACAATAGAGGAGGGCTGTATCACGACAGGGAGAGCCATGTTGAGGCAGGGGAGGCCACGTCACAATAGAGGAGGGCTGTATCGTGATGGGGGAAGGCTGCATCATGACAGGGAGAGCCATGTCATCATAATTGTGGAAGGCTGTATTGCGACAGGGAGAGCCGTGTCATGATAGGGGAGGCCACCTCACAATAGAAGAGGGCTGTATCACAACGGGGAGAGCCATGTTGAGGCAGGGGAGGCCACGTCACAATAGAGGAGGGCTGTATCACGACAGGGAGAGCCATGTTGAGGCAGGGGAGGCCACGTCACAATAGAGGAGGGCTGTATCGTGATGGGGGAAGGCTGCATCATGACAGGGAGAGCCATGTCACGATAGGGGAGGTCATGTCACAATAGAGGAGGGCTGTATC
>NW_009647104.1:8094-9570 GCF_000708025.1 Charadrius vociferus
GTGTCCCTGTGTCCCTGGTGTCCCCAGCATCCCCCGCATCACCAGTGTCCCCAGCATCCCCATGTCCCCCGTGTCCCTGTGTCCCTGGTGTCCCCAGCATCCCCCGCATCACCAGTGTCCCCAGCATCCCCATGTCCCCCGTGTCCCTGTGTCCCTGGTGTCCCCAGCATCCCCCGCATCACCAGTGTCCCCAGCATCCCCATGTCCCCCGTGTCCCTGTGTCCCTGGTGTCCCCAGCATCCCCCGCATCACCAGTGTCCCCAGCATCCCCATGTCCCTGGTATCCCCAGTGTCCCTGCTGTCGCCAACATCTACAGCATCCCTGTGTCCCCAGCGTCCCCATGTCCCTGGTGTCGCCAGCATCCACAGCATCCCAGTGTCCCCAGCATCACTGGAGTCCCCGACATCCCCGTGTCCCTGGTGTCCCCAGCATCCCAGCATCCCCACGTCCCCCGTGTCCCTGTGTCCTTGGTGTTCCCAGCATCCCTTCATCCCCCGCATCGCCGGTGTCCCCAGCATCCCTGTGTCCCTGGTATCCCCAGTGTCCCCAGCATCCACAGCATCCCCATGTTCCCAGCATCACTAGAGTCTCCGGCATCCCCGTGTCCCTGATGTCCCCATGTCCTTGGTGTCCCCTGCGTCCCCAGCGTCCCCAGCATCCCCGTGTCCCCAGCATGACTAGAATCTCTGGCATCCCCATGTCCCTGGTGTCCCCATCGTCCACAGCATCCCGGTGTCCCCAGCATCACTGGAGTCCCCGACATCCCCGTGTCCCCGGTGTCCCCAGCATCCCCATGTCCCACGTGTCCCTGTGTCCCTGGTGTCCTGTCCCCAGCATCCCTGTGTCCCTGGTATCCCCAGTGTCCCTGGTGTCGCCAGCATCTACAGCATCCCCATGTCCCCAGCATCCCCAGCATCCCCATGTCCCTGATGTCCCCATGTCCCTGGTGTCCCCAGCATCCCCAGCATCCCCGTGTCCTCAGCATGACTAGAATCTCCGGCATCCCCATGTCCCTGGTGTCCCCACCATCCCCACATCACTGACATCCCCATTTCCCTGGTGTCCCCAGCAGCACTGGTATCCCCAGCATCCCCTCGTACCTGGTATCCCCAGTATCCCTGTGTCCCCAGCATCCCCACATCCCTGGTGTCCCCCCCATCCCTGATGTTCCTGGCATCCCCGCATTCCCACCATGCCAGCATCCCTGACATCACCGGTGGCCCCAGCATCCCCGCAGCTCCAGCATCCCCGTATCCCTTCCATCCGTGTCCCCGCAGGCGTCCGCTCCCGCCTGGCCATGGTGCGACACGGCATGGGCTCCTTCCTGGTGTTCGCGGGGTTGCGGGGCAGCGCGGCCGAGCTGGCTCTACCCACCACCAACTTCTGGATCTACCCCCACAACGACCTGGACACCATGTAAGGGGTCCCCGAGCGCCCCCGGTGGTGGTGGTGGGGGACGGGGGACGACGGCGGGT
>NW_009647104.1:11353-11569 GCF_000708025.1 Charadrius vociferus
GGGGGGGGACAGGGTGCCCTGCAAAGCCATGGGGCACCGCAGCCCCCAGGACCTTTGTGTGGGGTGGGCACCCTCCAGGTAGGCTCAGACCCGGTGTGGTGGGTCCTGCTGCCTGGTGGGATGGATCTACCCGTGTCCCCACGTGTCCCCCTTGCCTCGTGCACCCCCGTGCGCCCTGCGCGTCCCTGGGTGTCCTCTGTACCCCGACGTGCCCCG
>NW_009647105.1:0-20923 GCF_000708025.1 Charadrius vociferus
ACTGTCCCCGTCCCTCCGTCTGCCGGGCCGGGCTCTGTCCGTCTGTCCTGCTGTTTCCCGTCTTCGCCGTTTCCTTTCCCCACGGGTCTGTGTCAGCCTTTGTCTCTCCGTCAGCCCCAACCCGGGTGTTTCCGTCCCCGTGTCTGCCTGTGCCAGTCCCCGTCAGTCCTGTCCCCCTCTCCTGGCGTTTCCTGTCCGTGTGTCCTTCCGCGCTCCTCCTCCCACATCGCCTGGCCTCGGCCTTGCCCTGCTGGTCCCCGTCCAGCTGTCCCTGTCCTGCTGTCCCTCTGCCCACTCCCTCTGTGCCCATGCTGGTCGGTTCTGCTCCCAGTCCATGTCCGTCTGTCCTGACTTGTCCTGACTTATCCTGTCCTCTGTCCCCCCTGCCTGGTCACGGTCCCTGGGTGTCCCCTGTCCATCCCTGTCCTGGTCCCTGAATGTCCTTTGCTTGTTCCTTGTCCCTTGGTGTGCCATCCACGTCCCAGTCCTCTGATATCCCTTGCCTGGTCCTGGTCCCTGGGTGTCCCTTGCCTGGTTTCTGGGTGTCCCATCCTTGTCCTGGTCTCTGGATGTCCCTTGCCTGGTCCGTCCCTGTTCTGGTCCCTGGGTGTCCCATCCATGTCCCAGTCCCCTGATATCCCTTGTCTGGTCTGGTGCCTGGGTGTCCCCTACCCATTCCCGGGTGTCCCATCCCTGTCCCGGTCCCCGGGTGTCCCTTGCCTGGTCCCTGGGTGTCCCATCTGTGTCCCAGTCCCCTGATATCCCTTGTCTGGTCTTGGTTCCTGGGTGCCCCGTGCCTGGTCCCTGGATGTCCCCTACCCATCCCCGGGTGTCCCATCCCTGTCCTAGTCCGCGGTTTTCCCTTGTCTGGTCGCGGTCCCTGGGTGTCCCCTGTCCATCCCTGTCCTGGTCCCTGGATGTCCCCTACCCATTCCCGGGTGTCCCATCCCTGTCCTAGTCCCTGGATTTCCCTTGTCTGGTCTGGGTCCCTGGGTGTCCCCTGTCCATCCCTGTCCTGGTCCCTGGATGTCCCCTACCCATTCCCGGGTGTCCCATCCCTGTCCTAGTCCCTGGATTTCCCTTGTCTGGTCTGGGTCCCTGGGTGTCCCCTGTCCATCCCTGTCCTGGTCCCTGAATGTCCTTTGCTTGTTCCTTGTCCCTTGGTGTGCCATCCACGTCCCAGTCCTCTGATATCCCTTGCCTGGTCCTGGTCCCTGGGTGTCCCTTGCCTGGTTTCTGGGTGTCCCATCCTTGTCCTGGTCTCTGGATGTCCCTTGCCTGGTCCGTCCCTGTTCTGGTCCCTGGGTGTCCCATCCATGTCCCAGTCCCCTGATATCCCTTGTCTGGTCTGGTGCCTGGGTGTCCCCTACCCATTCCCGGGTGTCCCATCCCTGTCCCGGTCCCCGGGTGTCCCTTGCCTGGTCCCTGGGTGTCCCATCTGTGTCCCAGTCCCCTGATATCCCTTGTCTGGTCTGGTGCCTGGGTGTCCCCTACCCATTCCCGGGTGTCCCATCCCTGTCCCGGTCCCCGGGTGTCCCTTGCCTGGTCCCTGGGTGTCCCATCTGTGTCCCAGTCCCCTGATATCCCTTGTCTGGTCTGGTGCCTGGGTGTCCCCTACCCATTCCCGGGTGTCCCATCCCTGTCCCGGTCCCCGGGTGTCCCTTGCCTGGTCCCTGGGTGTCCCATCTGTGTCCCAGTCCCCTGATATCCCTTGTCTGGTCTGGTGCCTGGGTGTCCCCTACCCATTCCCGGGTGTCCCATCCCTGTCCCGGTCCCCGGGTGTCCCTTGCCTGGTCCCTGGGTGTCCCATCTGTGTCCCAGTCCCCTGATATCCCTTGTCTGGTCTGGTGCCTGGGTGTCCCCTACCCATTCCCGGGTGTCCCATCCCTGTCCCGGTCCCCGGGTGTCCCTTGCCTGGTCCCTGGGTGTCCCATCTGTGTCCCAGTCCCCTGATATCCCTTGTCTGGTCTGGTGCCTGGGTGTCCCCTACCCATTCCCGGGTGTCCCATCCCTGTCCCGGTCCCCGGGTGTCCCTTGCCTGGTCCCTGGGTGTCCCATCTGTGTCCCAGTCCCCTGATATCCCTTGTCTGGTCTGGTGCCTGGGTGTCCCCTACCCATTCCCGGGTGTCCCATCCCTGTCCCGGTCCCCGGGTGTCCCTTGCCTGGTCCCTGGGTGTCCCATCTGTGTCCCAGTCCCCTGATATCCCTTGTCTGGTCTGGTGCCTGGGTGTCCCCTACCCATTCCCGGGTGTCCCATCCCTGTCCCGGTCCCCGGGTGTCCCTTGCCTGGTCCCTGGGTGTCCCATCTGTGTCCCAGTCCCCTGATATCCCTTGTCTGGTCTGGTGCCTGGGTGTCCCCTACCCATTCCCGGGTGTCCCATCCCTGTCCCGGTCCCCGGGTGTCCCTTGCCTGGTCCCTGGGTGTCCCATCTGTGTCCCAGTCCCCTGATATCCCTTGTCTGGTCTGGTGCCTGGGTGTCCCCTACCCATTCCCGGGTGTCCCATCCCTGTCCCGGTCCCCGGGTGTCCCTTGCCTGGTCCCTGGGTGTCCCATCTGTGTCCCAGTCCCCTGATATCCCTTGTCTGGTCTGGTGCCTGGGTGTCCCCTACCCATTCCCGGGTGTCCCATCCCTGTCCCGGTCCCCGGGTGTCCCTTGCCTGGTCCCTGGGTGTCCCATCTGTGTCCCAGTCCCCTGATATCCCTTGTCTGGTCTGGTGCCTGGGTGTCCCCTACCCATTCCCGGGTGTCCCATCCCTGTCCCGGTCCCCGGGTGTCCCTTGCCTGGTCCCTGGGTGTCCCATCTGTGTCCCAGTCCCCTGATATCCCTTGTCTGGTCTGGTGCCTGGGTGTCCCCTACCCATTCCCGGGTGTCCCATCCCTGTCCCGGTCCCCGGGTGTCCCTTGCCTGGTCCCTGGGTGTCCCATCTGTGTCCCAGTCCCCTGATATCCCTTGTCTGGTCTGGTGCCTGGGTGTCCCCTACCCATTCCCGGGTGTCCCATCCCTGTCCCGGTCCCCGGGTGTCCCTTGCCTGGTCCCTGGGTGTCCCATCTGTGTCCCAGTCCCCTGATATCCCTTGTCTGGTCTGGTGCCTGGGTGTCCCCTACCCATTCCCGGGTGTCCCATCCCTGTCCCGGTCCCCGGGTGTCCCTTGCCTGGTCCCTGGGTGTCCCATCTGTGTCCCAGTCCCCTGATATCCCTTGTCTGGTCTGGTGCCTGGGTGTCCCCTACCCATTCCCGGGTGTCCCATCCCTGTCCCGGTCCCCGGGTGTCCCTTGCCTGGTCCCTGGGTGTCCCATCTGTGTCCCAGTCCCCTGATATCCCTTGTCTGGTCTGGTGCCTGGGTGTCCCCTACCCATTCCCGGGTGTCCCATCCCTGTCCCGGTCCCCGGGTGTCCCTTGCCTGGTCCCTGGGTGTCCCATCTGTGTCCCAGTCCCCTGATATCCCTTGTCTGGTCTGGTGCCTGGGTGTCCCCTACCCATTCCCGGGTGTCCCATCCCTGTCCCGGTCCCCGGGTGTCCCTTGCCTGGTCCCTGGGTGTCCCATCTGTGTCCCAGTCCCCTGATATCCCTTGTCTGGTCTGGTGCCTGGGTGTCCCCTACCCATTCCCGGGTGTCCCATCCCTGTCCCGGTCCCCGGGTGTCCCTTGCCTGGTCCCTGGGTGTCCCATCTGTGTCCCAGTCCCCTGATATCCCTTGTCTGGTCTGGTGCCTGGGTGTCCCCTACCCATTCCCGGGTGTCCCATCCCTGTCCCGGTCCCCGGGTGTCCCTTGCCTGGTCCCTGGGTGTCCCATCTGTGTCCCAGTCCCCTGATATCCCTTGTCTGGTCTGGTGCCTGGGTGTCCCCTACCCATTCCCGGGTGTCCCATCCCTGTCCCGGTCCCCGGGTGTCCCTTGCCTGGTCCCTGGGTGTCCCATCTGTGTCCCAGTCCCCTGATATCCCTTGTCTGGTCTGGTGCCTGGGTGTCCCCTACCCATTCCCGGGTGTCCCATCCCTGTCCCGGTCCCCGGGTGTCCCTTGCCTGGTCCCTGGGTGTCCCATCTGTGTCCCAGTCCCCTGATATCCCTTGTCTGGTCTGGTGCCTGGGTGTCCCCTACCCATTCCCGGGTGTCCCATCCCTGTCCCGGTCCCCGGGTGTCCCTTGCCTGGTCCCTGGGTGTCCCATCTGTGTCCCAGTCCCCTGATATCCCTTGTCTGGTCTGGTGCCTGGGTGTCCCCTACCCATTCCCGGGTGTCCCATCCCTGTCCCGGTCCCCGGGTGTCCCTTGCCTGGTCCCTGGGTGTCCCATCTGTGTCCCAGTCCCCTGATATCCCTTGTCTGGTCTGGTGCCTGGGTGTCCCCTACCCATTCCCGGGTGTCCCATCCCTGTCCCGGTCCCCGGGTGTCCCTTGCCTGGTCCCTGGGTGTCCCATCTGTGTCCCAGTCCCCTGATATCCCTTGTCTGGTCTGGTGCCTGGGTGTCCCCTACCCATTCCCGGGTGTCCCATCCCTGTCCCGGTCCCCGGGTGTCCCTTGCCTGGTCCCTGGGTGTCCCATCTGTGTCCCAGTCCCCTGATATCCCTTGTCTGGTCTGGTGCCTGGGTGTCCCCTACCCATTCCCGGGTGTCCCATCCCTGTCCCGGTCCCCGGGTGTCCCTTGCCTGGTCCCTGGGTGTCCCATCTGTGTCCCAGTCCCCTGATATCCCTTGTCTGGTCTGGTGCCTGGGTGTCCCCTACCCATTCCCGGGTGTCCCATCCCTGTCCCGGTCCCCGGGTGTCCCTTGCCTGGTCCCTGGGTGTCCCATCTGTGTCCCAGTCCCCTGATATCCCTTGTCTGGTCTGGTGCCTGGGTGTCCCCTACCCATTCCCGGGTGTCCCATCCCTGTCCCGGTCCCCGGGTGTCCCTTGCCTGGTCCCTGGGTGTCCCATCTGTGTCCCAGTCCCCTGATATCCCTTGTCTGGTCTGGTGCCTGGGTGTCCCCTACCCATTCCCGGGTGTCCCATCCCTGTCCCGGTCCCCGGGTGTCCCTTGCCTGGTCCCTGGGTGTCCCATCTGTGTCCCAGTCCCCTGATATCCCTTGTCTGGTCTGGTGCCTGGGTGTCCCCTACCCATTCCCGGGTGTCCCATCCCTGTCCCGGTCCCCGGGTGTCCCTTGCCTGGTCCCTGGGTGTCCCATCTGTGTCCCAGTCCCCTGATATCCCTTGTCTGGTCTGGTGCCTGGGTGTCCCCTACCCATTCCCGGGTGTCCCATCCCTGTCCCGGTCCCCGGGTGTCCCTTGCCTGGTCCCTGGGTGTCCCATCTGTGTCCCAGTCCCCTGATATCCCTTGTCTGGTCTGGTGCCTGGGTGTCCCCTACCCATTCCCGGGTGTCCCATCCCTGTCCCGGTCCCCGGGTGTCCCTTGCCTGGTCCCTGGGTGTCCCATCTGTGTCCCAGTCCCCTGATATCCCTTGTCTGGTCTGGTGCCTGGGTGTCCCCTACCCATTCCCGGGTGTCCCATCCCTGTCCCGGTCCCCGGGTGTCCCTTGCCTGGTCCCTGGGTGTCCCATCTGTGTCCCAGTCCCCTGATATCCCTTGTCTGGTCTGGTGCCTGGGTGTCCCCTACCCATTCCCGGGTGTCCCATCCCTGTCCCGGTCCCCGGGTGTCCCTTGCCTGGTCCCTGGGTGTCCCATCTGTGTCCCAGTCCCCTGATATCCCTTGTCTGGTCTGGTGCCTGGGTGTCCCCTACCCATTCCCGGGTGTCCCATCCCTGTCCCGGTCCCCGGGTGTCCCTTGCCTGGTCCCTGGGTGTCCCATCTGTGTCCCAGTCCCCTGATATCCCTTGTCTGGTCTGGTGCCTGGGTGTCCCCTACCCATTCCCGGGTGTCCCATCCCTGTCCCGGTCCCCGGGTGTCCCTTGCCTGGTCCCTGGGTGTCCCATCTGTGTCCCAGTCCCCTGATATCCCTTGTCTGGTCTGGTGCCTGGGTGTCCCCTACCCATTCCCGGGTGTCCCATCCCTGTCCCGGTCCCCGGGTGTCCCTTGCCTGGTCCCTGGGTGTCCCATCTGTGTCCCAGTCCCCTGATATCCCTTGTCTGGTCTGGTGCCTGGGTGTCCCCTACCCATTCCCGGGTGTCCCATCCCTGTCCCGGTCCCCGGGTGTCCCTTGCCTGGTCCCTGGGTGTCCCATCTGTGTCCCAGTCCCCTGATATCCCTTGTCTGGTCTGGTGCCTGGGTGTCCCCTACCCATTCCCGGGTGTCCCATCCCTGTCCCGGTCCCCGGGTGTCCCTTGCCTGGTCCCTGGGTGTCCCATCTGTGTCCCAGTCCCCTGATATCCCTTGTCTGGTCTGGTGCCTGGGTGTCCCCTACCCATTCCCGGGTGTCCCATCCCTGTCCCGGTCCCCGGGTGTCCCTTGCCTGGTCCCTGGGTGTCCCATCTGTGTCCCAGTCCCCTGATATCCCTTGTCTGGTCTGGTGCCTGGGTGTCCCCTACCCATTCCCGGGTGTCCCATCCCTGTCCCGGTCCCCGGGTGTCCCTTGCCTGGTCCCTGGGTGTCCCATCTGTGTCCCAGTCCCCTGATATCCCTTGTCTGGTCTGGTGCCTGGGTGTCCCCTACCCATTCCCGGGTGTCCCATCCCTGTCCCGGTCCCCGGGTGTCCCTTGCCTGGTCCCTGGGTGTCCCATCTGTGTCCCAGTCCCCTGATATCCCTTGTCTGGTCTGGTGCCTGGGTGTCCCCTACCCATTCCCGGGTGTCCCATCCCTGTCCCGGTCCCCGGGTGTCCCTTGCCTGGTCCCTGGGTGTCCCATCTGTGTCCCAGTCCCCTGATATCCCTTGTCTGGTCTGGTGCCTGGGTGTCCCCTACCCATTCCCGGGTGTCCCATCCCTGTCCCGGTCCCCGGGTGTCCCTTGCCTGGTCCCTGGGTGTCCCATCTGTGTCCCAGTCCCCTGATATCCCTTGTCTGGTCTGGTGCCTGGGTGTCCCCTACCCATTCCCGGGTGTCCCATCCCTGTCCCGGTCCCCGGGTGTCCCTTGCCTGGTCCCTGGGTGTCCCATCTGTGTCCCAGTCCCCTGATATCCCTTGTCTGGTCTGGTGCCTGGGTGTCCCCTACCCATTCCCGGGTGTCCCATCCCTGTCCCGGTCCCCGGGTGTCCCTTGCCTGGTCCCTGGGTGTCCCATCTGTGTCCCAGTCCCCTGATATCCCTTGTCTGGTCTGGTGCCTGGGTGTCCCCTACCCATTCCCGGGTGTCCCATCCCTGTCCCGGTCCCCGGGTGTCCCTTGCCTGGTCCCTGGGTGTCCCATCTGTGTCCCAGTCCCCTGATATCCCTTGTCTGGTCTGGTGCCTGGGTGTCCCCTACCCATTCCCGGGTGTCCCATCCCTGTCCCGGTCCCCGGGTGTCCCTTGCCTGGTCCCTGGGTGTCCCATCTGTGTCCCAGTCCCCTGATATCCCTTGTCTGGTCTGGTGCCTGGGTGTCCCCTACCCATTCCCGGGTGTCCCATCCCTGTCCCGGTCCCCGGGTGTCCCTTGCCTGGTCCCTGGGTGTCCCATCTGTGTCCCAGTCCCCTGATATCCCTTGTCTGGTCTGGTGCCTGGGTGTCCCCTACCCATTCCCGGGTGTCCCATCCCTGTCCCGGTCCCCGGGTGTCCCTTGCCTGGTCCCTGGGTGTCCCATCTGTGTCCCAGTCCCCTGATATCCCTTGTCTGGTCTGGTGCCTGGGTGTCCCCTACCCATTCCCGGGTGTCCCATCCCTGTCCCGGTCCCCGGGTGTCCCTTGCCTGGTCCCTGGGTGTCCCATCTGTGTCCCAGTCCCCTGATATCCCTTGTCTGGTCTGGTGCCTGGGTGTCCCCTACCCATTCCCGGGTGTCCCATCCCTGTCCCGGTCCCCGGGTGTCCCTTGCCTGGTCCCTGGGTGTCCCATCTGTGTCCCAGTCCCCTGATATCCCTTGTCTGGTCTGGTGCCTGGGTGTCCCCTACCCATTCCCGGGTGTCCCATCCCTGTCCCGGTCCCCGGGTGTCCCTTGCCTGGTCCCTGGGTGTCCCATCTGTGTCCCAGTCCCCTGATATCCCTTGTCTGGTCTGGTGCCTGGGTGTCCCCTACCCATTCCCGGGTGTCCCATCCCTGTCCCGGTCCCCGGGTGTCCCTTGCCTGGTCCCTGGGTGTCCCATCTGTGTCCCAGTCCCCTGATATCCCTTGTCTGGTCTGGTGCCTGGGTGTCCCCTACCCATTCCCGGGTGTCCCATCCCTGTCCCGGTCCCCGGGTGTCCCTTGCCTGGTCCCTGGGTGTCCCATCTGTGTCCCAGTCCCCTGATATCCCTTGTCTGGTCTGGTGCCTGGGTGTCCCCTACCCATTCCCGGGTGTCCCATCCCTGTCCCGGTCCCCGGGTGTCCCTTGCCTGGTCCCTGGGTGTCCCATCTGTGTCCCAGTCCCCTGATATCCCTTGTCTGGTCTGGTGCCTGGGTGTCCCCTACCCATTCCCGGGTGTCCCATCCCTGTCCCGGTCCCCGGGTGTCCCTTGCCTGGTCCCTGGGTGTCCCATCTGTGTCCCAGTCCCCTGATATCCCTTGTCTGGTCTGGTGCCTGGGTGTCCCCTACCCATTCCCGGGTGTCCCATCCCTGTCCCGGTCCCCGGGTGTCCCTTGCCTGGTCCCTGGGTGTCCCATCTGTGTCCCAGTCCCCTGATATCCCTTGTCTGGTCTGGTGCCTGGGTGTCCCCTACCCATTCCCGGGTGTCCCATCCCTGTCCCGGTCCCCGGGTGTCCCTTGCCTGGTCCCTGGGTGTCCCATCTGTGTCCCAGTCCCCTGATATCCCTTGTCTGGTCTGGTGCCTGGGTGTCCCCTACCCATTCCCGGGTGTCCCATCCCTGTCCCGGTCCCCGGGTGTCCCTTGCCTGGTCCCTGGGTGTCCCATCTGTGTCCCAGTCCCCTGATATCCCTTGTCTGGTCTGGTGCCTGGGTGTCCCCTACCCATTCCCGGGTGTCCCATCCCTGTCCCGGTCCCCGGGTGTCCCTTGCCTGGTCCCTGGGTGTCCCATCTGTGTCCCAGTCCCCTGATATCCCTTGTCTGGTCTGGTGCCTGGGTGTCCCCTACCCATTCCCGGGTGTCCCATCCCTGTCCCGGTCCCCGGGTGTCCCTTGCCTGGTCCCTGGGTGTCCCATCTGTGTCCCAGTCCCCTGATATCCCTTGTCTGGTCTGGTGCCTGGGTGTCCCCTACCCATTCCCGGGTGTCCCATCCCTGTCCCGGTCCCCGGGTGTCCCTTGCCTGGTCCCTGGGTGTCCCATCTGTGTCCCAGTCCCCTGATATCCCTTGTCTGGTCTGGTGCCTGGGTGTCCCCTACCCATTCCCGGGTGTCCCATCCCTGTCCCGGTCCCCGGGTGTCCCTTGCCTGGTCCCTGGGTGTCCCATCTGTGTCCCAGTCCCCTGATATCCCTTGTCTGGTCTGGTGCCTGGGTGTCCCCTACCCATTCCCGGGTGTCCCATCCCTGTCCCGGTCCCCGGGTGTCCCTTGCCTGGTCCCTGGGTGTCCCATCTGTGTCCCAGTCCCCTGATATCCCTTGTCTGGTCTGGTGCCTGGGTGTCCCCTACCCATTCCCGGGTGTCCCATCCCTGTCCCGGTCCCCGGGTGTCCCTTGCCTGGTCCCTGGGTGTCCCATCTGTGTCCCAGTCCCCTGATATCCCTTGTCTGGTCTGGTGCCTGGGTGTCCCCTACCCATTCCCGGGTGTCCCATCCCTGTCCCGGTCCCCGGGTGTCCCTTGCCTGGTCCCTGGGTGTCCCATCTGTGTCCCAGTCCCCTGATATCCCTTGTCTGGTCTGGTGCCTGGGTGTCCCCTACCCATTCCCGGGTGTCCCATCCCTGTCCCGGTCCCCGGGTGTCCCTTGCCTGGTCCCTGGGTGTCCCATCTGTGTCCCAGTCCCCTGATATCCCTTGTCTGGTCTGGTGCCTGGGTGTCCCCTACCCATTCCCGGGTGTCCCATCCCTGTCCCGGTCCCCGGGTGTCCCTTGCCTGGTCCCTGGGTGTCCCATCTGTGTCCCAGTCCCCTGATATCCCTTGTCTGGTCTGGTGCCTGGGTGTCCCCTACCCATTCCCGGGTGTCCCATCCCTGTCCCGGTCCCCGGGTGTCCCTTGCCTGGTCCCTGGGTGTCCCATCTGTGTCCCAGTCCCCTGATATCCCTTGTCTGGTCTGGTGCCTGGGTGTCCCCTACCCATTCCCGGGTGTCCCATCCCTGTCCCGGTCCCCGGGTGTCCCTTGCCTGGTCCCTGGGTGTCCCATCTGTGTCCCAGTCCCCTGATATCCCTTGTCTGGTCTGGTGCCTGGGTGTCCCCTACCCATTCCCGGGTGTCCCATCCCTGTCCCGGTCCCCGGGTGTCCCTTGCCTGGTCCCTGGGTGTCCCATCTGTGTCCCAGTCCCCTGATATCCCTTGTCTGGTCTGGTGCCTGGGTGTCCCCTACCCATTCCCGGGTGTCCCATCCCTGTCCCGGTCCCCGGGTGTCCCTTGCCTGGTCCCTGGGTGTCCCATCTGTGTCCCAGTCCCCTGATATCCCTTGTCTGGTCTGGTGCCTGGGTGTCCCCTACCCATTCCCGGGTGTCCCATCCCTGTCCCGGTCCCCGGGTGTCCCTTGCCTGGTCCCTGGGTGTCCCATCTGTGTCCCAGTCCCCTGATATCCCTTGTCTGGTCTGGTGCCTGGGTGTCCCCTACCCATTCCCGGGTGTCCCATCCCTGTCCCGGTCCCCGGGTGTCCCTTGCCTGGTCCCTGGGTGTCCCATCTGTGTCCCAGTCCCCTGATATCCCTTGTCTGGTCTGGTGCCTGGGTGTCCCCTACCCATTCCCGGGTGTCCCATCCCTGTCCCGGTCCCCGGGTGTCCCTTGCCTGGTCCCTGGGTGTCCCATCTGTGTCCCAGTCCCCTGATATCCCTTGTCTGGTCTGGTGCCTGGGTGTCCCCTACCCATTCCCGGGTGTCCCATCCCTGTCCCGGTCCCCGGGTGTCCCTTGCCTGGTCCCTGGGTGTCCCATCTGTGTCCCAGTCCCCTGATATCCCTTGTCTGGTCTGGTGCCTGGGTGTCCCCTACCCATTCCCGGGTGTCCCATCCCTGTCCCGGTCCCCGGGTGTCCCTTGCCTGGTCCCTGGGTGTCCCATCTGTGTCCCAGTCCCCTGATATCCCTTGTCTGGTCTGGTGCCTGGGTGTCCCCTACCCATTCCCGGGTGTCCCATCCCTGTCCCGGTCCCCGGGTGTCCCTTGCCTGGTCCCTGGGTGTCCCATCTGTGTCCCAGTCCCCTGATATCCCTTGTCTGGTCTGGTGCCTGGGTGTCCCCTACCCATTCCCGGGTGTCCCATCCCTGTCCCGGTCCCCGGGTGTCCCTTGCCTGGTCCCTGGGTGTCCCATCTGTGTCCCAGTCCCCTGATATCCCTTGTCTGGTCTGGTGCCTGGGTGTCCCCTACCCATTCCCGGGTGTCCCATCCCTGTCCCGGTCCCCGGGTGTCCCTTGCCTGGTCCCTGGGTGTCCCATCTGTGTCCCAGTCCCCTGATATCCCTTGTCTGGTCTGGTGCCTGGGTGTCCCCTACCCATTCCCGGGTGTCCCATCCCTGTCCCGGTCCCCGGGTGTCCCTTGCCTGGTCCCTGGGTGTCCCATCTGTGTCCCAGTCCCCTGATATCCCTTGTCTGGTCTGGTGCCTGGGTGTCCCCTACCCATTCCCGGGTGTCCCATCCCTGTCCCGGTCCCCGGGTGTCCCTTGCCTGGTCCCTGGGTGTCCCATCTGTGTCCCAGTCCCCTGATATCCCTTGTCTGGTCTGGTGCCTGGGTGTCCCCTACCCATTCCCGGGTGTCCCATCCCTGTCCCGGTCCCCGGGTGTCCCTTGCCTGGTCCCTGGGTGTCCCATCTGTGTCCCAGTCCCCTGATATCCCTTGTCTGGTCTGGTGCCTGGGTGTCCCCTACCCATTCCCGGGTGTCCCATCCCTGTCCCGGTCCCCGGGTGTCCCTTGCCTGGTCCCTGGGTGTCCCATCTGTGTCCCAGTCCCCTGATATCCCTTGTCTGGTCTGGTGCCTGGGTGTCCCCTACCCATTCCCGGGTGTCCCATCCCTGTCCCGGTCCCCGGGTGTCCCTTGCCTGGTCCCTGGGTGTCCCATCTGTGTCCCAGTCCCCTGATATCCCTTGTCTGGTCTGGTGCCTGGGTGTCCCCTACCCATTCCCGGGTGTCCCATCCCTGTCCCGGTCCCCGGGTGTCCCTTGCCTGGTCCCTGGGTGTCCCATCTGTGTCCCAGTCCCCTGATATCCCTTGTCTGGTCTGGTGCCTGGGTGTCCCCTACCCATTCCCGGGTGTCCCATCCCTGTCCCGGTCCCCGGGTGTCCCTTGCCTGGTCCCTGGGTGTCCCATCTGTGTCCCAGTCCCCTGATATCCCTTGTCTGGTCTGGTGCCTGGGTGTCCCCTACCCATTCCCGGGTGTCCCATCCCTGTCCCGGTCCCCGGGTGTCCCTTGCCTGGTCCCTGGGTGTCCCATCTGTGTCCCAGTCCCCTGATATCCCTTGTCTGGTCTGGTGCCTGGGTGTCCCCTACCCATTCCCGGGTGTCCCATCCCTGTCCCGGTCCCCGGGTGTCCCTTGCCTGGTCCCTGGGTGTCCCATCTGTGTCCCAGTCCCCTGATATCCCTTGTCTGGTCTGGTGCCTGGGTGTCCCCTACCCATTCCCGGGTGTCCCATCCCTGTCCCGGTCCCCGGGTGTCCCTTGCCTGGTCCCTGGGTGTCCCATCTGTGTCCCAGTCCCCTGATATCCCTTGTCTGGTCTGGTGCCTGGGTGTCCCCTACCCATTCCCGGGTGTCCCATCCCTGTCCCGGTCCCCGGGTGTCCCTTGCCTGGTCCCTGGGTGTCCCATCTGTGTCCCAGTCCCCTGATATCCCTTGTCTGGTCTGGTGCCTGGGTGTCCCCTACCCATTCCCGGGTGTCCCATCCCTGTCCCGGTCCCCGGGTGTCCCTTGCCTGGTCCCTGGGTGTCCCATCTGTGTCCCAGTCCCCTGATATCCCTTGTCTGGTCTGGTGCCTGGGTGTCCCCTACCCATTCCCGGGTGTCCCATCCCTGTCCCGGTCCCCGGGTGTCCCTTGCCTGGTCCCTGGGTGTCCCATCTGTGTCCCAGTCCCCTGATATCCCTTGTCTGGTCTGGTGCCTGGGTGTCCCCTACCCATTCCCGGGTGTCCCATCCCTGTCCCGGTCCCCGGGTGTCCCTTGCCTGGTCCCTGGGTGTCCCATCTGTGTCCCAGTCCCCTGATATCCCTTGTCTGGTCTGGTGCCTGGGTGTCCCCTACCCATTCCCGGGTGTCCCATCCCTGTCCCGGTCCCCGGGTGTCCCTTGCCTGGTCCCTGGGTGTCCCATCTGTGTCCCAGTCCCCTGATATCCCTTGTCTGGTCTGGTGCCTGGGTGTCCCCTACCCATTCCCGGGTGTCCCATCCCTGTCCCGGTCCCCGGGTGTCCCTTGCCTGGTCCCTGGGTGTCCCATCTGTGTCCCAGTCCCCTGATATCCCTTGTCTGGTCTGGTGCCTGGGTGTCCCCTACCCATTCCCGGGTGTCCCATCCCTGTCCCGGTCCCCGGGTGTCCCTTGCCTGGTCCCTGGGTGTCCCATCTGTGTCCCAGTCCCCTGATATCCCTTGTCTGGTCTGGTGCCTGGGTGTCCCCTACCCATTCCCGGGTGTCCCATCCCTGTCCCGGTCCCCGGGTGTCCCTTGCCTGGTCCCTGGGTGTCCCATCTGTGTCCCAGTCCCCTGATATCCCTTGTCTGGTCTGGTGCCTGGGTGTCCCCTACCCATTCCCGGGTGTCCCATCCCTGTCCCGGTCCCCGGGTGTCCCTTGCCTGGTCCCTGGGTGTCCCATCTGTGTCCCAGTCCCCTGATATCCCTTGTCTGGTCTGGTGCCTGGGTGTCCCCTACCCATTCCCGGGTGTCCCATCCCTGTCCCGGTCCCCGGGTGTCCCTTGCCTGGTCCCTGGGTGTCCCATCTGTGTCCCAGTCCCCTGATATCCCTTGTCTGGTCTGGTGCCTGGGTGTCCCCTACCCATTCCCGGGTGTCCCATCCCTGTCCCGGTCCCCGGGTGTCCCTTGCCTGGTCCCTGGGTGTCCCATCTGTGTCCCAGTCCCCTGATATCCCTTGTCTGGTCTGGTGCCTGGGTGTCCCCTACCCATTCCCGGGTGTCCCATCCCTGTCCCGGTCCCCGGGTGTCCCTTGCCTGGTCCCTGGGTGTCCCATCTGTGTCCCAGTCCCCTGATATCCCTTGTCTGGTCTGGTGCCTGGGTGTCCCCTACCCATTCCCGGGTGTCCCATCCCTGTCCCGGTCCCCGGGTGTCCCTTGCCTGGTCCCTGGGTGTCCCATCTGTGTCCCAGTCCCCTGATATCCCTTGTCTGGTCTGGTGCCTGGGTGTCCCCTACCCATTCCCGGGTGTCCCATCCCTGTCCCGGTCCCCGGGTGTCCCTTGCCTGGTCCCTGGGTGTCCCATCTGTGTCCCAGTCCCCTGATATCCCTTGTCTGGTCTGGTGCCTGGGTGTCCCCTACCCATTCCCGGGTGTCCCATCCCTGTCCCGGTCCCCGGGTGTCCCTTGCCTGGTCCCTGGGTGTCCCATCTGTGTCCCAGTCCCCTGATATCCCTTGTCTGGTCTGGTGCCTGGGTGTCCCCTACCCATTCCCGGGTGTCCCATCCCTGTCCCGGTCCCCGGGTGTCCCTTGCCTGGTCCCTGGGTGTCCCATCTGTGTCCCAGTCCCCTGATATCCCTTGTCTGGTCTGGTGCCTGGGTGTCCCCTACCCATTCCCGGGTGTCCCATCCCTGTCCCGGTCCCCGGGTGTCCCTTGCCTGGTCCCTGGGTGTCCCATCTGTGTCCCAGTCCCCTGATATCCCTTGTCTGGTCTGGTGCCTGGGTGTCCCCTACCCATTCCCGGGTGTCCCATCCCTGTCCCGGTCCCCGGGTGTCCCTTGCCTGGTCCCTGGGTGTCCCATCTGTGTCCCAGTCCCCTGATATCCCTTGTCTGGTCTGGTGCCTGGGTGTCCCCTACCCATTCCCGGGTGTCCCATCCCTGTCCCGGTCCCCGGGTGTCCCTTGCCTGGTCCCTGGGTGTCCCATCTGTGTCCCAGTCCCCTGATATCCCTTGTCTGGTCTGGTGCCTGGGTGTCCCCTACCCATTCCCGGGTGTCCCATCCCTGTCCCGGTCCCCGGGTGTCCCTTGCCTGGTCCCTGGGTGTCCCATCTGTGTCCCAGTCCCCTGATATCCCTTGTCTGGTCTGGTGCCTGGGTGTCCCCTACCCATTCCCGGGTGTCCCATCCCTGTCCCGGTCCCCGGGTGTCCCTTGCCTGGTCCCTGGGTGTCCCATCTGTGTCCCAGTCCCCTGATATCCCTTGTCTGGTCTGGTGCCTGGGTGTCCCCTACCCATTCCCGGGTGTCCCATCCCTGTCCCGGTCCCCGGGTGTCCCTTGCCTGGTCCCTGGGTGTCCCATCTGTGTCCCAGTCCCCTGATATCCCTTGTCTGGTCTGGTGCCTGGGTGTCCCCTACCCATTCCCGGGTGTCCCATCCCTGTCCCGGTCCCCGGGTGTCCCTTGCCTGGTCCCTGGGTGTCCCATCTGTGTCCCAGTCCCCTGATATCCCTTGTCTGGTCTGGTGCCTGGGTGTCCCCTACCCATTCCCGGGTGTCCCATCCCTGTCCCGGTCCCCGGGTGTCCCTTGCCTGGTCCCTGGGTGTCCCATCTGTGTCCCAGTCCCCTGATATCCCTTGTCTGGTCTGGTGCCTGGGTGTCCCCTACCCATTCCCGGGTGTCCCATCCCTGTCCCGGTCCCCGGGTGTCCCTTGCCTGGTCCCTGGGTGTCCCATCTGTGTCCCAGTCCCCTGATATCCCTTGTCTGGTCTGGTGCCTGGGTGTCCCCTACCCATTCCCGGGTGTCCCATCCCTGTCCCGGTCCCCGGGTGTCCCTTGCCTGGTCCCTGGGTGTCCCATCTGTGTCCCAGTCCCCTGATATCCCTTGTCTGGTCTGGTGCCTGGGTGTCCCCTACCCATTCCCGGGTGTCCCATCCCTGTCCCGGTCCCCGGGTGTCCCTTGCCTGGTCCCTGGGTGTCCCATCTGTGTCCCAGTCCCCTGATATCCCTTGTCTGGTCTGGTGCCTGGGTGTCCCCTACCCATTCCCGGGTGTCCCATCCCTGTCCCGGTCCCCGGGTGTCCCTTGCCTGGTCCCTGGGTGTCCCATCTGTGTCCCAGTCCCCTGATATCCCTTGTCTGGTCTGGTGCCTGGGTGTCCCCTACCCATTCCCGGGTGTCCCATCCCTGTCCCGGTCCCCGGGTGTCCCTTGCCTGGTCCCTGGGTGTCCCATCTGTGTCCCAGTCCCCTGATATCCCTTGTCTGGTCTGGTGCCTGGGTGTCCCCTACCCATTCCCGGGTGTCCCATCCCTGTCCCGGTCCCCGGGTGTCCCTTGCCTGGTCCCTGGGTGTCCCATCTGTGTCCCAGTCCCCTGATATCCCTTGTCTGGTCTGGTGCCTGGGTGTCCCCTACCCATTCCCGGGTGTCCCATCCCTGTCCCGGTCCCCGGGTGTCCCTTGCCTGGTCCCTGGGTGTCCCATCTGTGTCCCAGTCCCCTGATATCCCTTGTCTGGTCTGGTGCCTGGGTGTCCCCTACCCATTCCCGGGTGTCCCATCCCTGTCCCGGTCCCCGGGTGTCCCTTGCCTGGTCCCTGGGTGTCCCATCTGTGTCCCAGTCCCCTGATATCCCTTGTCTGGTCTGGTGCCTGGGTGTCCCCTACCCATTCCCGGGTGTCCCATCCCTGTCCCGGTCCCCGGGTGTCCCTTGCCTGGTCCCTGGGTGTCCCATCTGTGTCCCAGTCCCCTGATATCCCTTGTCTGGTCTGGTGCCTGGGTGTCCCCTACCCATTCCCGGGTGTCCCATCCCTGTCCCGGTCCCCGGGTGTCCCTTGCCTGGTCCCTGGGTGTCCCATCTGTGTCCCAGTCCCCTGATATCCCTTGTCTGGTCTGGTGCCTGGGTGTCCCCTACCCATTCCCGGGTGTCCCATCCCTGTCCCGGTCCCCGGGTGTCCCTTGCCTGGTCCCTGGGTGTCCCATCTGTGTCCCAGTCCCCTGATATCCCTTGTCTGGTCTGGTGCCTGGGTGTCCCCTACCCATTCCCGGGTGTCCCATCCCTGTCCCGGTCCCCGGGTGTCCCTTGCCTGGTCCCTGGGTGTCCCATCTGTGTCCCAGTCCCCTGATATCCCTTGTCTGGTCTGGTGCCTGGGTGTCCCCTACCCATTCCCGGGTGTCCCATCCCTGTCCCGGTCCCCGGGTGTCCCTTGCCTGGTCCCTGGGTGTCCCATCTGTGTCCCAGTCCCCTGATATCCCTTGTCTGGTCTGGTGCCTGGGTGTCCCCTACCCATTCCCGGGTGTCCCATCCCTGTCCCGGTCCCCGGGTGTCCCTTGCCTGGTCCCTGGGTGTCCCATCTGTGTCCCAGTCCCCTGATATCCCTTGTCTGGTCTGGTGCCTGGGTGTCCCCTACCCATTCCCGGGTGTCCCATCCCTGTCCCGGTCCCCGGGTGTCCCTTGCCTGGTCCCTGGGTGTCCCATCTGTGTCCCAGTCCCCTGATATCCCTTGTCTGGTCTGGTGCCTGGGTGTCCCCTACCCATTCCCGGGTGTCCCATCCCTGTCCCGGTCCCCGGGTGTCCCTTGCCTGGTCCCTGGGTGTCCCATCTGTGTCCCAGTCCCCTGATATCCCTTGTCTGGTCTGGTGCCTGGGTGTCCCCTACCCATTCCCGGGTGTCCCATCCCTGTCCCGGTCCCCGGGTGTCCCTTGCCTGGTCCCTGGGTGTCCCATCTGTGTCCCAGTCCCCTGATATCCCTTGTCTGGTCTGGTGCCTGGGTGTCCCCTACCCATTCCCGGGTGTCCCATCCCTGTCCCGGTCCCCGGGTGTCCCTTGCCTGGTCCCTGGGTGTCCCATCTGTGTCCCAGTCCCCTGATATCCCTTGTCTGGTCTGGTGCCTGGGTGTCCCCTACCCATTCCCGGGTGTCCCATCCCTGTCCCGGTCCCCGGGTGTCCCTTGCCTGGTCCCTGGGTGTCCCATCTGTGTCCCAGTCCCCTGATATCCCTTGTCTGGTCTGGTGCCTGGGTGTCCCCTACCCATTCCCGGGTGTCCCATCCCTGTCCCGGTCCCCGGGTGTCCCTTGCCTGGTCCCTGGGTGTCCCATCTGTGTCCCAGTCCCCTGATATCCCTTGTCTGGTCTGGTGCCTGGGTGTCCCCTACCCATTCCCGGGTGTCCCATCCCTGTCCCGGTCCCCGGGTGTCCCTTGCCTGGTCCCTGGGTGTCCCATCTGTGTCCCAGTCCCCTGATATCCCTTGTCTGGTCTGGTGCCTGGGTGTCCCCTACCCATTCCCGGGTGTCCCATCCCTGTCCCGGTCCCCGGGTGTCCCTTGCCTGGTCCCTGGGTGTCCCATCTGTGTCCCAGTCCCCTGATATCCCTTGTCTGGTCTGGTGCCTGGGTGTCCCCTACCCATTCCCGGGTGTCCCATCCCTGTCCCGGTCCCCGGGTGTCCCTTGCCTGGTCCCTGGGTGTCCCATCTGTGTCCCAGTCCCCTGATATCCCTTGTCTGGTCTGGTGCCTGGGTGTCCCCTACCCATTCCCGGGTGTCCCATCCCTGTCCCGGTCCCCGGGTGTCCCTTGCCTGGTCCCTGGGTGTCCCATCTGTGTCCCAGTCCCCTGATATCCCTTGTCTGGTCTGGTGCCTGGGTGTCCCCTACCCATTCCCGGGTGTCCCATCCCTGTCCCGGTCCCCGGGTGTCCCTTGCCTGGTCCCTGGGTGTCCCATCTGTGTCCCAGTCCCCTGATATCCCTTGTCTGGTCTGGTGCCTGGGTGTCCCCTACCCATTCCCGGGTGTCCCATCCCTGTCCCGGTCCCCGGGTGTCCCTTGCCTGGTCCCTGGGTGTCCCATCTGTGTCCCAGTCCCCTGATATCCCTTGTCTGGTCTGGTGCCTGGGTGTCCCCTACCCATTCCCGGGTGTCCCATCCCTGTCCCGGTCCCCGGGTGTCCCTTGCCTGGTCCCTGGGTGTCCCATCTGTGTCCCAGTCCCCTGATATCCCTTGTCTGGTCTGGTGCCTGGGTGTCCCCTACCCATTCCCGGGTGTCCCATCCCTGTCCCGGTCCCCGGGTGTCCCTTGCCTGGTCCCTGGGTGTCCCATCTGTGTCCCAGTCCCCTGATATCCCTTGTCTGGTCTGGTGCCTGGGTGTCCCCTACCCATTCCCGGGTGTCCCATCCCTGTCCCGGTCCCCGGGTGTCCCTTGCCTGGTCCCTGGGTGTCCCATCTGTGTCCCAGTCCCCTGATATCCCTTGTCTGGTCTGGTGCCTGGGTGTCCCCTACCCATTCCCGGGTGTCCCATCCCTGTCCCGGTCCCCGGGTGTCCCTTGCCTGGTCCCTGGGTGTCCCATCTGTGTCCCAGTCCCCTGATATCCCTTGTCTGGTCTGGTGCCTGGGTGTCCCCTACCCATTCCCGGGTGTCCCATCCCTGTCCCGGTCCCCGGGTGTCCCTTGCCTGGTCCCTGGGTGTCCCATCTGTGTCCCAGTCCCCTGATATCCCTTGTCTGGTCTGGTGCCTGGGTGTCCCCTACCCATTCCCGGGTGTCCCATCCCTGTCCCGGTCCCCGGGTGTCCCTTGCCTGGTCCCTGGGTGTCCCATCTGTGTCCCAGTCCCCTGATATCCCTTGTCTGGTCTGGTGCCTGGGTGTCCCCTACCCATTCCCGGGTGTCCCATCCCTGTCCCGGTCCCCGGGTGTCCCTTGCCTGGTCCCTGGGTGTCCCATCTGTGTCCCAGTCCCCTGATATCCCTTGTCTGGTCTGGTGCCTGGGTGTCCCCTACCCATTCCCGGGTGTCCCATCCCTGTCCCGGTCCCCGGGTGTCCCTTGCCTGGTCCCTGGGTGTCCCATCTGTGTCCCAGTCCCCTGATATCCCTTGTCTGGTCTGGTGCCTGGGTGTCCCCTACCCATTCCCGGGTGTCCCATCCCTGTCCCGGTCCCCGGGTGTCCCTTGCCTGGTCCCTGGGTGTCCCATCTGTGTCCCAGTCCCCTGATATCCCTTGTCTGGTCTGGTGCCTGGGTGTCCCCTACCCATTCCCGGGTGTCCCATCCCTGTCCCGGTCCCCGGGTGTCCCTTGCCTGGTCCCTGGGTGTCCCATCTGTGTCCCAGTCCCCTGATATCCCTTGTCTGGTCTGGTGCCTGGGTGTCCCCTACCCATTCCCGGGTGTCCCATCCCTGTCCCGGTCCCCGGGTGTCCCTTGCCTGGTCCCTGGGTGTCCCATCTGTGTCCCAGTCCCCTGATATCCCTTGTCTGGTCTGGTGCCTGGGTGTCCCCTACCCATTCCCGGGTGTCCCATCCCTGTCCCGGTCCCCGGGTGTCCCTTGCCTGGTCCCTGGGTGTCCCATCTGTGTCCCAGTCCCCTGATATCCCTTGTCTGGTCTGGTGCCTGGGTGTCCCCTACCCATTCCCGGGTGTCCCATCCCTGTCCCGGTCCCCGGGTGTCCCTTGCCTGGTCCCTGGGTGTCCCATCTGTGTCCCAGTCCCCTGATATCCCTTGTCTGGTCTGGTGCCTGGGTGTCCCCTACCCATTCCCGGGTGTCCCATCCCTGTCCCGGTCCCCGGGTGTCCCTTGCCTGGTCCCATCCCCGGGTGTCCCATCCCTGTCCTAGTCCGCGGTTTTCCCTTGTCTGGTCGCGGTCCCTGGGTGTCCCCTGTCCATCCCTGTCCTGGTCCCTGAATGTCCCTTGCCTGGCCCCAGAGTGTCCCCTCTATGTCCCAGTCCCCCGATATCCCTTGTCTAGTCCTGGTCCCTGGGCGTCCCCTACCCATTCCCGGGTGTCCCATCCCTGTCCTAGTCCCTGGATTTCCCTTGTCTGGTCTGGGTCCCTGGGTGTCCCCTGTCCATCCCTGTGCCGGTC
>NW_009647105.1:21245-21469 GCF_000708025.1 Charadrius vociferus
TCCTGGTCCCTGGATGTCCCCTACCCATTCCCGGGTGTCCCATCCCTGTCCTAGTCCCTGGATTTCCCTTGTCTGGTCTGGGTCCCTGGGTGTCCCCTGTCCATCCCTGTCCCGGTCCCTGGGTGTCCCATCCATGTCCCAGTCCCCTGATATCCCTGTTCTGCTCCTGGTCCCTGGATGTCCCCTACCCATCCCGGCTGTCCCATCCCCGTCCCGGTCCCCGG
>NW_009647106.1:0-517 GCF_000708025.1 Charadrius vociferus
TAAATTGCAACCCGATTTAGGACTAAGTTATTTATCACACTTGCAACTCATGTACCCATGCCTGTAGGATCGAGGTGAGTTGTCCATCCCACTTCCTCACGTCCTCTCTGTGGTGACGCATGTAAAACCACAGCGTGCCTTGTGGTGTGTGCCCTCTATATTCTCTCTCTTGAGTAGAGAAATGCCTGCTCCTAATAGCTGAGATACTGGCCTGTACAGGTGGGGAGTAGGACAGATTCTCTTCAAGTTGCTGGACCTTCCTGGACAGTTTCTCCACAGCTGAGACGAGGGGGGAAGAGAGACTTTCTTCATATTGACAGAGTTGGCCAGCCAGCTCATCCACCGTTGGTCCCTCTTCGCCTTTCCATTCCATCACTGCCAATGAGATGGCATATGACGATAGTGCACTCCATACAAACTTCCACCACATGGGCCTTGTGCATTGGACTTATCAGGATCTGTGGGTTACTGTGCATTGTCCGGGTCATAATAAATCATCTCCCGCACGGCTAATTCC
>NW_009647107.1:0-450 GCF_000708025.1 Charadrius vociferus
TGACCCTCACATGACCCCCATGACCCTCATGTGACCCACCTGTGACCCTCACATGAGCCCTCGTGATCCCCGTGTGACCCCTCGTGACCCTCTGTGACCCCATGACCCTCACATGACCCCATATGACCCCATGTGTCCCCATATTACCCAATGTGACCCTGTATGACCCCGTATGACCCCGTATGACCCCGTGTGCCCCATATGACCCGTATGACCCCATATGACCCCGTATGACCCCGTATGACCCCGTGTGCCCCATATGACCCCGTGTGACCCTGTATGACCTGATATGACCCTGTGTGCCCCATATGTCCCCATATGACCCTGTATGACCCCGTGTGACCCCGTGTGACCCGTATGACCCTGTATGACCCCGTGTGACCCCATATGACCCCGTGTGACCCCATATGACCCCGTATGACACCGTATGACCCCGTATGACCCTGTATG
>NW_009647108.1:0-1248 GCF_000708025.1 Charadrius vociferus
CCCGGTGCCTGCCCCTGCCTGGGCCCTGCCTCGTGTCCCAGCACGTGTGCTGGGGTCATCACGTGAGCGGCGCCGTCCACGTCAAGTTGTGCTGCGCAAGGAGGAACCAGCCCCTGTCCCGCTGCTGGGCCAGGGACTTCCCTGCGCAGCGTCCCACCGCCGCGGGCAGGAAGTCAGCAGCCCCATTACAATGGGACTTTGTGCCGTAAGCGTATTACTCAGCACTGACCTTGTGCAATTCTGCACGGTATTCAGCCTGCCGGGTCAGCTGAGGACGCACGGCCAGCGCGCCCGGTGGCTGCCCCCACACCCCCGGGGTGCCCCAGCTGCAGCCCTGGCTCCTGCCGCGGCCGTGGGGACACCGGGGCTCCCTGCCCATGGCAGCAGGATGTGACCCTGTCCCTCTGGGCCTGGAGCTGGGCTGTGGAGGAGGCGCACAGTCACTGGGGGGACATTTGGGGGTGCCAGGTGGTGATCGTGGGGCTGAGACATCTCCTTCCTTCCCAGGGGTCCCTGGAGGTGAACCTGAACCAGCCCACCCGCAGCAGCAGTGGCTCAGAGCGGTGAGTGACCCCCTGCCTCTGGCCCACCGGGCATCCCATCGCGTCCCTCGCGTGGTGCTGTGGGAGCTGGGGCCCTGGAATGCCGTGGGGGGATGCGCTGGTGCCAGTGTGCACTGTACCATCCTGCCTATGGGGCCGGCACCGTGCTGTGCCCATCCGTTGGCTAGAGCGGAGGACAGCAGAGCCAGGACTCCCACACTCCATCCCAATCCCTGGTGCATCCTCAGGCGCGTCTCCATCCCTTTGCCATGCCGGGCGGCTGGGCTGCCCCAGGCTTAGCCGATGGGGGCTGTGCGTGGCGCCTCCTGTGCTGGGAGGCTCTGCTGGGCCACGTCCACCGGCGGAGGCCATGCCCTGAGGCGGTGTATGCCCAGGGAGATGGGGTGCTGCGGCACAGGGGCCTGCTCGCTCCCCGTCCTCCTAGTGCTGACGCCGCTGCCAACATTCCTTCCTGGTTGTTCATTTTCCGAATTCCTTGGCAGGGCCACGACTGCAAACAGCTTATTTTTAGCCAGGGTCATCTGCACCCGATGGCTCTGCTGCGTTCCCACCAGGGGGTTGCGGGGTGCCCGGAGCCCCTGGGGACCCATCTCACCCCAGCCCCTGGGTGGCTCCCCGCTCAGGGGCCGTGGGAGGCATCCGTGGGCACCCGGGCTCAGCCGCGTGTCGGCTCCAGGTCCCTGCT
>NW_009647108.1:1984-2494 GCF_000708025.1 Charadrius vociferus
GGGGCGGCGGGGCGAGCGGCTGCACGGGGCCACCGCTGCCGCTATCTGACCGCATCTTCTCCCCAAAGCCCTTCTCGGCATTTTCTGAATTAATGCTCCACATCGAGCAAATCCAGAAACCGCAGTCGACTCTGTTAGAGCGAGCTAGGCTTTCCTTTTCTTTCCTAAAGCCCTTCTTTCACTCCTCATTGCTTTTACTTGCAGCTGGCGGGGACATGCTGCCCTTCCCCTACGGCAACCTGGACCAAAGCGGTGAGGGGCTGGTGGGGGTCCTGTGCCCCGGGCTGGCGGGAGCGATGGCGGGGCCAGGCTGGGCTCTGTCTGACCCCGGTGCGGGTACCACTGCTGGCGCGGCGGGCCTGGGGAAGCCCACGGGGCTATTAACCCCCATCCCATCCTGCAGCCCCCGGCCCCCGCAGCTACACCACGCTGCGCGATGAGGCCGTGAAGCTCTTCAACTCGCTGCAGCAACTGGAGTCGGAGCGGGACCCAGTGCCGCTGATGCCGGGC
>NW_009647108.1:2577-2901 GCF_000708025.1 Charadrius vociferus
CGCCGGGGCGCCTGGCCCTCCTGGCAGCTGCTCACCTGCATGAGCTGCACCTTCCTGCCCTCCCCGCCCGTACTGCGCTTCCTGCGCTTCCACCTGGACAGGCGAGTGTCAGCGGAGCTGCCGGGCACTGGGGCCCCCATCGGGAGGGACGGTGCCGCCGTGACCCTTCTGGCATCTCTTGCAGGACAGAGAGCTGGTTCCCTGCCTCGGAGATGGCCAAGTACGCCTGCTTCATCCGGGAGGCGCTGGGGAAGACGAAGGGGCGGGAGTGCGTGCCCTCCCTGGAGGAGATCCTGGTGCTGATGCGGCGGCAGGAGATGATCT
>NW_009647108.1:7115-14114 GCF_000708025.1 Charadrius vociferus
CGGGCGGGGTCTGCAGCTGCCTCCCTGCCCGGCTGCTCGCTCCAGGAGCCGTGTAGGCAGCGTCAGTGCAGGAACAGCCTTTATTAAAGCAAAATAACCTACAAAAATATAGATACAGCCTGTGCCCCAGGCCTGATCTGGCGAAGGAGGAACAAGGCTCCTGCCCAGGGCAAGGACTAGCTCAGCCACACAGAGCCTTTGGCCACAGGGGTTGCCTGCACCCAACTCTTTGGGCCAGGCCCGTTCCGAGCCCCCGGGTTCGCTCTCATCCTCCTCCGAGTGAGCGTTGCTCTCACGGGCGGAGGTTCCCTACCAGCACAGCGCGCAGCTGCCCCAGTCCCGTCCTGGGCCAGGGCACGTGGTGGAGCAGAGGCTGTCCCCCCGCCAAGGGGCTGCAGGAGCAGTGCTGCTCCCCGCAGAGCTGCTTCTGCTGAGGAGCGCAGCGTGTGTGTGCAGCCGGTGTGACTCCACCGCGGCCGGGCAGCGCTGAGGGGTGCTAAACGTGGGCACGGCAGAGACGAGCCCTGCCGGCGTGCATGGAGGTGGCCGTGGGACCCTCCCGTCCCCTGGCAGGGCACTCACTGCTCCTGCGTGCCCCAGGAGATGTAGTCGGGGCGCGTGGCCGCGTGATACTCGTCGATCAGCTGCTGCACGATCTCCCGGGAGTTGTCCAGTTCGTCGAAGTTGTCCTTGAAGATGTCCTCCTTGCGGAACTGCTCCAGGAAGGCCTCCCGCTTGCGCAGCTTGTCGTACTGCCGGCACGTCCGCTCAAACAGCTGGAGAGCAGCGCAGCGGTCAGATGCGCCAGAGCTCCCCGGGGACCCTGACCTCCTCAGGCTGCTGCCTGGGAGCAGGCGGGCAGGCAGGGCAGGGGCTGCTACCCTGCACCCAGCCGGCACTGGGGATCAGCTCGTGCTTCCGAGGCTGCCTTTTACCAGGGAGACGAGTCCTGCTGCAGCCTGCTCCTGGGAGAACAGCCCCAGGGCTGCAGCAGGACTGCCGGGATCGCAGACCAAGGCTGAGCCCTGCTGTGCCCCAGCTGGGAGCTGCCCACCCTCCCTCATCTGCAAGCCCTGCTGTGAAAGCCCCAGAGAAGCGCCTTTGGGACTGAAAGGACATCAGAGCTGCAGCTGTGGGGCCCCAGCGCTGCCCGCGGCGTAGAGGCGAGGCACTCACCGAGGAGATGTTGGTGTGGTTTGCCATCATGAGGCCGCTGACGCGGTGTGCGGACGGCAGGTAGGGGGACTTGCGGGACAAAGCCACCTGGATGCTGGCAGGACCCCAGGGGATGAAGTTGGCCAGCTTCCTCTCCCGGATCCGCTGCAGACTCTTGTGAACCTGGAGGGATGAGAGCAGCAAGGGGCAGCGGGGTGATGGGCAAAACAGCCCCAGGAGCTGCTCTTCACTGGACACACGGCCTCAGGAAGGTGGATTTCAGCAATGCAGCAATGGACAGGCAGGGAGGCTCCTCACCCCAAGGGACTAGTGGCCTTTCCACTCGGGAGCAACCTGGAGCCAGTTTTCAAGCACCACTCAGTGTCACCCCAGGGTCCCTGCCCAGGAAGATGGTGACCATGCCCATCCCTGGCAGGCCACACCATTGCCACCATCACCTGAAACGGCCGCAGGAACTCACCTGCGTAGGATCCACCTCCCCCTGGATGATGTTGAGGATGGCGATGTAGCAGTGGTTGGTCTGCCTGTCTCGCCCTGTGGACACCATCACGTTTTTAGGCTGCAGCAATCTTCTCATCACGTCCAGGACTGTGGTTTTCCTCACGCTGGCCACCTGCAAACGCCAGCCGGGGGTCAGAGGGAGCGGGCGTGCTGCTCCCTCGCCCTCCCGCTGCCCCGCACACGCACACAGGAGCAGAGGGCAGCCAGACGGAGAAGCCCCGGGGATGGAGCCACGTGCAAAGCCACATGCAGGACAGGGAAATCCCAAAGTCACACAACAGGCACAGCCAGGCTGAGGACCGGAGCGCTGGCGGAGGCCCCAACACAAGGGCGCTGAGCTGTGCCCCCGGCAGCACAGCAGGGGCTGGGGCGAAGCCCAGCTGAGACCAGAGCGACAGGGACACGTTTCACGTTGTTGCTGTCAGACTGGTGTCCTGCTCCGCTGCCGAGGCAAGGAGCTGAGCTGGAGGACAGGAGGGGTCGTTCCCCACTGCGCACACTCCCCCCCTCACCCTGCACTGAGCCCGGGGGCAGACGCGCCACTGCAGTCCCCGAGGGCTGTCCCGGGCTTTGCCGCAGCCAGGGCCGGCACCCGAAGGAGCGCCCGTAGCAAGGACAGCTCGGCGGTGTGGCAGCCCCGCTCCAGGCACCGTCTGAGCTGCTGGCTGAGCCCTCCCCACACTCCTCCCCGGGAGGACAGATCACACACTCGATACCCTTTTCAGAGCCAGCAGTTTTTCAGATTTGCTTCTCTGAGTAACATCCTGAGGAAACGCACACAACGAGAGGAGAAGAGCAGCTGTTAGCTCCCGGCAGAACTGAGACGTGGCCAACGCAGGTGAGTGCCTCTCAAAACAGAACTGCCCCGTTCTCGCTGCGGGGGCTGAGGGGGCACTGGCCGGGGACAAGCTAAACGCAAGCGGTAGTGTTTGATGCAGCTGAGGGCTGGCAATCCCCTCCCAGAACACAGATCAACCCCTGGGAAGGGGCTGACGCCTGGATCCCACGCTCTTTGGCATGACAGTGATCAACAGTGTTCTGACCCCGACAGCCTGGGCCAGTGGCCCAGTGAGGTGGCAGCACTGGCCGGGCCACTTTGCTGGGCTCACACTGATCGTTTCTAAGGATGGCTTTTATCAGATCGGATCCTCTCGGCTCTCCCGTAGCTGCCGCAGCCATGCTCACGCAAGCAGCAGGTAGCCCAGCATAAGCACAATTGCTTGTTCGCATCTGATTCATATCACACGTGGCCGTCATGTGGTGTGGGCACACGGGCCCGGGATTTGGAACACGCAATTACAGCTCACACCAAGACCGTGGGACTGACGGATGGGATGTTACAAGGTGAGCGTGGCAGCTCCTCCTGCCCTCGGGGAAGGGGAGGCGTGCCCGGCGGGCTGCCTTACCGACTGGTCGGTGGTGAGCGGTGTGTACCCCGTCATGAGGAAGTGCAGCCGGGGGGTGGGGATCAGCGAGGCAATCAGCCCGATGAGGTCGTTGTTCATGTACCCCGGATACCTGAGCGTGGTGGTGCTGGCAGACATGATGGTGGAGACCTGGGGGAGGGCACAGGGTCAGCATCTGCATCACCGCATGGCAGCGGAGCACAGTCAAAACCTGCTTCACGCAGCCGTGCCGGGGGAAGCTGGAGCATCCATGGAGGCCGCCCCTGGGATGGGCAGAAGACCCTCGTTCACAGCTCCGGGCTGCCCACCACCATGCCCAGCCCGTGCAGCAGGTTCAGACCGAATCAAAGGCAGCGAGGAAGCCCCACACCAGCTTCCCCAGAGGGAAGAGCCCTTCTCACCAGCTGGTTGATCTGAGAGAACGACGGGTTCTGAATGTGCAGCCGGTCTGTCGCAATGCGATTCAAGGCCGTGTTGTCCAGAACCACCTGCAAGAGAAACACCGGCTCCGTGAAGAGCCTCAGAGGCAGCCTGAAGAAGGGCAGCCCTGGCCACGTGTCCAAGGGCACCGCATCGCCCAGCGCAGGCCCCGAGCGCTGCAGCCTGGCGGAGCCCTCGGCGGCAGGTGGCAGACACTTGAAACCACAAGCTGACTCATCTGGGGAGCGTAACCGACACTGTCAATGGAAGCTCTTCCCTCCCGTCTTGGCTGTGCTCCGCAGCGCTATCCCAAAGAGCACTGCCTCTGGGCCAGCACCTCGCAGCAACCTTCAGCCCCAGCAGCTCTGCCGCAGCTGCTCTTGCCCTGCCACGTGCAGAGCTGAGCTGGGAGGGACGACCAGTGTCTCAGTTAGGACCTGACTGAGGGTGCTGGTGCAGGCTGAAGGCGCTGCCTGGCTGGGGCCTGTGGGTGCTGAAAGCGATGCTGGAATCGAGTCCAAGTGGAAGGCTGCAGCAGAGCTATGCAGAGGAAGGACAGCCAGTCCTCGCTGCCATGGGAAGAATCTGCTGGATCCCGGTGGCAGAAATGCCGAGCCAGACAGCTCAGCAGGGGATAGCGCAGAGCCCCGGTCCCTGGAGCCACCACATCTGCTCAGCCCTTCTGGACGGGGCTGGACGCCCGGCCCTCGCTGCCATGGGAAGAATCTGCTGGATCCCGGTGGCAGAAATGCCGAGCCAGACAGCTCAGCAGGGGATAGCGCAGAGCCCCGGTCCCTGGAGCCACCACATCTGCTCAGCCCTTCTGGACGGGGCTCTACTCGTCGCTGTGCCTGGGGCTTTGCAGGCACGCCACACGCTGCTGCGGCACTCACCCCACACAGCTACGGCACTTGCCCCAGGAGAAGCGGTGTGTTTGAGTGGCTGGGGACAGGGGTGCCAGGCGGGAGCTGGCTGCGCTGCTGCCCTGACAGGCAGTGGGACTCTTACCACGCAGTCAGCGTTCTGAGTCAGCCTCTTCAGTGTCAGCAGAGAGTTGTACGGCTGGACTACAACATCGCTCATCTCATCCTGGTTTGGGAAAACCGAGTAGGTCTCCACCAGCTTCTTGGGATACCTGGTGAGAAAGCCCAGCCACCTCAAGGGTTAACACCACCAAGCCAGCACTCTCTCCTCCCACAAGCTCCCTTTGCCGTCTCCAGGGCTCAGGACAGCAGTGAGTCACCAGGACTTCGTGCCAGAGTCGGCTCCCAGGGAGGGAGAGAATTTGTCCCAGCAGTGCCTACCCTAGCAGTACAGGAGCAGGCTGCCAGACTGAGCTACAGGCGAGGCTGAGCCATCCGCAGGCTGATTAAGCAGCTGCTTACAAGCCTTTTCAAGAGGCTGCAAGCTGAAACAGGCAGGGATGGCAGCTCAGAGCCCACAGCTAGAGCCTCCCACCCTCCCTTGCACAGTCGGGGTGTCAGGAGGCAGCCGCCTGGTAAGAATGGCTGAGGGAAGGCAGAGTTTGGACACCACTGAGTCCAGTTTCGGAGCCTCTGAAGTCCCCAGGCGTATCGGGAGCCATCCCTTCCCCAGGCAGCGTGCCAGGCGTTGCACAAGACAGTGTTTGGGTGGGGGTGGTGGCTCTGAGTCAGCGCTCTCCGGCTCCCCACTTTGGCAGGCCGCCCGGGCTGGGCCAGACTCCGCCGCAAGGGAAGGGGACAGGCTGAACACTCACCTGTCATTCAGTCTCTCCAGGAGGTACGAGCCCAGACCGGAGCCCGTTCCACCAGCAATGGAGTGGCAAAGCACGAATCCCTGGAAGGAAGCAGAAGGCAGACAGCTCAAGGTCCAGCTCAGCCCCAGGGGCAGGCAGAGCAAAGCACACTGTGCCGCCACCACCAGCTCCAGCAGAGACTTGCTAGCCAGGGTGAGAACTCCCCCTGTGACAACTGAGAGCACGGAGCTGACGCCTGCGGATGGACCGGAGGTTAGCCCTGGCTCCTGCAGACCACAGCTATAGCCACACACTCGTCAGGCCACTTCTTCCAGCGTGGGTGGAATCCACATCTCTGCACACACCATAAAGTGCAACTGCTGCTCAGGAGCCTGCTGGAATCCTCCCACCCCAGAACAGACTTCAGAATAGCTCCAACGTCACCTTCAGGATGTAGTCGGCCATATAAAACGGAGGTACATGTTCTCAGCCCTTTCCCTGGGACCTCCAAGCCATTCCCCTCCTCCTAGAGTGCCCGAGGCCAAACTCCCTCTACCTGACTTCAGGGCAGTTCCCACCTGCTGCAGGTCCCAACACGGGCTCTTGGACCTTCTGCCAGCTTATTTTACAATGACATTTTCCCTTCCCCTGTTGCCATGTGATAGCCTGACACAAACACCAGGGAACCCTGTCTGTCTACGTGCAGGAAATAAGTTTACACGGACGGTGGCCAAGGTTGTGCCGGAGGCACACAGCAAAGCAGCCATCGTACCCCTGGTGTCCCTTTAACCCAGCTGGAGAGAAAACAACGCTGCAGCTGTCTGCGCTCATTCTGTGGATTTCAAAGCACATCAAACAGAAGCCTGGCTTTGAAAACAACAAGCAGGGCAATGGGATCCAAAGCCCCTGATTTACTTACTTCCAAACTGTCGCTTCCATCAGCCTCTCTGTCTATTATATCAAAAATATCTTCGTGGATTTTTTCCCCCTGCAAAAGATCAGACCAGAATTTGCTACTTTCCCACAGAAAATGCAGAAGAGCTGCTCAAGCCTGCTGTGAAGCCAAGTCAGATTGGCAATGTGACCCTGCACCCAGGGTGCCAGGAAGTGTTAGGTCTAAGTCCCAGCTAAATGATGAGGTATTCTTCAGAAACCATGTACTGAGCCTGACATGAGAAGGCTACAATAAAGGCTCAGGCCTAACGAGCTGGCCTGTGTTTGCACCCAGGAGCACTAGAGCTGTTACCTGTGAGAAGCCACTGGCCCAGTTGTTCCCAGCTCCCCCTCCATGCTCTGACAGGTAGATGTTTTCTGGGTTGTAGAGGTTGGCGTAAGGGGAGTTCAGGATGGAGTGGATAACTCGGGGCTCCAGGTCCAACAGCACGGCTCGTGGGATGTAGTGCTCATCGTCTGCCTTTAACAAGGAGCAGTGAGATCATGATGCAGTCACAGCTCAGCGCTGCTTCTTACTGCAAGAGAAACTGCCAGTGCGTGTGCCACCCCCTGGCCACGGGAGAGCATGGCACAGCCAGCGTCTGACAGGGAGGAGGAGGAAGAGAAACTTGTTATGTACGGCCTATCCACAATGCGGCATCTGTACGTGCCCCAGAACATATCCTGAGTGCTGGGCAGGCGGAGGGGGGCGGCTCTAACGGGCCTGCGCTGGTGGCAGTTACGTACGGTGGTATCTATGGCAGCCTCAGCCTCACACTTCTGCCTCCGCAACACATCCATTTCCAGAAACCGGAGCGCAGGCAGGAGCCCTGGCAGCGTGCTGCC
>NW_009647108.1:15605-23434 GCF_000708025.1 Charadrius vociferus
TACCCTTTCCTCCGCCCGCCGGTGAGCGCGGTCCCCACGGGGGAAGGCTCCTCCGCTCGGTGCGGCCCCCGCGCTGGCCGGGAACAGCTCAGGGGCGGAGGTGGCGGCCGGGCCGAAGAGCTCGAGTCTGCGACCTGTGTCAGCAGGCAGGAAGGAACCTGGAAGTGCCGATGTCTGCTTCAGCTCGGTCCCTCTCAGCATGTTTCCCCTGTTACTGGAAAGCGTAAAGCTAATCAGCAAACCCCAAACTATTCTGTGAACAGTGGAGGAAGGGCAGCAGGTTCTCTCGGCTCTGAGGTGAGCTGTAAAGCAGGCCTATCATGCTAGAAACGACACAAGCAGATAAGGGTCCCCAAAGCAGCCTGACAGCAGCTGCCTGATAAGTTCCCCAGCAGGCAGCGCGGGCAGGCTGGATGCTGACCGATTAACACTTGCTCACTTTTCTCTGACTGTAGCTGTTACTGAGGGACCAATTTGTTTTGAGGTAGTGTTACCCCTTTTGTGTGTGTGGCACAGATCTGACTGGCACCGATTTGTTTGTTTCTTCCCTGTAGGTTTTTTGCTCTGACTTCTCTTCGCTTGCTGTTCCTGGTTGCATTAACCCTTATAATAGTAGTTTGTGTAGATCAGTGGAAGAACAAAATCTGGCCTGAAATTGGAGGTAAGTTGTACCATTTGAGCTGATACCAGCACATCAAGCACTGTTTTTGGCCGTAGAGGTTCATAGGCCTGACTGCCTGGAGTTAAATAGTTAAAATCCTGGAGTTTTTGTTTTCTGAATCGAGAAGCAGTCGAGAACACTGTAGGCATGTTCTTCCTGGAGTTGGAAAATCCTAACTATATAAACATAAGAAGAGCTTTTCATTCATGCAGCAATGGTATTTGTCTCATAATCTTGACACGTCTGGTGTACGTGAACTAGTGCAGGTTTTGAAGCAGTGATTCACCTTCCGAGCATTGAGTACACGAGCAAGAAATTGAAGCGTATGTGGAATACATCTGGATTTTTCCTCAGAATCTATAATAAACCAGCTTCATGTTTTAGGATGAAGATGAGTCCCAGCCTTGCTCTTGAGTAGAGATTTCTTTGAAAGGAGTGGCATCTTAACAGCTGCTAATGAAGTTACTCTAAAGCTTTCAGTAAACAAAGCAGTTCTGTCTGTCGTTTGTGATATTAATATACTCATGAATACTACCATTCTTAGCAGCTCAGGATTTCATTGGCTTTGCCTGGACAGGTTGGTTCTGAAGCAGTGTGTATGGTTTTGCATGCTCTCAGAGGTGGTTCCCTAACTAATGAGCAAGTACAACTCCCAGCTTTCTGCTTCAACCCGTGTTCTCTGTAGCTCTTGAGAAGACATTAAAGCTTTCCTTGGTTTCTAGCAGCAGCTTGGCTCAGGCTCTGTAGCTGAAGTGATGAGGAAGTGTCCGTCTAGCTCCCTTATAACCTTGATTTTGATTTTTTGGGTTAACTGGTACATCCCTGGGTCGCTTTTCAAATTCTAGGCTGGGTGAGAAAGTATCAAAAGACTTAAATTTCTGATGCCCCTCAGTGAGCAAGCTGGACTTCCTTTACCATCTGGGTGTGTGTAGAGCAAGGGACAGAGATGGAAGCGGCATTTTTTGCTAATACCTGCCACTGTAACCAGAGCAGCCTTCCAGACAATGTCCAAAAAATATTGAGGAGCAATGAGGAGACTCTTGCAGTCTTGTACTGTCACACGTACACATTCAAAATGTGTCATGGAGTGATGCATCTCAGGTTCTTAATTACAGTTAATGTCTCTTTCAGGTATTCCCCAGCTCATTAAAGCTTTACTTAAATCCCAAGAGCTAAGCAGTCTCATGGCAAATTGCTTGCAACTAATGTAGTGTCTGTTCTTAATATTTTAGTGGCAAGACCTGACGAATTAGACAATGAGAGGTAGGAAACTAATTGAATCCTCTGCTGTTTGGTACTTTGCTGTGATACTGTGTAATTATTACCTGCATGTGCTTGTAATGTTGGCTCCTTTGAATGAGGACGGAGGGGGAGAAGGGAGCTACTTAGTGGAGGGAGGATGGAGCCCTGGACTGTGCCAAGCCCTTGTGATGTTTTTGACTTGCCTAAGCCATTATATTATACTTAATCTTTGCCTCATGCTGACCTCCAGTAGCGCTTGCCTGAATGTTGTAAAACTTCCCCTGCCACTTCCCCCCTGCACCCTTAAGTTAGAGGTGCTGCCTTAAAAGCAATTCCTTTTGTGTGGGCTTCCAGTAGCAGGAAAACAACTTTTTTTTTCTTTGAAATTATGAAGTCTTCTGAGACTCCATAGGGAACGTGTAACAGGCTTGTCCCAAAAGTTGTTACTGCATAGTTATGATCTGACTGCAGCAATAATAATGGGTTGAGAAATGCTGGGGTGTTGTCTTACTAATAACACCTTCCTCTCTCTGGGCACACCTTTCTACCTGCCTGTGCTGCCGAGCTGCACTGGATGCTCAGCTCCTGATTAAATCATTTGAGTTGTTGCCAAATGACTTTTTTTTTTTTTTTTTTTTTGCAAGAGGTGCAACTACAAAAGGAATTGCTCTTCCTAACCTTCAGGTACTTGTGACTAGCAGTTAAGAAGCACTAATAGAACTTGCCAAAGACACTGTCTCCGAAGTAACTGTATCTATTAAGTAAGGTACAAGGCTGCTTGTAAACCTCGTGCTGAATTCTTGGGGTTTGCTGTTGACCAAATAAATGCAGAAAAAGTGAAGAGATTGGCTTGATTTGCTTCTGCACTTCCCTTTCCCTCCAGTAGCATGGAAACTAATGTAAGCCAAACGACTGAATGACTGAAATTATTGCTCCTTAGCTGCTATGGGAGAACTGGGACACTTGTAGAACAGCATGTAGAAGTGCTGCTTTTGGCAAGGTGGTGTATTGAAAGGCAGGCTGACCCTCGCCTCTAGAGCCCAGCAGCAGGGGGAGAAGAGAAGGTAGTATTGAGACAAGTGTTTATAACGAGTGACTTCTGCACTGATGTTGACGCAGCAATATCTGTTCCCGAATTCTTCCCTTCACTGCAGCTGGGGATACGTTCACCCTCGGCTGCTCGGAGTGCCAGAACTCTGTCACCATTTGGCTGAAGGATGGGTGGCTGGGACCAGCTTCTTAAGTAACCTCTTCATTTTCAAGAGGCAAAACCCTGGAAAGGTAAGAATGTACAGACCTCAGCAAATAAAATGTTTGGTGTGGAGCCTCTGCTGACCGCTAGTATCCTTTTGAGGTGGCATCCAGCGTGGGCTGAATGCGTTCAGACATGGGAGGTTACCACGGGAGGTCTCCCACAACAACATGGCTCTTAAGTGGTGGAGAGGAATAGAAAGCACAGGCAGAATAATTAGGTTGTGGAGGAGGGAAGGGAAAATGAGTGTCAGCATCTCGATTGCACTAGTGAAGTGAAAATGTAGCTGCTCCTTCTGGAGGTTTCTAGCTTTTTAAAGTGTCTCTCAAACACATCTCCCTCACTGGATTTTAACAGTTTGAGAAAGTGTGTCAAGCTTTTTTTTTTTTTTTTTCCTTTTTCTTCTTTTTTGAGGCTTATGCAAAGAGTAACATGTAACATGGTGGTACTGTCCTTGTCCTTTTCACCTCAAAGAGTTCTGTCTTCTTTAGCCTCTTCCTTGCTTTTAGTGTACCTGCTTTGGGAAGCTCCTCATGTTCTGGGGCAGAGGCCTTGGCATGCTGCCTGTCGCTCTGAAGCCAGATACCTCCTGTGTCTGTGCTAGTCCTAGAGCGGGGTAGTCGGATGCTAGGAAGGCTTCGCTGTCGTTAGAATTGTGACTTGACCTAGAATCTGCAGAGAACAAGACGGTCAAGAACTGAGTGAATCTACTCCTTAACCTTGGAAACTCACTGTCTCCGTGTCTGCAGTTTTGCCTTCTAGTGTGTGGAGTCTTTACTTTCCTGGCTGTCCTGGGCCGGTATATCCCTGGACTCTTGCTCTCATACTTGCTGTGTAAGTAGATCTCTGTGCCGGTACAGACTTACTAGTGAAAAAGGGCAGAGATGAGGGGGATCTGAATGTCTGAGGGATGGGACTCTTCTGCTCAAAAGGAAAGCTTGTGTGAATGGCTTTAAAATTTAAAATAATACATTCTGCCTGGAATGTGGTGGTTCTTGGCCAAGACTCTTAAGGTCTCTGGTCCAGAGAGAACGTGTTTGAGTGCTTAGTAGCTATAGATCTGAGCACTAATAGGTTGGCCTCTCAATTTTGTTAAATTGGCAGAGGTGATTGCACTAATTCTAACTGCCTCCTGCAGCATTGCCTTCAGTGCTCAGATCTTGCATACTGTGTGTGTTGTACTGCATCACAAAATGGGCAAGATGTTTGCCAAGTAGCATCCTGAACAAACTTCTAATCAGCGTTCCCACTTACCTCAGTGCTCTTCATCCTGCTGTGGCCCCTGGCTGTGTACCACAGACTGGGGCAGCGCATGTACATGAAGCTGGAGCCAGCTCTGCAGCGGCTGGATTTCAGCGTTCGAGGCTACATGATATCAAAGCAGCGGGAGAAGCAACGTAAGTTTCTGTACTGTTTCTGACCCGTAGTACCTGAAACAGCCCGTGAACAGAGTCCCTGGTCTTGGAGTGGGATAGGGCTGCATGTATGGCACGGCAGTCACTCCAGCGCCCTTGGCGAGTGCTTGCAACTGCTTTGGGAAGGAAGCAAGGCAGCTCTGCCTCCGCAGGCGTCTCCCAGTTAGCAGTTGGTGTAAGCTCTTCGTGGTGCTGAGCCGCTCCATTTCTCAGCTGCCAGAACTGTGTGTACCATATTGCAGTTGCACTGAAGAAGGAGGAAGGACTCAGTGCAAGGTAGCTGCTAAACATGCAAAAGATCTGCAGCAGCCCAAGTCAGAAATGATCACGTTGCTCTGCTGTGGAACAAAGCACGCTGTGTTATGTCCAGGCTTGCCAGTTTAGGGGTTTTCTGCTCGGCCTGAGGCTGGTCCTGTACAGACCCCTGTCCTAGCAGCAATAATAAGCTTTGATTCTGGTTTCTGGCAGTGCGTCGCCGATCCCTTAATCAGGAGGCTGTGGATGATGGGAGTGACAGCGAAGAGGAGCTTGCCGCGTTCTGTCCCAAGGTAACGAAGCGTCTCTGAAATAGAAGAGCTCAGCTGAATAGAACAAACTCGCTGCATTGTGTGGACACGCAGTGTGTGGTCCCGTATGCAGCATGTTGTAGCTGAGTTGTGGTGGAAAATCACATGAGGATATTCTCCTTTTAGAGAGGTTTTTCCTATTCTGTCTCACTCAAGTATGTCCAAGCGCTGCTTGCACCAGCTGTGGTCTCCTAGGCTGGGCAGTAAAATGTGAAAGAGCCTCAGATACCAGCTTCCCGGGGGGACTGGGTTTAATTGGCAGCCACTGGATCATGTATTTTGTCTCGAGGCACAGGAATAAGCTTTTCAGTATTATGTTTTCAATTTTATCTCCTATTTTCAAGCTGGATGACTCTGTGGTCGCCAAGGAACTAACCATCTCCGACTCGGAGCATTCGGATGCTGAGGTTTCCTACACTGAAAATGGGATGTTTAACCTTTCGAGGGGCCAGACTCCCCTGACAGAGGGCTCAGAAGGTGAGTGGAAAGGGCCAGTTTCTGGAAGGTGTGGAATGCTGAGCAGGCGCCCGTGTGATGGGTGGGAGGGAGGATGCATTCATTGCCTTCTGTCCTTGAGGTCTAGCTGTTTGATGTCTCTTGCTGTTAAGATGAGCTACAACTACCTGTTCTTTCAGAACTGAAATTCCTTCTTAATTCCTCTGGTGCTTTGGTAGAGCAATGACAGCTGCTCTTCAAAGGCAGATCCAGCTCTGCCAGTCTGTGGCTGTAGGGATACGGGTTGCAGTGCACAGTCTGGGAGGAGACGCTTTCCTCTGGCAGAAGGTGTCTGGTTCAGCATCTGAGTTCCTTGTGAGTGAAGTGGGAGGTCAGCAGGCAGCCCGAATAGCTATGTGAGGGGGAGATGAAAGAGCGTTTGGTCTGTGAGATGACCAGAGACGGTCTGTCTTGGGGAGGTAATGGCCCAGCTTTTGTGTGCTGTGCTGCCCTCGCCTGCAGGGTGTTTGGTGTGTGCTGTGTATTTAAAACACTTTCTCTTCTTCTAGACCTGGATGGTCACAGTGACCCAGAAGAGTCTTTTGCCAGGGATCTCCCCGACTTCCCTTCCATTAACCCAGAAGCAACTGGCATAGATGACGAAGATGACACCAGCATTGGGATCCCAAGTCTGGCCTACCGCCCACAAGTGACAGAAGATCTGCATCTCCCTTATGACCAGGAAGAATCCGGCGCACTGCCATCTGTACAGAATCTTACTAACAACATAGCCGGATTTGTCACCAGAGGAATGATACAGCTTGCGCTGTCAGGAGCCCCTCAGCCAGGCTCCTCACGCAGCGACAATCCCCAGAGAGGTGCAAAGACTTATCTTAGAACGGCCAGCTCGGACTTGGACACTGATGCGGAAGGGGATGACTTTGAACTGCTGGATCAGTCCGAGCTGAACCAGCTGGACCCTGCTGGCTCACGGGGCCAGTAAGCAATCCTGTCACTTCCCGCTGGTTTTCAATTGCACATCATGGAGGGGAATCCTGGAAGGAAAGGCCTTGCACAGTTATCTAGATCGTCTCCTGTGTGAGTATGAGTGACGTGGCAGCCAGTCCTGGCTGGGAACACCACTGTGACTTGTGACTCTGTAGCCTCGCTTGGATTTTAAAATAAACTACACTGGTAATTCATAGGGAAAAGACATTGATGTGATAGCTCCACAATCACCCACGTGTTGCCCTGCACTGTCTGCCAGGATGCTGCTTGCTCCAAACTGCCTCACCTAAGACAATAAATCTGGTGTCTGCAGCTCCAGAGACCGACTTAGCGTCGCCAAGGACAATCTTGAAGCCGACCTTCCGGGGCTGATGTGTAGCCAGGTGAAAAGGATTGGTTTCCCCTCAGACTTAGTGTCTGGGACTTAATGCTATTCTGTCTTTAAGACAACCATTCCCCACCCCTAAAATGTGCACAGAATCCAGGTCTTCTTTCCCAGCAATATCCAGCTCCGGGTAGAAACAAACCCCCTGCTCCTCTTGTGGACACGATGGTGTACAGCCACCATGTTTGTACTCGCAATGCCCACTCATCTCCGGTTCCAGCTTTCTAGTGATGCTATTTTGTAAGAGACGTAATGGCAATAAGACATCTGTGATGACTAGCGTCCTGCAAAGATCATCTACGTGTGGCAGCTGCTCTTGTGTTGCTTTCCTAAAATAACGGACTAACACTTTGCTAAAAATCCCCTGTGCTCCTGCAGCGCGTGTTCGGGGTGGACATGGCAGTGCTGCGCTTCCCCTGACGCTGCTTCCTGGGAGCGGCTGGGGCCGGGTTTTTGGAGGAGGGAAGAGGTGGCACTGTCCTGCCCAGCCTGGCAGGGTGGGGACCCGGCGGGGGACACCAGCGCAGGCCACCGGTGACCAGTGAGCTCGTGCCTGTTGCGGTCACCTACGCAAACCAGCAGCTGCCAGGAGAGAGTCGTTCTGTCAGCCCCCGGTCTGCGCCTTGCTGAGCTTTCCCACCGCGTTTTCTAAGCCATAGAACCCAGTTCCTGTCGCCTCCGCACAGCAAAGAACATTCCTCTGCAGGGAAAACCCTTCTGCTGCCTTTTGTCTGAATCCGTTTGCCAGGGGGTGCTGGCGCTGGCGCTGCTGGGAATGGGGGGGTCTTTACTGGGTTATGTTATAGGAGGATCGGCCTCACGCCGCCTGGCTGTCCCGGGGGATGGCACCGGGTTTGGGACCACC
>NW_009647108.1:24412-30579 GCF_000708025.1 Charadrius vociferus
TGGAGGCGGGTGAGTGCACCCAGCCAGCCCCCATGGCACCAGGAGCGCCTGGGGGCCCGCAGGCGGCTGTGCCCTGGCCACCGGGCTGTCAGCCCTGCTGGTGATCAGTGCCTCCCTTCCAGAGCTGAAGGACCTGAACAGCTCCATGACAACCTCTGAGATGGCCAGGGAGGTCGAGGAGTTGAGGAAGGACTGTGCGAGTTACACAGAGAAACTGGAGAGGATTAAGTCTGCCACCAACCACGTGACTCCGGAAGAAAAAGAGAAGGTGAAAAGCTGCCTGGGGCTGAGCCAAGCATCAGCAGCAGAGCCCGGGCCAGGGCTGGGCCAGTCGTACCAATCTTCTGCCAGGTTACCTGGTTCCCAGTGCAACTGACAGCGGTACAACGGAGGGAGGGGGTTTTGTGGGACCCAGGCTGCTCCACAGAGCCCGTGCCAAGCCTCAGCTGTGTGCACGATGGTGACCAGCTGCTGCCCGGTTTATTCTCACTTTGTCTTGCTGTTTGCAGGTTTGTAGCGAGCAGAAGCTGTACTGCAAGGAGTGGCGGAGGAGGAAGCGAATGGTAACGGTCGAGCGGGAGCGGGTGGGCAGCATCTTGGTGGTGGTGGTGGTACAGTCCTGCAGTGACACTGGCACTCTGACAGGGATGTGGGGATTGCTGGGCAGCTCGGGGAGCAGCCCCTGTCCCAGCTGAGTGCCTTCCTGCCACTGGTTGAGAAGACCTCAGGTGAATGCTGTAGCTGTGGAGCAGGGAGTGCTGCAGCAGCTGAGCTCGGTGCCGCCCCCGGGGCTGCATGGGTGCCAAGGTGATCCCCTGGGAGAAGGCCATGTCGCTGCAATGCCCAAATGTCTGGGTCTCTGCAGATCTCTGCCTGTCCACGGGAAACAAACCAGACTTTCCTGTCATTAAGAGTGAGCTGCTCCCACACTGTCACCTGAGCTGTGCTGGCTTGTGACACCAGTATGGGGGACAGTCCCCGAGAGCTGTAGTGGGGCTGCCCGGTGCAGCCGCCCTGCAGCCCTCCCCGTGCCCCTGTCTTACCAGGCGACCGAGCTGCTGGAGGCCATCCTGGAGGGGTACCCCAAAAGCAAGAAGCAATTCTTTGTAAGTACCAAGGCGGGGCTCTGCCCCATGGCCCCACGGCGGTGGCAGTGGTGGCACTCCCTGCGCTGCCGGACTGGAGCAGCCGCCCTGCTGAGACACCCTGTGCTTGTACAGGAGGAGGTCGGGATAGAGACAGACGAGGACCATAATGTCACGCTGCCGGTGGCTGTGTGAGGCGCTGGGGGAGTCTTTGTGCCAGGCAGGAGAAGGAGCTGATGCTGAAACTCAACTGTTGGATTGGGGTTTTTTTCCTCTTTTTGCAGGGCTTGGGCTTGTCCTGCATAGTTATATGCGTTTGTTCTAAAATGCTTTGCAGCTGGAAGGGCGGTTGGAGTGAGTGACTGTGCACTGGGCCCTCCCGCCATCTCTGTTGCAGAGGGAACGTTATTTCTTCCTGCCCTTCAGTGCAGTGAGCTGCTGAGGTCGGCTGTCCCCACGGGGCTGTGGGGAAGGTGTCAGTGCGCTGTTGCTAGTGTCCCTGGTGTTCCACTAAGAAAAAGAAGCAAGCACCTCAGGGGGGCGAATGAACTAGTGACTTACTGCTGCTGAGCTCTCTCTGTATTTGAACTACTGCCCACAGTGTGACTGAAGGGTACAGGAGAATATGACCCATTAAACACCAGGCTTTTGGTTCAGCTGTGCTTTGCTGTGGTGTTTTCTCTGTTCAGAGGGTGTCGGGGCAGGGCTTGGGCTCCCAGGGGTGGGGAAGGCAACAGCCAGGAGAGGGTAACCTCAGCCACCATGGCTGAGCTGGGCTTCCAGAAACCACCAGTCTATCTCTGACCAGCTCTAGGGGAAGGCTCCAGGAACTCAGTAACAGAAATAAAAACAGAAAAATCATTAAAACATTCAGCAAAATTTATTTAATTATTTTTCACAATAGAAAAATATGTTGCTTTCACGTGTGAGGTCTGTAAAACTCCACGTCCTCCTCCCAAGGCAGGAGGCAGCTTCTGGCAGAGCAGCTCTGGGGGCTCAGCCTGACAGCAACATCTTCCAGGTGAGACACAGCTGACCCCGTGTGTGCTTTATCGGTGCTGAGCATCACCACAGGGTTACGCTCTGGGGCTTCCATTGCATTGCATTGAAAAGGACACCCAAACGCTGGGGTTGAAGAATAATTTCATATAAAAATCAACCACTGAATGGGTTTTTCAGCTACTAAATGCGGGTAGAAGCAGTAGCTTAAACATTCTCGTGCTGCAGCGTTCAAACCACGTACCTCATTGACGGTGGAAAAACAGTGTAAAATAAAGCTCTGCTACCCCCGGAGTGGGAGCAGGAACGTGAGTACAGAGACCAAATCCTGCTGGTGATGTCACCACACTGGAGCAGCCCCGGTACAATCGCTCTGTGCAGTGACCAGCCCCTGCTGGGGCAGCAGTGACACTGCTGCGAAGCGTCTCTGCTGGCCAGAGCCGTGAAGCAGTGTGTGACAGGGTAAAGAGCATCTGTCTGCAAAACTGACACTGCTAATACTTCAGGATGATTTCAGTGATTTATAAAAACAAAAATAAAATCAAATCAAGACTGGTTATGTATATGTGTGTGTATATTTAAGTTCTAAGGAGGAGCAGTGAGAGCTCGTGGCAGCACTGCGGTACAGCTACTGTTCAGTAGTGTCCCTGTTCAGTACGGCCACATCAAAACCCGAAGGCAGATGAAGCCCAACACACTTCAGCGCTCACTCAGGAAAAGCCTGCACAGAAAGCTCACTTCCATTTCCCTTTCAGGGGACTATGGCTACAGCGAAGAGGTCAGGTTTTAGCAAGTCCCTGGTGCACGTCGCCAGCTCTGCACCATCCTGGCAGCGACATCAGCCAGCTCTGCCAGGCTTCCCCAAAGCAGCTACACAACTTAAAAAAAAAACATGCCCTGTAAGAGCTGCGTCAGAGGGAGGTACGAGAAAGCCCCCAGTTAGGGGAGAAGCCTATTCCTAGTCTGTTTTAACAGAAACCAACAGCTTTTAGCATGCATTCTTGTTTCATTCCCCTCCCCGGGATCAGAAGGGGTTGTATCAGCGGCCTGCAGCTACAGAGCAGATCTGCTGCACAGTGGAGAGTCAGTGGCACAGGCGAACCCCACAGTGCCGCATCTGCCTGAGCTAAAGACTCTCTGGCACCTTAAAAGGCCTCTACTCAATACACACTATTTTTCCCCTTTTGCCAAGTCCCTACAAATATTTGGTAATATCGACTGTGACAGCACCTGTGGAGCAGCGGTGTCTGCACAGCCTCATTTTGGTTTTGTAGTTAATACAATAAATAATTCAGAGAAGCTTTACCAACAGCCACGTGGGAGGTGGCCCAGCCCTTCCTGGTGCCCGTCACCCGGGTCCCCGGGCAGGAGGTGCCCCGACCCCGTGGTCATGGAGGCGGCGGCAGCCCCGGAGCTGCTGGCGCTGTAGGGAAGGCTCAGTAGAGCTGACTCTTGAGTTGGTGCAGGACCCCGATCACGATGTCCCGCAGCGTCTAAGGCAGAGAGGAGACATGGTCAGTTGTTCCAGGGGAGGAACAGCCTGTCCCCGGTCAGCAACTCCTGCAAGAGCCCGGGGCATGTGCCGCGGGCACCCCCTTGGTCACAGCCCTGGGGCTGGCACGGGCAGTGCCAAACACTGCGACACCTGCATGGGAAACGCTCCCACTGCTGTTCCTGGGCTGCAGCAGGGCAGGGACCTGGCCCTGCCTGAGTGCCTCCCCCCCTCAGAGGTTGCTTAATTCCCAGAAAACCTTTATGTGTCCTGAGAGAGTGATGGGGACCAAACAGGACTCTCCTGCTGAACTCTCCCGCTGAACTTTGTTTCACCCTGGCCAGCTTTCAGCACGAAACCAGTAGAGCAGCTGGAGTGGGAGAGGGTGGAGCTCGGGAACTTTCTTCTGTCCCCGCACCTTGCCCCAGTCTAGCACCAGTCACACACTGCCCTTTTGGAAGCCCCAGGAGAGGGGACAGCCGTGCCCAGTCCTGCACTGGGTGCAGACATGCACAATGGTCTCTGCCCCATTTCCCTCTGCCATTGCAACAGCCCTCCCACGGCTCCTGCACCCACCTGGGGCTTGCAGTGCTCCTCAATCCAGCTGAAGACACAAGCCGAGAGCTCCTGAAAACTCGTTACTGAGATGGAGGCGTTAAAGGACTGGAACAGGGAATCCATGATGCCTTGGAAAACATTGAACTTCACCTCGTCAGTGACCTGGTCCTTGCCCTCGCTTGGGTTGTCCTGATGAGCTTTCACAATCTGCTCGTAGTTCCTGAAATAAACCAAGTGTCCTGTGAGGCCTCCCACGCCCGGCTGCTGCAGCAACGGGGAGGACCAAGATCCCACAAACACTGGGAAGTTGCGGCCGCTGCTGACACCAGAAGCAGATTCATTTTCTGAATCAGATCCACCTTCACACTAAACTCCACCAACTGACCCGAGACAGACCCACACTAATGAGCTGCTGGAGGAGAAACGGTGACAGTCAGGGACAGGTTTGGTACTCCAGGTGCCAGGCTGCCTGTAAAGCACTGAGTGCATCATGGAGCCTTGCAAGGGCAGGGGGGAAAACAGCAGGAAGAAGAGGGCAGCCCCCCAACCCCTCTTCCCTTACACTTTCATGATCTTCAAGGCCATCGCGTCTTTCCTGAGCGTAGAAACTTCCTCCTCTTGCTTCTTCTTTTCCTTGTGCAGGAACTGGATGTAGTCAATGGCTGCGCATGAAAACACAGAGTGAAGATTTGAGAGTGGACACAAGTCCCCAAGAGCCCCACAGAAGGTGACAGACGATGCCCTGAGGTACCCGCACCTGGGCAGCATGAGGTCCCAGCTGCCCTGATTCTCCCTGGGGATGTGGGTGGAGGTGGCCAGCACCTGGGCTCACACAGAGCATTGTCACACCAGAAGGTCCCCAAATGCTGAACCTCTGCCCTGCGTGGTTCTAGCAAGGCGTTTTGGGGCTTGATAGTACCCTCTACCCTCTCCCCACCCTTAAGACTCACTTTTCTGGAGGATGATGGCCTTGCTCAGCTTCTGGGAGCCTATGCAGAAATCCTGCTGCTCACAGGTGGGAACGATGGCCTGCAAGTCATCGTAGCCTTTCTGTAGGGAACAGAGCCACAGCTCAGGTGTTTGGAGTTCAGCAGTCTGAGACTCATCGTTTCAAAACGTGTCAGATCCCAAATCCCAGCTCCCACCACACAGCCAGCCAGAGCTGAGCTGGCTCCCAGCACGCTGCTCTCTGGGGAGGGTAGATCCAGCAGTGAAACAAAGGAGGACGGTGCCAAGAACAGCAGGGTGCTGCAGGGCCCTGTGAACCTCTGCGCTCTGACAGCACACGCAGCCTCTCAGGTTACCTTGATGGCGCCTCGCCTCTTCTGCTCCGCCTGGGTGTGCGCCCGCCTGCGCCGGTCCTTGTACGACTCCTTGTAGGGCTCCTGGTGATAATCGCTGTCCTCATCATCTGCGTGGAGAGAACTTCTGTAAGTGTGAAAAAGGCTGACGGGCGAGCTCCTGACGTGTAGGGGGGCAGAGGCGCACAGAAGAGCGACAGCTCAAGGTACCAGCTGGGCGCTGGGGGCCATGGTCAGGCCCAGGACAGCCCCGAGCCCCAGGGCGGCAGTCAGCTCCAGCAGGTCAAGGGACAAGGACAAATGCTCCAAGGGGCACTGCCAACCCTCTCCTTGTGGAGCTGGGCAGGAGGAAGATGCCAGCAGCCCCCTTGGGAAGGTGTCAAAACCTGACCAAGTCCCTCCTCCAAACACTGCTGGAAACCACAATGCCCTGATGCCGTTCCCCACCATCCTCCCCTCCCTCCTAAGAGTGGGAGTCTTGCCCAGCTGGCAGGGGAGGCAGCTGCGCTCGCCCCCTCGGCACAGGGGTGAGAGCTGGAAGCCCCGCCACGTGCTGGGCAGCCCAGTGAGCAGGAAGACCCACGGCCACAGAGGACAAACCTCACAGGCCTACCTGTATTGGGGACAGAAGAGGCGCTGGTGGAGCCGATGCTGTTGGCTCGTGACACTATGCTGCCTTTCCTCGCGTTCTCCATGAAGAGCGCTGGAAGGAGGTTTCACACAGTAAGTGAC
>NW_009647108.1:33436-37281 GCF_000708025.1 Charadrius vociferus
TGTGTTCAGCCCCTGCGGTGCGCTCCCCCCTGGCACGCTGACGGCAGCAGGACACGGACCCTCGCCTCCCGTCCCACCGATGTGGGATCCGTAGGGTCGGCGCATGATGGTCAGGGGTGTGCGACCCCCTCACGGGCTGCGCTCCTGGCTCAGGCGCTGCTGCAGGAGGTCCCAGGCCTTCTCCACCTGCCAAAGAACCCACACGGGGCGGCACCTCAGAGCCCACGGCCAAGCCAGAACAAGGCGAGCGGCACCACGGCATGGGCAGGAGCATCACACCAGGGTCCCAGGCTTCCTGTCCCTTCCCTGCTGCATTTACATCCCCAAATTCATCCCTTGTGACCGTGCCCAGAGGCAGCCTCGACGGTGAGCAGCACACCCAGGCACACCACGCGCGACCCGGGCACAACACTGAGCCCTCCGGTCCCCGTCACGGTCACCTGCCTCCCCCTTCACCCCCTGGGACAGACCCCAGTGCCGCAGCCAGCCCGGGGCTCACCTGCTTGCGCGTGACCTCGGGCTCCCAGAGCGTGCACAGCACCACCTGCGACTGCTCCACCCTTTGGCTGTTGGTCATCTGGCTCTGCTGCTGGCTGCGAGCAGCCTCCTCGCTCAGCCCGTCCCTGGCCATGATGCGCTTCACAGCCTGGCAGGACCAGAGGGGACACTCAGGCGCTCGGAGGAGAAGCCGAGACCCAGTCCCAGCACCGAGCAACGGGCCAGGGGCATCGCCCACCTCCTCCTCCGGGATGATGGCCGTCCACACCTCATGGACCATGTCTTGCCAGCCAGCCTCCAGCAGCACGGCAGCGTCCAGCACGCACACGGCCTTTCCTACGGAACGAGGCCATTCCTCATTACCTGGCAATCGCAAGGCAGCGCGACTGCTCCTCGGGGTCTAGCCCCGCCAGGCCACTTACGCTCCAGAGTCACGCCTTCCTGCAAAATGGCAGCGCAGATGCTTTACTGCTGAGCCAAAGAACCTCCCGTGGCAAAGAGCACAGCAGGCGAAGGCTGTGTTTGTTTTAAGGGCACACCCGGGATGGCAGGTCTCCCGGGCACGGCAAGCCAACGCCTTCACCCAAATGCCTATCGAGCTACCAATGGCATCTCCCAAGAGCTGGAAAAAATCTGCTCCCAGAAGGAATACACACCACACTCACTGCTGGAGCACTTCACCAAACCCAACCTTGAAGTCAAGCGGGAAGGAGAAAGCAACCTCCATCCTCCTTCAGAGCCGGACGCCCACGGGAAGCCTGTCCCCGCTGCCGGCCCAGCTGAGCGCAGGGTTTGCTCAGAGATGTGCTAGTGAAAATCCCCAGCAAGCTGCGCCGCAGAGAAGAGGGGGTGTCTGCGCACGGGAAATACTCACGGTACTGCCCAAAGCAGCAGGTTCCCGGAGCTCTGGGTCGCGGTGTGCTGTGTGAGACCGTGCCCCCAACTCCCACCTTCGCGCTGCGATGGGAGCCGCACCACTTACCTTGAGCATCTGCCTCCCTGATCCGCTCCTTGACCATCCGCGCGATCTCAGGCCACATGATGTCCGTGAGACTCTTCAGCCGCTCCTAGAAAAGACCACGATGGGAGTCCTTTACTCGCCCTCAGAACCCCTGAGCAGCCAACAAGGGGACCACTGGTGGCAGCAGTGGTCACAGAGGGCACCCAGAAAGAACCTGCGAAAGCCCCGGGGATGGACCCGGCCCATCGCCTGCTCGCCAAGCGCAAGGAAGGAGAGCTTCCACGCTGGCCAGGGGCTCCCATGCCCGCTGACAGGGTCCAGGCTCTTTTTCCTGTTATTTCCCTTGCCCGGCCAGGCTCAGCAGAACCTCCGTGTCCGCTGCCAGAGGCGCTTTGCAAAGACCCACCCCGCAGCACCGCGAGCTCCCCACGCAGCAGCACCCACGCGAGACCCCTCCATCTTGGGGGAGCCCCTCGAGCCACCTCCGGCCCTGGGCTGGGCCAGCCCGCAGGACCCGAGCGAAGGGCCGAGCGCCGCCCCGGCCGACGCAGCCAGGCGCAGAGGACCAGGTTCGGCTGCTGCGTCACACAGCCCCGCCGGGGACAAGCCCAAACCACCAAAGGGTCAGAGAGCGCCGGCTCCGTGTACGTCAGCGCTGTCGCTCCACACTGGGTGAAGGACAGGAGGGACAGGGGGGGACGGGGACGGGGAGGCAGCAGCAGCGTGTCCAGCACGGCTGCTGACTCGGCTACAGAGACAAGATCTCTATGTCCTGCCCTGTCCGTACGTCACTGCCAGAAAGTACAGTCAGGAAGGCGTCACCAGCTCAAAGGGCTGAAAAATAAAAAGCCTCAGCACAGATGGAGAGTTCCCCGCTCAGGAGATTAAATATTGACAGTCTCTGTGCTGCTCTTACCTGGTTTCCAAACACTTTGGCCCCAAGGACTTTCCTGTTAATCGTCCCATCTTCATTCAGGATTTCTGCAAGACAGAAGCAGAACAGGTTTGGGAGGAATGAATCCAACTCATTTCCCTGCGGCGCGCCTGGGTCAGGGTGAAAGGATTTCAGCTCTCAGAGGGACCCAGAAAGGAGCTGCAGGACCCGACCTGGCAGCTCTTCACCTCACCCCAGAGAAGGACAGGGCAGAGCTTTCCCCAGACCAAGGGCAGCCCGGTTCAGCCTCCCACACCAGCCACTTTACAGCAGCTCCGACATGGGACACGCAAGACGGGGAAAGCAGCAGTTTGCTGCGCTCGGGCCCAACCATCACCGAATCAGCTACAGAGCCCTCCCTGGGCGGTGTGGAGCCCAAAGCCCACGGGGAGGGGGGGACCGCAGGCAGGACAGCGCCCTGGGACGATGGCACACCCCTCCCTCCTCTTCCTCCTCCCAGTCTCCCCCACAGCCTTCGGTGGCTCTACCTGCCCCAAAGGCCGCCACCACCTGCTCGTAGGCAGGGCCACCGGGGACGTAGATGGCATGGCCCAGCTTGTCGGCGTCGATGAGGAAGGCTCCCAGGTGCCCCAGGAGTTTGGCGATGGAGGTTTTCCCACTCCCGGTTCCTCCGGTCAGGCCGATCACGTACGGGCGCGAAGGCAAGGTGGGGTCTTGCTAAGGGAAGAAGGAAAGCCGTTGCCAGCAGACAAGAGGACGTGGGCTCTGCTGGAGAAGGATCCCAACCACCCGGCCTGGAGGTGGGCATGGAGGGTCCTGGTGCTGCAGAGCGGGGCCCTGCCCCTGCTGGGGGCCAGCACAGCCAGCAGGCAGGCAGTCCTCCGAAACTTGTCCCCCTGCGGCAGGGGGACGAGCTGGCTCTTCAGCCCCCAAGGCTGCCACCCCTCCTCCCGGGCACACTGTCACCCACCGCAGCCCGTGGCTCCCCAGGCGTCCCCCCTCACCCGCGGGGGCCGCAGCAGCGTCCCCAGCAGCCTCTGCCGGAGGCTGGAGGAGCTGATCTTCTCCTCCTCGTTCTGACTGTGGTCGGGGTCCTTCATCAACAGGATCTCGTAGAGAGCCAGCTCGGGGAGCCCCTGCCGAGAGGAGAGAGCCCCGAGGGCCGTCAGCCCTGACAGCCACGGGGACACAGCGGAGGGAAGGGGGCTCAGCGGGAGCTCAAGGCCTGACGGAACAGCACAAACAAGGCCATGGCTGCCCCCAGTGTCCCCACAGGGCAGCTCCGTCCCTACGAGGGGCACATTCCCAGCAGCCAAGCGGGGAAGGGAACCCACAGAGGTGCCCGTGTGAGCCGGACCCTCCCCACGTGCAGGGCTGGCGGCGCTGGTTGGGGTCGTGCTGCATGCAGAGGTGCTGCTGCACCACCCTTGAGATGCACGTGGCCGGGGACAGCTCGGTGCAAAGCTCCCAGCTGTGGGTGCCGGGAGGCAC
>NW_009647108.1:37368-37891 GCF_000708025.1 Charadrius vociferus
CCGCGGCGGATGGGGGCGAGGGGGCGGGAAAGGGCAGCCCACCGGGCTCCTGCGCAGGCATTACGTTTTCAAGTCTCTTCTTGTTGACGGCCTCCCCTCCCCTGCGGGTCTCCTCGCTGACCACCAAGCACTGCAGGTCGGGGTCTGTGACCGAGGGGCCGTAGGGGTCGACCAGAGGCACGATGTCATAACGCAGTGAGGGATTCACATCCTCCAGGAACTGACGCAGCTTTGCCGCTCGCACCTCATACGGCTCGATCAGCTCCGCCAGGACCTTGTCTGCCAGGCACCGGGAGGGGGGAGAAGCAAAAAAGCGTCCGTTTAACAACACACAGCTCCTGGAGCAGCGGTGGAGAGCGATGGAAAACCAAGACTGGGAGATGGAGACAAACCCTCTCCGTGACTCTGGGGGGCTGCCTCCTTCTGCCCCCTTTGCCCCCGCTGCACGCCTCGCTCGCTGGTGCGAACGGCACACTGGGTCCCCACCGTCACCCTGCCTGGATAGCACTGCCCGGGCACTGTG
>NW_009647108.1:39729-40128 GCF_000708025.1 Charadrius vociferus
TTGGCCGGGACGCTGGTGTTGACCGGTCCACACTCCACCAGTGTCAGGCTGAAGGAGGGAGCGGGGTCGCAGCCCTGAGCCAGGCGTGTGAGCCGGTACAGCACACCCCATCCTGCCATTCCCCCATCCCGGTGCCGAGGGGACAGCAGTGCAGCCCCCCGCGGTGCTGCTGGTACTCACTGGATGTTGAAGGGCCGCAGGACGATGGCCAGGCTCTCGCACAGCCCCTCCACCGCAAACTTGCTGGCGCAGTACACGGAGTTGAAGGGCAGCCCTGGGGCAGAGATGTGCCCTGAGCACTGGGTCCCTTCCCCGTGGCTCCCCGTGCCGCAGCGTGCCGGGTGTCCCACCGCAGCAGGGCCAGGTCCCACCTTGCAGCCCCCCAATGCTGCTGGAGAC
>NW_009647108.1:41154-42506 GCF_000708025.1 Charadrius vociferus
GCGGTGGGGGGGCACAGCCGCCGGGCACTGGCTGCCGCGGCATTTGGGGCGCCGTAGCGGCGCTCGGCGTAGCGGGTCACCCAGCTGGGGAGGTCGAGGGGCTCCTGGCTCCAGCCCAGCTCGTTCATCAGCTCGTACACCATGTCGTTCTGCTCAATGCCCTCAGGAACCAGCCCGGTGCCCACCATGGTGGAGTTGGGGAAGCGCCGAGCTGAGAAGGGGCCGTGGTTGATGGCCTCCACGGTGCCAAAGAGGCCATGATTGCCCCCAAAGTTGTGCAGCATGCACCAGATGAAGGGCTGCCCGTAGAAGGACTCCGTCCACTGGTAGACGGGCTTGGACTCGGCGAAGAGGTCGGGGACGATCATCCTGCCGAGGGGCACGCCGTGCAGCAGGGCCCGCACCTGCGCCGGCTGCCAGAAGTCCGGCTGGTGCTGGAAGAGCCAGCCCTGCATCAGCCACAGTGCCTCGGGGTCGCCTGGGGACAGAGGTGCACAGGGTGAGGTTCCCCTCCGGGCAGGTCCCACCAGCGCAGCCGCCACACTCTCGGCACAGCGGGCGTCCCGTGAGACCCCGGGGCCATTGACTGCCCCTTCTAGAGGGGCCTTTGAGGGTCTGGCACCAGTGGGGTCTGCCGAGCGCAGGCAGCTCAGTGCTCACATGGAGCCCACAGCCACCCCCCCCAGCCCCTGGCTCTCCCCACTGAGAGCCCCACGGCCGGGCCGGCTCCCCACGCTGACCCACCTCCCGTCATCGACCTGAAGACAGCGTTGCTGACCCTGGAGAGATAGGCAGGGTCGGAGGAGAGGGGGGTCATCTCGTTGAAGGTGTCGGCGCTATAGATGTGGTCTGTGCCAAACTCCTTGATCAGCTCCTTCAGGAAGAGGGTCCCGATCACCTGGAACATGGGGTCCTCCGGGTCCAGCAGGTACGTACACGAGTAGGTGCAGTCGAAGTGGCTCCAGCCCCCGAGGCGAGTGGCATTCACACGCGGGAAGACCCTGTGCCGGAGGGGACAAATGAGGATCAGGATCGGGACAGGACTGCTGCACTCTCCAGCGTGTTGCCAGCCGGCACGGCCGGGTAGCGCTTCTTGTTGTAGACAAAGCCTCTCTCCACCTGGAAGACAGCCTGGTTGAACTGGTCCTGGTGGAAAGGGCTGCCCGAGTTGAGGCTCTCCACCAGGGCAGAGACGAAGAGGCTCCAGCGCACGCCATAGTAGTCCAGCACCAGCCCCCCCAGCTGCTTGTTGGCATAGTCCAGGATGTTCCCGCTGGGTCCCCAGAGCGTCACCTGGTTCCGGGCGTTCAGCTCGTACTGCTCGGCCTCCCGGTCGCTGGTGGCCACAGCAC
>NW_009647108.1:46246-50417 GCF_000708025.1 Charadrius vociferus
AGCGGTGCGCCCCCTCCGCGATGCAATGCCTCACCACACAATCCTCCCTTCCGCACATGTGGAAAAACTCCTCGGGCAGCTCCAGCTCCAGCTCCGGGCCCCGCAGGAAAGGCCTGAGTAAACACGGCCCCGTCCCTCCCGGGCGCGGAGCGGGTCCCCGCGGGGACAGCCTGGGGCTGGGGGGCCGGGAGAGGGGCAGCAGCCCCCAGCAGGCAGAGCGCGTTTGCCCCAGTCCCCGTGAAAGGGCATCCACAGCCCCCAGATTTGATCAAGCCGTAACTGTTTGTCTCGCTGCGCTACCGGGTTTATCCGGGCGGGCAGGAGGCTGCAGGACACCCCCGGCCCCGGCTCAGCCTCCGCTCAGGATGTCAGCCGGAGCGCGATAAGCACTGAGGCACGGACACGCCGTCCCACTGTACAACCCAGCTCTGCCCGCCCCATCGTCCTCCCGGCCACCGCGGGGACGGGAACCCAGAGCTGGAAAGCCGAAGGCCTCAGCTGCCCCCCGGGCAGATTTCGGGGCTCTGCCCAGTGTGGCGCAGGGCAGAGGCGCTGCCCGGGAGCTCCCTGCAGAGAAAAAAAGAGAAAAGAGGCCACGCTGCTTGTTGTACTGTTAGTTTAATTTATACAGCGACTGTCAGCAACACATCTCACCCGGGCAGCAGGACCAGTGTCACTGCTCCACCTGCAAACCGGTTTTGATTTCGCCTTTCATTCTGTGACCACCACTGTGAACACAGAGCCACCTCCGCCCGTAACCGCAGCGATTGCCCAGGAGCTGCCCAGGCGCAGCACAAGGATCCCCGTGCTCCGCGCGCGCACCCGGTGTGGCGTGCAGCACACACACCTTTCTCACGTGAACAGCCCTGCGCTGGGAGGAATTTCATCCTCAATTCCAGGTTACAATGATTCTCATTATTGTTCTAATCTGTTCATACACAAATAGTTCAGACCCACGGTGACAATTAAACACGACAGTCACACACAGCACTAACACACACACACTCCCCGCTGCTCCTACAGCTACATCAGGTTGAGGAGGGCAAGAAATTATTTACATCTTGCACAGGAGAAAAAGCAACAGCTACTGTGGGGAAACACCACCGATCCCACTGCCATGGGGCTATTTCGGAAAGACTTGGCCTCCGTTTGCCTTAGAGGGCTCCTACGGCCCCGCGCACACGTGACAATGCATGTCAGTGGTACCTCCACCTTTGCAAAGCTGCATCCACTGATGCCACCTCTACACGGCATTATCTGGATGTGCCTCGAGGACTCTGCAGTCTCAGGCCTTCGGCTTTAAACAAGAAACCCAAGAAGTTCCACTGCCAGTGGTCAGTATGACAGTTTGCACCGCAGCTCATCCCTCCTCCAGCTCGCCCCAGGCAGCCGAGCGCCCCCCGTTCTCACCGCTGTCTCCGGAAACAAGAGGTTTGCTGCTGGACTCGGGGCTTTGCCTGGGATACGAGCGCCTGGGTGCACAGTTGAAGGAGCATCTGTCTCCATGGAGGAAAGGAACAGCCTTTCGTGCAAGGACAAGGTGCTTCCCCATCACTAGAGCAAACAGAGCCACCGCACGCCCAGCTGAGGCCGAGTCCCACCCCTTCACATTGCCTCCTCAGGCCCCTCAAAGAGCTGAACCCCTGCATGGGACGAGATGTTGGCTTTGCCAGATTAAAACATGGCATGTGTGGAAGCCCTGGAGGCGGGCGAAGCACGCCCTGGACTGTCAGCTGCCCACTGCTCATAATTTGTTTAACCAGAGGCAGAGACACAGGGGATCCACATGTAAAACTTTGGTAAAAAAAAAAAAAAAAAAAAATATCTCTTCCTGAGCAGCAAGCTGTGCGCAAGCTGAAGTTGTTACGCCTTTTCTCCATGTGCTCGCATGCCCCCTCAGCCCTGATAAACCTGCCGGGGAGTTCACGACACGAGAAGTACTCTATTACACACCAAACTCATGCACTTAGTATCTTCAGTGGTAAACTTAAGGAACGACAAGTTTCTTTGATCCAGTGTCACTCATTACCCAAGAATGTCAAAGCTCTTGGCTTTGAAACACCACGGTAACACTTGAGGGTGCTGCAATAAGTTATTTTCGCTATGGGAGGATTACATGCAACTCAGACGCACAGGAGAGGGCTAACCATAAACACACGACGTTTAACACTGCTGGCGCGGAGGGGCCTTTAGTCGTCAAACCTCCCCTCCCGGATGGTGTCAAAGGAGAAAGGGAGAAACTTGAATCCAGTGCCAGTGTAGAACTTGTTCTGGAACTCAATCCTGCGAGAGAGGGAAGAGTCATTGTTCATTAAAAAGGCAGCTCTCAGACGTAAGTTAGCAATTAGCAAGAACTCCATTAAAAGTATAATTGTTGACTATAAAAAAAAAACAACTTTAAAGACAAAAAGTGGTATTATAACCTAACGTATCTTTTGGCACAAACCCCACATTTTTGTTTGATGTTTCTGGAGCAGAGCAGAGCTGTCCAGGTACTTTGATCTCACCCCCCAGGCAATAAAAAGGCAAGAAAAATAGGATGAACTCCCTAACTGCTGTGTCTCTGAGGAGCACCCAGGAGCCCAGAGCACTTCCTATAAACCTTATTACCAAAGTTCACATTTGAGTGAGAACAGACCTCAGTCGCATGATGCTCTGCTCAGACTTCCTCCCTCAGCTACTTCTGTTTATTTACTTGAGCGTATTTGGTTTATCCCCACGTGACTACTTCTGCTGAGCTCGAGGTGTGCCTGCTGCCTCCAGCTGAACATTAGCTTAGCCCTGTTTGCCTGCTTCCCCTAATAAACTCAGTTTAAAAAAAGAACTATTCTCGAGACCTGTCCAGTGGTCAGCAACAGCCAAATAGGGGAAGAAAAAAAAAATAATCCCATGATTCACAGTAAAAACAAGCACAGGGTTTCATGAGCCTCGTGAGAAACACTTTCCATTCGTGATCCACTGAAAAAAAAAGAAGTCTCTGTAGGAATCAAGCGACAGCAAATTGTAGAGCACTTCAACACAATTCAGGGGAAGTATTTTTATGAAGCACAAAAAGGCAAACTTGGATTATTTTTTTCCAAATGGGGAATCATGGCAAACTCCAAAGCTGCTGGCATTTCAGCTGGCAAAAAGTCATTTCCCAACAGAGCTGAGGAGGGAAACGTTCAGAAAAACAGCTTTCTGCTCCTGTCTTCTGCTGCCTGTTCTTGCAGATAGGCGGACTTCCCTGCAGAGGAATCCCGAGGATGAGCAGGATTTTCCGTGTGGGAGGAAGGGCTCCTTGCCAACATGCTCCAGTTTTTCAGGAACCCTGATAATCTCCATAAGTATCCTGTGACTAAGTAACTATTCTGTAAGCAAAGGGAAATAAGAGGCAGAGGGTTGGGTACATGAGTCACACAGAACCCACTGTAAATGAAATTTTAACCCTGATGATTAACTGTTCCAGCTGGCCCCGACATCTGAAAGCTCCTTTTGGACACACTCAGTTACAACTGGCCACAACTGGATGCCTGAAGCTCGGGGAGAGGCCATCGTAAGGTTAGGGAACTACTGAAAAAGTTTATTTAACCGAGCATCATGGCCTAGATGTTCTGTGTGGTTTTTCTGCAATTGTCTACAGAAACACCCAGAACCCAAGGCTCTTTTCTTGCTGTGAGGCACCGCTGTTCCCAGGCTCGCTCGCGGTCCGCGTGCGAGCTCTATTGCTAAACTCTGCCCTGCGTCTCCCTCATCAGTGACCAAGTTCTGCAGAAGAATTTACTACACAGTTAGCACTGCACTGCGAATAAACAGACTAGAAGGCTTTCTGGCAGTCAGCACTAAAGAAAACCCACTCTTCAGCTTTTCTGTATTAATAATCAGCTTAAGTGTTTGTTGGACTGTAATTATGTGGATTTTCCAACCAACAGAGCCAGAGAGTACCCACACTGTCTGGAAAACTCGGCAGCTCACAGTCCCGTGGGAAGCAGCTGAAGAGGCAGTTGTTGAACAGGAACCCCAACTTTCATTTAGTACAAGTGCAAATTCCTACTCGGAATTTCTTAACGGCATGTGCCAACGCCTGGGGTCGGCTGCAATTCAGAGCGCACCTCGGAGAGGGCAGCCTGCAGCGCACCTCACGGCCAGAAAGGGACGGGGTGTTTGTGCAGAGACTGCTGCAGTTACTCTT
>NW_009647108.1:51185-77797 GCF_000708025.1 Charadrius vociferus
AGCGCAGTTTCCTACGCGGCACCGCGGGTCGTCCTGTCCTGCGCGGTCAGGAGAGACTGCCTTTTAGAGCAGTGGTGTGCTCTGAGGGTCGCACTAAAGACAAGCTCTGGCTCATGACCTTCACAAAGGAAAATAAAATTCTGGCAAGCAGGTGGGGAGCTGGGCTTCACCACTCCCACTGGATTGGGAGCGGGATGCGACTCCCGCACGCCCACGCCGCTCGGGAAGCGGCGCTCCCCCTCGGGCGGCAGCGGGCCAGGAGCTCTGCCCGGGCAGAGCAGGGTCTGCCCGCCCGATCTCAGTTTACGGCCCAGAACAGCCGTCCATGAAGCGCCGCATAATCGCCGCTTTTTATTTATTCTGCATGGCTGTTTGAGGTTGACCACATCTGTTGCGTTTGAAATCTATTTCGGTGTCCCTGCACAGACCCACAGCACTCTCCAACTTTGCCATTCAGAACAACACAGACGACGTTGCCTTCAGCTGCCCCCAGCGCTGCACAGCCCAGAGCACCGCTGCGGCTCCGTCTCACTGCCTCCGACGGGCTGAGCTCACTCGGGGATGTTTATGGACCGGCGGAAAACAGCACAGGCAACCCACGATAAAGGCAAATCGCATTTATGTCTGTCTCAAGTATGGTCCCCATGAAGGGCACACACCCGCCAGGGAGGCTGCAGACGCACACGGGAGGGCGAGAACAGCCTGAAACCTTTAGCCAGAGCAGGTGAATATGGATCTCTGCGTTTGCCAAACCTACACTCACGCGTGGCCGGGACCCGCGCTCTCTGCACCGATGGACATGGACTGCGGGGTGGGAGAGTGGCTGAGAGACACTGGGGTAACCGGAGCCGCGTCTGAGCAACGTGGTTTGACAGCTCCAAACTCTGGAGCTGAACCCCTACACCACAATGCTCATTTAGCACCAACCTCTCTCCTACAGAGCAACACAAACCACACTCTTCACTGCTCTGAATTAACCTTATTTGCTTTGTATTATGCCTACTGCTATCCATTCCTCCTAGCTGTGGCCTGTTCTTGGCACATACAGGGAGAATAGCTTCCAGCTCCGAATCAGGCCTAAAACTGAGCCTAAAATTCTGCTTTACACAGGAAAACAGCTCAACTGAAAACATATTCCTGCATCAACCCACGATGTTGGGACCCTTTGAATCCAGTTATAGACTTCTTTTGGGCAAAGTCTATGTTTGCTCACATCACACCTGACTAGCTTAAAAAAAGGCAAGCTACTTCAATCTAAACATTCGTGTCAGACTACATTACCAAAAAACTAATACGAATGCGAAATATTTCAGAACAGTGACGTCACAATAAAAGGCGTTAAGAGCACAATGTGGGGCACAGCTCCGACAGTTGTGCTCCAGCAGACCTCCGCTACACACGCCTGCGATCTTGGCAGCACTCGGAGTGCTTCCTCCACCCCAGAACGCCCCAGAACAACCCAGCCTGCTGAAAGAATGCACGCTTTCTGGAAAAGCACAAAATAAATCGTCCTCGTTTGGGACTGATAGGCACCGCACATGGAACAGTCTGTGCTTCACCCCCCCAGTAAGACACACACTAAATTCCTCCTCCTTTCCAGGAAGGCTGAACCACCCACACCTTCAGATTTCTTGATAGGTGATTCTTCTCCCACAGCCAGAAAATCCCATCTGCTCCTCCCAGGACAGCTGTATTTGACCCCCCCCTCCCTCGTTCTAAAAAGGGAACACCTACCATTGGAAACATCCTGATCTTGTGTTCAAAAGCAAGAAGGAACGTTAACAGTATGTTCTTTTGGACAACTGCAGGTGCCTTCCTCTCCACTGTGATAACAAAAAATCCAACAAACCCAAAATAATTCCAGCAGGTTACTTGCAGTTCAAAATATTGCCTTAAACCTGCTTTGCGGGCTCTAAGCTTGAGCAGATTTTTCTCTTAGAGAATGTATATTAAAATTTCAAAAGTTTGAAAAATATGTTTAGGGAAAACACGACTTTGTTAAGAACTGCAGCTCTGCAGCTCCTCAGCGAGTGCAATTGCCTGGTCTGCACAGCAGCAGCGATCCATGTGCTCACTGCCCAGCTGGGTTTCTCTGTTCACCATTTCAGCGACACGTCTTCCCACGACACATTTCCAGACAGTTTTTTTTTTTTTTAATTGCCCTTTAGAGACAGCCTGGCAATGTGAAAAGGCATGTCTTGGCGGAACTGCCGCCTCCAGTTCGCGCTCGTTCCAGGTGGTCTGTGAGTGGTACCCGTACGTACAGTTTGCAGTTACTGAGAGATACCTCCAGAAAAACATGCTTTCTTCTCTCAGACCATCCCTTTGAGTAAAAAAGAAAACACGGAGCCTGCCAAGAAGAAAAGGAGTTCAGAACTGTTCACCTGCTATTGCTCAGAAATGCGCCACGCAGCACTGCAGTCCAGAGAAACAAGGCTTTGGAAATCCACTAATTCACAGGCACCTGCAGAACAGAAACACCACACCAGGAGCTCGAGCACTGCTTACTCTCTGCTCATCTTGGCTGCTGGCAGTACTGCCCGGCGGGGTTTGCAGAGCGCGCGCTGCCACACTAATGCGGTGGCGTAGTACAGTGACCGCGGGACGAGGATGAGGAAACACCAGCCAGCCAGCAAGAAGTTCTCAAGTGACTGGTATGAAGATTTCTAGGCTGGATGCCAGGAAAAACAGAAGCACCATCCCGCAGCCATTTTCCGCAGCGGCCCCCCGGGCTGCCTCGGCACAAGATGGCTACACCTCCGAATCTCTGGGTGAAGCCTGAGCTACAGACCCAGGCACTCCGGGACACTCCAGGCTGCACCCCGCAGGCTGGAAATGGCTAAAGGACAGAGTTCTCCCCTGCTTCTGGGGAAGGAAAAGTGCAAAAAGGCTGGGTTTTGTTTTGTTTTGGTTTTTTAAGGCACTGGCTTCCTTTTTCACTTACAGAACTACTTTAAAAAGTGCTCACAACCTTTCCCTCCCATTTAAGCGGGACAGAATATTCCCTGTGAATTTCACAGGGCTTCACTTCGTTCTCCTGACCTACCAGGAAAAGAAAGTACCTTAGGAGAGGGCACGAGCTGAACTCTACAGAGGCACCGACACACTCCCCTACGCTTTAGGCTGAAGAGAACCCTCAGCGAGCAAAGCTCATTCCCACATTGCTCCTTTGATCCCTCCAGTGCACTAACCGGAGAATCTGAAGTGGAACAATGAGCGCATTTAAACACAGATTAGAGAAAGCTCTTGAACACTTTCCATGCTTGAGTGCAGAGAAAGCGATGAGCGTTCTAGTGAGTAACTCCTCCTTGCTTACTGGCTGTCTGCGTACACAGGAGCTTAAGAATCACAGCAGAGGGGCTACAAGAGCATCGGCCAATAAACAAGACCAACAAGAAATAGCTACTATTCCACAGCACCCCGAAGGGCAGGCAGGCAAAGCTGCCCCCGCTCAACGCAAGGTCTTACGAAGACGAGCAAGACCACGTGAAGGGAACTGCAGTCAGTAGCTACTGCACGCTAAGGAAAACAAACATCAGAACCAGGCAACAGACCAAAAGACAGAACAGAGAAGTCCTACCGAAAGCCAGGAGCACGCTCATCCCCCTAGCACAACCTTCCCGTCCCACTGTTCACAGAGCCGTAGTCTAATTTATTTTTAAGCAGATATCGGTTAGTTACTCTCCACAATTTCTAAGCAACGTTTACGGATACGATCAGTGGTGCGTCCCTAGAAATGAGGCTGAAACCTCTGACCCTTTCAAAGACTTTCTGCTGTCAGAGCACATCTGCTGTGGGACATTTAGATGTTCAGGTGGATTTATGGTACACCAGCACTTCTGAACGTTGCTGATCTTCACTCAATATTATGCGCTACCCCAATTTTACAGCTTTCCTCTGTAAGGGTCAATACAATTTTTTAGAAGATGGCATTTCTGCATAGTCCAGGTGACATCGATTTTCTTGCTATGAAGAGCAAGACGTTTCTGCATGTTCCAGTGACTCACCAGTGCAAGCGAAGAGCATGGAGAAAAGCAGACAGCCCCTCCATGACCAGGAGAATTGCTACCGTCAGGGTAGCGAAAGCAGCAAATATGAAGAAGAGGCCAAAGCCTCCGCCCAGACTCCTCACGCTGAGGCCAATGTGGATGACCATGGTCCACAGCACCTCCGAGAGCTCTGCCAGGAGAAAGGGGAGAAGAGGGCTCGTTTCACAGCATTCAGGAAGAGTGGAGGTCTGTTACAGTTTACTTACAAAGCAAAAACCACAGTCAAGCAAACTCCCACTATAATGAGGTGGGAAACTTAAGAGGGACAACGGCTTTTGCAGCCAAGCACGTCAGGACGTTGCCTCCAACTGTTGCAGACAGTGCCGGGCAGAGCCCTTGCGCAGCAGCTCTGTGCTTTATTCCATGCTTTCAACTCCATCCCTCCCTTCCAGATCCGGACAGCTTTCAGCAGAGCACTATGCCAGCAGACACTGCTGTTCAGTCCCACCTAATGCACACACAGCTCTGTCCTTCTCCAGACAGCTGAGCTCCGGGGAGGCTACCTGCACCCCTGCGTTCACCCACCGCCCTCCCAGGGGAAACAGAGACAGGGATCCCACCCTCCATTCCCCGAGGAACACTCACGTGCGTGGGCTAAGCTGAGGGCCCACAGCCTCAAGTAGGACGCAGTGTTTGAGATGCACCCGAGGCAATACTCAATGGTGTGGATGGCCTGGTACACCACCGTGTCCCCAAAGTCGAACTGCAAAGAGAACACAGAAAATGAAGAGAGCTGCGAGCCCCGCACGCGGCAGGGGTCGGCCGATGAGGGAAAACGAGCACACTACCTGGTGCTATTGCCAAGGACACCGTGTTTGAAGTTAGACACTGATATTGTCTTCTCCTGGTTTAGCACCTCAGTTTTATAAATGAAAAATTAATTCTCTTGTCTTGCTAGGTTTTGTAGAACAATAGTTCACTGCTGCATCTTGAATATTATTGTTTTCACATTCTAGCCTATCAAAGTAAGGTATTTCAAATCCAGCCATCGACTTAGCCAGGAAAAGACTGTTCAGCAACAAGACGGTATTCGTATGATTTCACCGGTAAATTGTATGTACCACTACGGAAAAGGAGACAGTATTCTAAGTCAATACTGTGTGTGTACCTTTGCTACAGGATCAACAAGGGCATTTTGCAAGATATGAACTTGCCCTTTTTGAAAGCAAATATTTTTTGAAATTTTTGAAAGCACAAAGTAATCTTGAAAAAGTCACATCTGTGCACCACTCACTGGCAAAGTCTCCGTGTCTTGGTAATTTTCTGAAGTAATAAAAGAAGCACTTATAAGGAAGTCTGCCATGTAGGACAGTTTCTTACGTTGCAGCTTGGGAAAGCATTCCCTACATTTTGGACTCAATCCATGCTCCAGAAACTGCTCATATTTAAGTTAAGTGAACATGATGTTTTAAATACATCAAGTGACTAATGCTCTAAGCACGCACAGAAAGCTATTTATATCCTTATTTCTCCCCTAGTATATCCAGGGCAATAAATATTTCAAGCAATTAAGTTAAATTAGCTGTCAAAAGCCTAATTCTTTCTCCACAGAATGTGAACTGCAAAGTTCTTTACCGAAGCCCGTCCCAGTGAACAGCCCCACCTCCCAACACACACGGCAAGTCAGCGAGCAGTAAATGGAATGTGATAAATATCCAAACAATGACAATTTACAGCCACATGCAACTTCTGGAGAGACCTACCACTATGCTCGGCAGTGGGAGAATCAGCAGGATTGCTCTGGCACAGTATTTGTAGTTTCACACATTTTTCACCAGTTTAGCAATACACGGAATTAGCAGGTACACCAGCACACCGTGTCCATGCGCCCCCTCAACTCTGGAGGGGCCCCCGCACAATAGATCTCAAAGCAAAACCACTGTCAGCACAATTTACAACAGCATCACTGTTGTGAAGCTACTCTAATTTCATGGCATTTATATTTTTTGTAATAAAATTCGGTTACCTGAGAGCGTTGAAACCTATAATCAATCCTGCATGAGTATTCCTAAAAAACCATTTCTTTAGTACTCATACTTGTTACAAGTATTTATTAATGAGCAGTTCCTCAGAACGGATCTTCTCTTTTACAGAAAGATATTGGTTAGTTAAGTTGTTGAACTGTATGAAACTGGACTGTAAAAAATCTGTATTTGCTGACTGGCAACAACCAGCATCATCCTTAAAATGGCAGACAGTTTGGGAAAAAAGTATCTTTAAACAGTTTGTTGCAGTGCAGAATTACCAAAGACACAACATAAGGCAAACGAGACTTCTTCAGAAGTTTAAAAGCAAAAACTTTTTAGTTTCAGACTTCCAGCTTAAGAGCTTTCCAGGTAAACCAAGATAGATCTGCAGACAGGGGATAAGACAAACAAGCTGTATAGATGAAGTAATTAAAGGTCTGTTAATGGGCATGTATGTATGAAGAATTAAGAATGGCCTGTAACATGTAAATCGCTGGATCTTTTGGAAAACGAGATGTCGTGACGTAACATGTTTAATTCAGCATGTGCTTTACACCAATGGGAAATGGTCCAGATACACATGAACGCAAAGCTGGCTGTAGTCTTACCACCTCATCCTCCGTAGGCTTGAAAACATAAGTTTACATTTAGTGCAGTGTCTCAATCACAACATTAATCACGAACACATTCAGTAATTCCCTCCTACACGTGACACAGTAAAGCTGTAACACGTCACATGCACTACAGAGGCAAGACGCTGCTGGAGAATTAAGAGGCACCAGAACACTCCCAAACCACGCGAGTTGACTCCTTTTTCTTCTCTACCAGCGGTAAGGCAAAGCAATTAGTATTACCCCCAACAGTCAAAATGAATAGATAAACACGATTTCACTCCTCCAGAAATACAGCCCTTGGGTTTTGGCTGACACTGGAGAAGGCGGCAGCACAAAGGCACTGCACTTCAGCCAGAGCGTGAGCTACACGTGCCACCTGGGAGCGCCGCGCAGCTCCCCGTGTAGTCCCTAAGGTGACAGTTCCTTGTAAGGAGGCCAGAGCCACGTTCCCCTTTACATGCAAATGACACTGCTTTTTCTGGAGTCCTGGGAATGACCAAGAGACAGTCTGTATGAAAACTGCTACGAAAACACCGAAAGTGTTGCTATTTAGTCTCAAACAGCTTGGAAACCAGTAAATGCAGAAAACAGCCAGTGCGTGCTGCTAACCAAGCGCGCCGCCCCAGAGGGAGGACGGTCAGGTGCTTACCTCTTCCCCCTCCTCGGAGTGGGTAGATAACTGGTCATGTTGAATGATCTCAGCGTCCTCCTCAGTTGGTCCGTTGCCCACTCGGATCCCACCAAAGTTGTGCGTTCCCTAACACATGCAGAAAAAGAAAGAGCAAAGTGTTGTTTGTGTTTTACTGCGAGAGCGCGTGTTTTTTATGACTCCACGTGCAGCAGCAGCTCACAGAAGAAAACAAAATATTAAGTATTAAGGCCCCGGTTAAGCCAGCTGGACAATTCTATTTCCCCGCTTGGATGGGAAAGATGCTGATTCCTGCTAGGGCTAGGGAAAAAAGTCTGTCTGAATGAAGAATCGATACGTTTCTACAAAGTAATTGCAACCCTAAGTAAAATAAAAGGCACGTGTCTCAAGAGGACATTTGCTGGCACTGACGTGCAACAGACCAACGTTTTGCCCAGCAGCTGTCGGACAAGCACAGAAACACCACTGCGGGGGTAAATGGAACAAGTCACACAGCGGCAGCTCAACGCAGAAGGGGCTGACACCAACACACACACACACACACTCGCTCCCCAGCGGCGCCAGGCACACGAACGCCACACACGGGAAATCAGACTTTCCCTTACTTGCAAACGCTACGTTGCGCAAACAGTCCCTTTTATAGACATTTGCTCTGACAGTCAGCGTCTGACCCTCAGCCGTAACTCCATTGCACTCCAAATAGAAAAGAATAATGCACAAACTGAGATGAAACTTCGACAGACTCAGGAGTTTCCCCCGCTTGACAACTGCCATCTCTGCACAGCTAACATCTGATTCACGGCAGGCTTCCTGCTCCGGACCACCCTGCCACCGAGAAAGGATGCACAGACCTGCTGATCATCTGTCGGCGCCCTCAGGCAGAGCTTTTATCCATCGTAAACGCATAATGGACAACGAAAATAACCTGCACATCACTACCTCTGGATTTCTGTCAGCAAGCCGCTCTGAGCGCTGTACCTTCTACCTCCCTCCAGGTGCTCCAAAGACAGAAGATGCTCATAGCTGATCTGAGGGACTATAAATCGAGACCTGTGCGTCTGACACACCCAGAGAGGCAAACCGCAACACCACAAATAGAAAGAAAATCCCCGCACGCAGCTTTAGCCCTGTTCTGGGATCCTCCGAGATGCAGCATGTGGATGGGCCAACTCGACACATTAAGACTTCAGAAGTTTCGGGAGGACTATGCGAACCAAAGAGGCTTTAGAGCCTGTGACCAGTCCGCCTTCACAGCCCATCGCTCTGGCATGCCAGCGGAACGGCTCCTCGATGTTCTTTTAACCGATTTGTTCTCACAAGCCTACTTTTACTTTAGGCTGAACTATAGACTTGACCAAAATGCCAGATGTGAATTCAAGATTTTGTCAGGTTTTTAAAAACAAATTAGGCAGCCATTTATGCTCTGAAAATAGAAATAAAATGAAAAAGAAAAAATACATATACAAGTAAGACAGTGCTTTTATTAGGATTTTCAGCATCTTTGAAACATTACAAGTCACTGACGACTAGTGTCAGTGTCAGTACCCTATTTATGTATCGCTAGCCTGTCTGAATTTGCACTTTTGCAGCTTTTCCTTCGCACTCGACTTGTATCCTTCTCTGTAAACTCTCCAATCTAAACATGGCTCCAAAAGCTCTAATCGTTTACGTTATACTCCTAACCAGACCTCATACAAAGACCTTCCCTCACAGCTTCTTGGATTGAGATGCACTTAATACGCTGGATGGATTATGGCACAAAAGAGCCATTTTCACGTCTGACATTTCTGTGAGGCTGTTTAACAATGTCATGACAGAAACACTGGCCAACAGCTAAAAAGTGCCTCAGAGCGTGCACTCCACTCGGCAAAGGCAATGGGCTTCACAGTTTGAGAGATTTACGCTTCCCAGTTGGACAGGCAGCATTCACAGCTGAAACCCAGTTGAAATACGCAGTACTGGGGAAGGGACCTGGGAGCTGCTGCGATCTTCACTGCGCCAGGAAGCTTTGCCAGTAAAGGGCTGTCCACAGGTTTAGACACAAGTAAGGAGAAACAACTGCTACTGAGAGGCTTATTTGCGCACAACCATTTTATAATAGTTTCAAGTCAAAGTGTCTACAAGGGCCCCGGTGTCAGAAACCCAGTAATCACTGATATGAAGTTGTTGGGAGGCCATCACGTAAACATGATGTTTGGGAACACAGAATGCAAACAGAAATGCTTCACTGAGAAGAATCCTAATCTATCTTAAACAAATACGCAAGAAAAGGAAAAAAGGGGAACTTAACCTGGGGGGATGTGGCAGCAAGGTATTCTTGTGCTGCTCTGCAGGCTTTGATTTCAGCAGCACTCCTGCAAAGAAGTGTCTCTGCATTCTCTGCACACATAACTATTATCCTTCAGCCTGGTAGTTCTTCCAGAATGTATCAGTTTTGCTGAACTTTGCTCTTTCCAAGAGAAAGTGTTTTTCACCCTAAAGGTGCAGTTGTCATTCGCTTATGAAATTCAGATACATTCCATGCTCTCTTGATAATTAGATAGAAAGCCAACTCCCATCTTTAAATCCATCAGGCGATTTTTAAATCCACTCACTGTTGCAGCCGCTGCTGCCTCTAGTGCCTGCTCGTTCGGGACTGTGCTGACCTGGGCCTCCACGGGCTGCCCTTCCTGATAGTGAATGGAAGAAAAGAAAGGGAGGAGGAAGAAAACAAAAAGAGAAGGGGAGACGAATGGAGGGGACATGGGAGGATGAAAGATGGTCAGAGAAGGGAGAGGGAGTGTCTTTAACTGAACTGATCTTTGACTCACTTAACATCCTACAAGCTGTCTGCCATACATGCAGGGAGAATTTTCAAGTATCCTCAGTGCACGTGTGCCAGGTTCCTGCATTTTACATAGCGATACTTTACAGTACAGTGGGGAACCCAGAGAGCACCCCAGAAGACAGCCTCTCACACAATGACTGCGCAAGTCTATTTTTTTCCCTTTGTTATTTTTTACCATCCAAACTGCTTTAACAAAGGTAGCTGGTAAGTCTGCCAGCCAGTTAAGCTTACATCTCTCCTTTTACATTGTCAGCCTAGCGAAGGCACAGAAGTGCATTCAGCAACCAGTAAGACAGTGTTCCTAAACCAGCTGACAGCGCCCAAGCCAAATACGTTGTTTTTATCATTACCAACATAAAGGGTTTTTAAAAGCAGGTTTGATGCTGGATCCAAATCTGAGCAGCAGGCAGGCAATACTTTGTCTCCAGTAAACCCCACCTGCCTTTCTGCCTAGGAACGTGCAAAAGACGTTTTACAGGCCACAACACAGCGTGAACCTGTGTATCCAAGATCAAGAAGGAGAACATAGCTTTTCAACCATAATTAGCTTTCATATTGAAAATATAAGAGGTAGTCACCCACCAAGTGTTTTCTCCTTAAATACTGATGGCGAAGGACCAGGGGTTTAGCTACCAGCATCCACGGCACACACAGTAACGCCACCACCACAAGGAAACACTGGAGCCCTTTCTGTAAAAGAAACAAGTCTCGTGATTGAGTGGCAGTCTGTGCTGAAGCAAACACACAAAACCTAGGAAGGGGTCTTACACAACACTGAACGACTGAATTTGAGTATGTGGACGCTTCACTATCTCTCTCTTCTGGCAACAGCAAGATGTGCTGTACTTCACGCCTCATCGGACTGCACACAGCATGTAATGCTGATGTTGGTTTCGATTAGGGAAAAATCCAAAAGATTCTGCAGGGAATGAGAATTTGGCAGATGTCTGATAGCGCTGGGAGGAAATGGCGTTAGCATCTTAGCTGACCTTCGAGGCACCACATCGCAGATGCAGGACAATATTCCTAATCACTTTCCACAACTAATCTGGATCCAAATGTTCTGGAGCCACAACTGACCTATGTTCAGACTGATATGAACTCCTGGTATGAGGATTATTCCTTCCTTCTTCAACATCACATAGTGTCGGCCTTTGGAAATGATGCCGCATTTCCTCTACCAGACTGAAAAAATGTTTCATGCTTGATTTCACTAATTGTGTCATTATAATTACAAGGTCAATGAAACACTCTGATATCAGGAAGCATCCCTGATCTTACTCTAGCGAGAGCACGCACCTGCCCTTTATAAAGCATCTTATTACTGGTATCACCATAGGAGAACAGAAACATGTTGATAAAATGTATTAGGAGGCTCGGTGCATCCTTTGACGTGTGAGCATCATAGGCTGTCCATTTGTAGAAAATGAGAATAACAAGGTATCCAAACAGTGATGACATGAAAATCATTTCTGGAATAAATCCAAGGTATATGTTCAGTGGCTTCTTAAAATAGCTAGAGGGGAAAAAAGGGAGAGTTTAATATTTGGTTAGTATTAGGCACGCGTAGGGCAAAAACTTTTAATGAGAGCGTGAAGAACATCTTTGGAACAAAACTGCAGGGGCTCAGCATTTCAGCAGTAGCTGGGACTTAAACACAGCAACTACTGGACACGCACAGCTCTGCATACACAGACAGAAACAACTGTACTGCACTCTTCGATCAGAAGGTTAAAGTCTGATAGGCTCCTGCGTCCCAAACTCATACACACACTACACCCGAAGGCGTTTCCCCCCCACCATGAGAAAAACAGAGCAAAGCACTTACATATGGTTGAGAAGACTCAATGTGACACCAAAGAGCATGTGGATAATGCCAAGAATCACAGACATTTTCATCTTAAACGAATTGAGGAAGGCCAGCTTATTGCTGGCAATATTCCAAATCTGTGAAAAACAACACCGAGTCAGCCAAACACCGAGTAAAAGAAAAACAGAGGAGAGTGAAAACGTTCACTTTAAGCTAAACACTATTAACCATCCAGGAAGCATTAGGCTGCGAGAGCAGGTTTTTTTAAAGATGTGTTTGTCACACGGATATCTTTTGGGGAAATGAGTGGGCAACCTTTTCTGCCAGGAACACTGTCTTACAGCAACTGATCCCACCACGAGAGCAGGAATCAAACCCCGCTTGTTTTTATGGTAGGCAAAAGTTGCAGGAAAAAGTGGGCTGTATCCTTGACAGAAAAGAAATATGATTATCCATTTAAATGAACAATTACACACAGTTCTGATTTTCTGCACTTCCTCTTTAGTGTGGAACACAGGCAAGTTTTGTATCAAACATTCCAAGCAGCGTTAGGAGCAGTGTTATTGACGGGGGCAGATACAAAACGACAGGATTACTTGGAAACTTACATTGCCAAGAATGACCAAAAAAAAGAGATAAATAACTTTCCCCAAGGTAAAAGAGTAACTTCATAAAGCAATTTGCAAGTCTAACCAGATTTGATTAAAACCCTGCAGGTTAGAAAGGATGAGAAAGCAGCTTGTAGTGCACCTGAGAACAAGTCTCTCTATCCTGAATATAGTGTCTCACAGGAACTGAATTAATTTTATTGTTTCCAACATTGATAAAGAGTTTGCTAAAGGAATGGCTGGGCTGTGGAAGTCTTTCACAGTGAACTGGACAGGCACTTTTCTTTCTGTTGACACAGAGGACGTTCTTAATGGACCGCAAAGGAAGAGTTCTTACCGGGTCAATGCCGAAGGGGTAGGGTCCACCGAACACCCCTGGAATAGCAGGGTTCAGCTGAAGCAGAGGAGTAGTTTCAAGCAAGGCATCTCTGTTTGGGTATAAGCAGATTACATAAACATTAACACAAGCAATGCTGTCCTCTTTCTGTAAAAACCAACAACATTCTTCCCTTGCGAGAGCAAGGGATATCTCAAATTGAGAGAACTAAGGTTCCTGCATGGTCCTAAAGACTTTCCCAAACGAATAATAAACCTGGGTTTTGACCTGTTACTCAGTGTCACAAGGAAAAGAGATGCAGGGAACAGGAATCTTGCTATGTCTATGAGGAGAAAGGTGCCAAAGGGCATCTTTACAAGTTTTCTGGGAAAAAAAAAAAGGTTTGAAACTTGATAGATATCACATTTACACCCCTCTTCCAATTCTACTTGAGACCGAGTTCAGAAGTTTTTGTTTTCCTGAGTTGGGAGGACAACAGGGAAAGATAAGTCACCTGCTCGTCCCTGTCGCTCTTTGTCTAGTTACGAACTATTTACTCACGACCAATTGCCTTTTGTGAACATCGGCCGGACACTCCATGATGAACCAAACATATTAAGAGACTTGGAGAAGCAGTCATTGTAGATGAGGCCCGTGTAAGTGGAGAACAGCCCCATCAGCAGAATGATGTATCGACCACTGAAAACCATGTTGAACATCTAGTATAAACAGAAACAAAAAGGAACAAAGAAAGTCCATGAGAACAAGGGAGGTCTCTCACAAAGATGAAACAATAAAATCACTCAGTTGCAGGACAAACAATAATTGGCCATATGGACTAAAAGCCCCAAGTCTCTGTTTCCCCATGGCAGGGATTAGGGGTGCAAGAGGTAGCACTGCCCAACAGCAGCAGAATACAGAGGATGAACAGGCAGCGTGACTGTCCACAGAGGACCTGGGATTAGCCGAAGAGGATGAATTGCACTCCACGCACTGATGCGAGCCCCAGCTGGCAGCATTGGTTTGGAACTGGGCAGTGCAGACCCCGGTCAGCTTTCTCCACGCTCTGTCAGCGTATCTTAACTCCGGTTCACCTCCTGTCAACCCACGCCCTGAGCAAGCAAACCCCACCTAGATCAGCAAATAGGAAGAATCTGGGAGTTATAATACACACATAAAAAATTAGGAGTTTTGCACTGACTGAATCCCTTTATGATCCAACCAAGTTTTGGGCGATTTGTTTACATCAGCTTACCTACTACACTTAATAAACAATTTCCTTCAAATAACCGAGAGGAATAATTTCCCACAAATATCCGAAAGGAAAACCAAAGGAACTCTCTACTATTATCAAATTATGCTACTCGGCCTGTGGTCTGCAGGCTTCCCGGTCTGCCTGTGTGCTTCACAAGTTTCCAAAGTAAGGAGTAATGCGCATTGCCAGCTCAAGGGGGAAGGATGCGAGAAAACCAAGCTGCAACTCTGTTACCTCATTGTCGCTTTTCTGTGACAGAATACGACTTTCCCTGAGCACCATCCAGACAGCAATCAGAGACATCAGGATTCCGTGGCCAAAATCTCCAAACATCACAGCAAACAGAAACGGGAAGGTAATGATCGTATACGGTGCTGTAAGAGAAAAGACGGCACTCCTAGCGCACTGTATTTGAGTAAGCCCAGATTGACTACAGTACAATTTATGCAATTTAGCAATCTAATTCCCAAGCTTCCCCTCCGCTTCTGAGAGGTGTCAAGTACTCTCTTTGAAATTTTCACACAGGACAGACAATACGGAAAAACACCATGACTAAAAACTGAGAGAGATGTCTGGGACTTTTATAAGTATGAATTTACCTGGATTTATTTCCCGATACGTTCCAATGCCATAAGCATCAACAATGTTTTGAAAGCCAGAAGTAAACTTATTAGTTTTGTTGTATGTTGGTGGGGTCTGATTGGTTTGCATCCTGTTTAAAATAGATGGGACAGTGGATCCGCTGTGCTCCTGTTTAAAACAAAAAGAAAAAAAAAAGGAAGATTATAAAAGCCATCCTCAGAGCAGAGGACAGAGTAAAACACTACTTTCTCGTTAGCATTTGGAAAACTACAAGCTTGCATTTTTTAGTGTGCTTGCATGATGAGCAATATACTTGAGCAGCTGAGGAAGGCTGCCAAGTTTCCACTGCTCTCCACTTTGTACAGCAGGAGGAGAAGCACTTGTACAAAGGATGAACATTGTCCGATTAGGACAGACAAGAAAACTCATGCAAGAGGTTTTGTGTTTTGTTTTGTTTTTTTTTTAAACAGCAAATGAAAGGACTTCAAGACACCCAACTCTGTTGTTTGTCTATCTGAGGAGAGGGCGAGCTTACTAAAGCCCTGGATGGCACCTTTCAGTAAGTTCCACTGTCTATCCAGACAGCAGGACTACGGAGCACAGCCAGGTTAACTAAACGTACCAAAGGGCTCAAACATAGGAAAATGCATTACCATGACAGCATTTTCCTGAACTTAAAGCTTTAGACAATGTCACATATTTGTTATGAAGTTTATTTAACATACAGGAACCATGGCTTATAGATACAGTGCCCTCTGTGAGGACTCATTCAAACAGCCCAAAGGGATGGATTTCAGACTCACAAATCGGAAAAATCAATTAATCCATGCTGTGTTTGCCGACAGCGGCTAGTCTGCTTGAACGGCAGCGGTACGGCAGTTACTCACAGTGCCTCTCCTGAGAGCAAACTGGATAGAATCGAGGTCAGCCACAGGACACCAGACTTCAGCAATCAAGCACTTCTGTGTCACATCGATATTGCACAGATTCAGGGTATGGTAGATGGCCTTCATCTTGCGTACTTTGATGAACCAGACACGGATATTTTTAGCAGCTGCCTGCAAAACCCTTTGGCGATGATCCTCTGTTTGGTTCAGCACCTTTCATAGAGAGGTAGGATAAAGATGAGGCAAAATCATTGGCCAAAACTGGCAGCACACAGAAGTGCACAGTGAAATCAGGCTGACCTAAGACAAGCCTTACCCACCAGAGGATGGGTGGATGAGCCCTCTCCCCCACCCCATGCACAAGACTGCAGGCATGTGGCAATATATGCTTTAGTCTCTGTATTAATTAGTTCTGCCAAAAGGCTTCTTTCCATGGGTACTTTTTGACTACTTTTCTCCGCCGACTCCAAGGTCGGTGGGTACTTCAAACAATAAACTGCTCAGAGATCACAGAGAACATTTTTTCCTCCACCCAGGTTAAAAGAGCAGAGAAGAGTTCTACAAGCGAGGTGTACATTGCCTTAAGACAACACACAAAGATTACAATGAAAGACTCTTTTTTACCGGAGGGGGAAGGAGAAAGTGTTTTCCACTGAGGGTGTTTTCCAACTGGAACATATCTAACTCATGCCAAGTCAGATTTCTAGACTGGAAAGTCTTAGACTCAAGGGAAAGCGAGGACACAGGGCACATGCAGCTTTGAATCCTACTAGTTAAACTGCTTTTGAGTTCTTGTCCACTTTAAATTTACAAAACAGCTTGAGACAGTTTCCGTATAAAATAAGCAGTCCAAATTCAACCGTTTTTCCTTTTAGTTTCTGAACCTTTTCTTATTTTTCATCGCAAATCCCTTAAACTCTTCTGCATTATAACATACTGCCTTTCTTCCTTGAAGCAAGCATCAAATATTTCAGAGCTGGCACCCAGTAGGTTTGTGTGCTGATTACTTTTTACCAACACTCAGGCTGCTGCACAAGAGATTAGTTGTAAAGCAGAAGCTCTTCAGGACAGCACAACGTGAAAATACGAAGACAGGCAGAAAAAAGAACAGCTAAGTTAAAGTTAGCATTGTTATCTCAACTTGGAAATAAATTTAAATGCTTTCAAAGTTCTTGCAGGTGAAACAGGCAATTATACAAGCACACTTTCAGAGCTGGAAACGTGGTATCTCCTTACACATGCATATTCCTCTCTGCTCCCTGGCATGCAGTTCTCTGTTGATGTTGCGCTTACATGTACATAATTAACTGCTCAGCCCTCCAGAACAATCAAACCACCCCACCACCCTAAACCCCAACAAAGAAACAATGGAGCAGACAGTCTCCAAACACCTTTCTAGCACTGCTGAGCTGCTGGTCTCAAGCTATCTGGAGCTGAAAATAGTCATCTAACAGAGCCAAAAATTCTCCTTTTTTAATAGGATCCAAAGAAGTTTTCAACTATATTATTAAAGAAAAAAGGGCATTGACTCCAGTTATTTTACCATCTGAAGATCATCAATTCTGGTATTGACACCAGAAGCCATTTCCTTCCGCTCCTGTGGTGTTTCTGGGCATGGGTAGAGGGAGGCACGGAATCTGGAAGACATGCAAGCCCCATTAGTAACAGAGATGGAAAGAAGACAAATCAGTCAGGGAAACAGATGGCTGAGCCTGAACACAGAAATAAAGCAAGCAGCACCTTAAGAGAAGTTTCTGATCAGCAAAGACTGCCAAGCAGAGTTTCAGTCTTTAAATCAAATGGTATAGAAGTTTGCTTTAGTCCAAACCAGAAGCTGAATGCATTAGAAAACAGAAGTGGGAGGAAATCCTCTGTTCCCTGTACTGACAGCGTCGCACAGGGACTGTCACAACATCGATTAGCCATCCCAGGTCAGGGTGCTGCTATCATGCCAATGCAGTTGCTGCTAGAAGCAGTTACTGTTGGTCTCCCCTGTGAGAATATCACCCGCTGACATCCCACTAGGTCTGTCTGACAGTTCAACACAAACTCCCTTGGTTTTAGGCATTCTCTAGCAAAGCAGTCACCTACTTTGAGCATTACAGGCTTGGGAAGTGGCTAGTTTGACTGTAAAATGTGTTGCAACTATTTATGGTATGCTTAATTTGCTGTCAAAATATGTACTCCTATAGTCATTGTGAAATAAGGAGTTGAAAAATATGGATATTAAGTCATGTCAGTGTGTCTCAAATATTTAACAGCTGCCCAGCTGTAAGACTTTCATACCCTTCACATATCTTCTTGACTCTGTTCTTCAGCTGGTCGCCTTGGAAAAAGATGATAAACACAGACTTGTGCACATAATCCCCCTAGAACAGAGAATAGGGTGCACTGTAATAGCTCAGCTATTTACAGAAATTAGCATTATAGCAAATTACAAGAGAGTTCTACCTTTCCTTCCCCTGAATCTGTATGTACAGAGCTCACATCTGCACAGCGAGTCAAGAATGTACCTTAACAACACTGAAACAGTCATAAGGAAAGCAATTTTCTTAGCCTCAGTACAGAATACTCCTACCGAACTTGTGTTTACTGAAGCAAAATGTTCTAGACTATCTATTATCTATTCTCTGTAACACAATAAACAGGAAAACCTGGGAAGATCTCCAAAAGAACAGAGATGCAATGAAATACTTATCAGCACATACTGCAGTCAGTTCACCTACAGAATCAAGCAGAAAGCTAGAGAGTGAATGAAAATAAGATGGAAGTGGAGTTTAACAGCTTCGATTCTCCAGGGAGGCCAACGGCACATTCTTTGCACAGCTGTTTTCATGTTGGTAGCCAGGTCCCCTTTCCTGCATTTGTTGACAAGTTATTGTTCTACCTTACTTAGGAAACTTTAATGTAATGCTTCAAGAATAATTACATTAGGTGTAACCTCAATTTAAGGAAGTGCTGCACAATAAGAACAAAGTCCCTCCTGGTAGACAGATAATTCAACAGGTCAACTACCAGCAGTTGGTGGGACAAGAGAACCAGTCAGCCTTACGTGAGAAACAAAGGGGCAGTTACTGAATTTCAATGCTTCTGTCTTTGTTGCAGTGCAGCCTACACACAGCCTTTCTTTTTACTGGCTAAAAGTGAGAGTTCCCAAAGTTTGGGCATTGTCCATTGATTTGAGCAAAGAGGACACTGAATGTAAAACCAGGCCCAACCACGACATTTACTGTTTATATTTGTGATAAAGCCAACAATTTTCAGGTGGATGTTTAAACTACTGGTTAGCAAATTAAGAAAAATTAAAAGTCCGAGTTCAGCATGAATGAGCTACAGATGTTACACTGCTAATGTCCAAAAGAGCCTCTTTCAAGGAGGATTATTACTTATTCAGAACTGCATACAGGAGTTGCACTCGTAGCTTGTGCCAGAGAAGCAATTGTGCTCTACTGCAGTCCAAATTTTGAGTTGTTTTTCCCCCTTTCAACAGCACTCACCATCCATCCTGCTATTTTTGTTTTAATTAAACGGGAAAACATTTGTCACTAAAGCCTCGGAGGCTGCAAGTAGGTACTGTGAAGGGACGCAACACAAACGTTTGACTGCGTAGAGCTCATGGAGGGATAAAGGCTTAGATCTACAAGAAAACCCTTTTACGCATCTGAGACTTTTGCTGCTGTAAACAATAGTTCCTTTTACCGTTACAGGATCCTCCAGGGGGTTTTCAATCTCTGCTTGACGCAGGAACACGTTCCCTCGGCACACTCGCCACAGCATGCGCTCAAACATGGGGATTCGCTCACGGTTGATCACGCCAGCCACAAACCTGTAAAGGGGACAGCATAAATGTCAGTTCTGAACCTAAAAGAACGCACAGCCTAACACCCAAACCACTGACGGCAACTGGAGCGTAGCATCAGACTGAAAGCTACAAAAATCTTATTTTGAAATTAGTTCTTTAAGCAAAATGGAAGTTTCTCTAAATACATAGAGATAAAAACACAACAAAAACAACTGCATTACAGCAAAAGCTATGCCTTTTAACAGAACGAAATAGTCTATTAAAAAAGAAATAAACCACTGGTTAAACAAATGCATTTAGACATGCAGTTTCTACGCCTGCTAGTCTTCAGTTTAGTGGGTTCCTGGTACGTTACGTGGCAAAGATTACAGCAGTCACGCTACCACCGACCATGTTCCAGGCACACGCTTCAAAATGCCTCACTGGTTCAAACCCCTGTGTCCAGGTAAAGAATTACACACCGAGACAGCCTGCAAGCAGCTAATGAAGAGGATATAGAACTATACAGATTTTCTGGAGTATTATGTGCCCACAGCAGTTACTGGCTTCAACAAATCTGTGAGAGCGCAGAATGTCTGAAAAATCAACCACAACAGATTTTCAAGGAGCAAACTAGTAAAATTTTTTTTTTTTGTGCAGAGAGAAATGTGCAAAGCACAGAAATGAACCGGGAAGTTAATGTACATGGGACAAAACCAGAGGACAACAGCTAGTTTTAGACCGGCCTTCATTGGCTCGATGTGCCAGTCCGGAAAGTTCCACAACTGTGCTCAAACCGCTGTGGATGCCACAGGAGAAACGTGAGCCAGCAACCCTAACCCTGGACACAAAAAAGCAAATTGCCATTACCCAAGTCGTAGCGGGGCACCTCTTCCCATCTCGCTCGGTTCCAGGAGTGAAGAGGATTCCTCCAACAGGTCTGGATCCGCCATCTGCTGATGATGCAATTCAGCCTGAATTCACAAATCAATTAATATCTAATGAAAATAGTTAGTGGCATGCAGGGAACGAGGAACCAGGAGATAGTTTGGGGAGACAAAAAAAAAAAAAGAAAAGAAGAAAAAAAAGAACGAACATAAGACAGCAGAAAGAGGAACTAGATGGTAGAAAAGACAGCAAGAATCACACAAGGAAGGAGAAAAACATGAGGAAAAGTGGAATGGCCCAGCAAAGCTTCCACACAAGAAAGGTCTGGAGACGGATGCAACAGAGCAAAGGGGCTGTGGGATACATAAGTCTGAAGAAAGGCAGAATTCAAAAAGATTTATCAAGTTTTAAATACAAGTGATGTTCCCAAGAACCACTTTTTAATGGCACAAACCAGAGTGACACACCTTACTCTCATCTTCCCCTAGATCTTAAATGGAGAAAAAAGTGACGGTGGACGCTGCTTCCCTCTTGCACTACTTGCGCATTTTCTGCATATTAAAGACGCAAAAGGCATTTCTAAGAGGTGCCTGGGAAATTGTACTCGCATGTAAAGCAGCCTGGGAGTCTTGTTCTAGGCAAGAGGAAGAATGATGCTCAGGTTAAGTCCTCCACAGACGGCCTAGGGCCGCTTCCAGCTTCACCAGGCTGCACCCCTACAGCCAGTCACGCAAGACCTGCGCATCCTATACCTGTCGGCCTTCTGCTGTACTCCAAAGCAAAAACATTCATTTTGGAATTAGGTGACGATAGCTTGATTGATTCCACATTACTTGCCACATCAGGATAGATACAGGGTCAGAACCAGTAACAAAACCTGGAAGTACTGGACAGTAATTTTCTTTACTGGCTTTACAAAGTTCTCCCTCCAGGAAAAACGCACAATACTTCCAGCTTAAAAACAGGCTTCCCGATTAAATCTCTTCATTCTTCAAGATGTTTATCCTTATTCACTATATGCATTATCACCAGACACGCAAGATGCATCGCTTAGGGCAGTCTGACGACGTTGCTCCTTTTTTGACCAGCCAGGCAATAAAATAAGACAGTTTTATACTGTCCTTCACTGCAACCGATTTGCAGAATAAAATTCTTGGGAATATACCTTGTAAGTGGCAGCAGTTCAAGTCAGGAAGGATGCTCAAATCACATCCTCTCACGCACCATCTTCATACTTCAATCAACCCCCACGTCACAGTTATTTCTACCTCTGCAGCTTATATAGTGAAATGACGAAAATTACACTTCCTTAGCACAAAAAGAGGGCCAAATTCTACCCTCTGTGGTATACAGGAGGTCTTCCCCACAGAGCTGTCAACAGAACTTGCTAAAATACACTTGAAGGTAGAGTTTGACCCTAGAACACATAAAATGCATGCACACATACAGCGCAGCCTTGCAAAACCATATAGCACGTTTAATGACTCAGCCATAGTTGCTTTATTTGTGCAATAGTTGTGTCATAATTTTAGTGAAAAACTCCTCAACACTTTATTTGCATGCCAAATAAAAGCATTTACCATATACACGGAAAGTTTTTGCAAGGCTGACATCAAATGCAGGTCAACTGCTTGTACACACACTTGCTTTAGCTCACAGATGTTGCAAAAGTAAGGGAGCCCTTAATTTAGTTTGGGAAGCCAACACGAAGAACTGCTGATCCTTTCAACTTTAAGGCAACTTGTTGCAACATCAAAAATGGAACAAAAGTTTTGCTTCATAGAGAACACAACGAAAATACGAAAGTTTGTCACCCCAAAACAAAACATACAGACCAAACACACCAGTGATTATTTGATATCTAGATTTCAGGATGTTGAAAAACAGTAAGTTACAATTGTAAGAGGCTTGTATTGTATTTACCAGTAATCAAGATACTCTGATAATTTTTGTGAGGTGCACCACATTTTAGCATATGAAATATAGAAAAAGAAGGTTAACACACATGAAAACTTTAGATACGCCTCACCTGAGGGAGTAATTCTTACAGATATTTAATAGTACCTCTGACACTTTTGGGCTGTGCGTCCTTTACTCAGGACTCCGTATAAGCCAAAGACAAGTCCTGCTTAGAGGGGTTGAAATTACTAAACAAAGCAGCCTAGATTAAAGCTGGATTAGACCAGTTTTGCTAAACAAGAACTTTCTTACACAAGGATTATTTGCATAACAAAACCCAATGTTCTTTGATTCATCTCTCAATCACTTTGATTTGATGATCTCACCCTTTCTAGAAAGGAAATGGCATAGTGACATCAGCTCTGATTCTGGTGGGATAACTAAAGCAATGTTCTAAGATTTAACAGAAATAAAAAACTGAGAGACTATGCGGAAATGAAAGAGCTATCCAGCTACAACACAGAAAAACAAGATTCTAGGAAATTTACTTTGAGTAAGAGTTTTCCCCAACAGCGAGCGAAACATCATAGTTATTGTGAAGTACTTTTTACTATGTCAGGTCATTCAGGATTGGAAAAACCCAAGCATTTGCATGCCAGTAATTAGAATGCAGACCTTTCATTATTAAACATTTTTAAATTGCTTATTGTTCACCGAACCAGCAATCTCAAGGCCTGAAAAAAAGATTCATTTTCCCCACTCTCGATCATAGTTCTGCTCTGGATCACTACGCACAGTGCCATACAATTCAAGCCCCTTCCAGCTCACGAACAGAACAAAAATCAATTTTCACAAGAACTAAAAAGGATTCATTTCACCATCTAACTTATTAACCCAGAGCCCAGACAGGAATGACAGATGCAAAACAAAGAGAAAAAAGCAGATGGCGAGAAGAGTTAGAGGAAAGAGAGACAGGGGACTGCATGCCATTAACCATTACTTTTCCAGTCTTCTTTTACGCTCACACTCTAGGCAAAACTTTCAGAGAAATCTCTCCAGCTCATACTGGTCTTCATAAGCAAAGACAAGAAGACTGAGAAAAGGAGCATAATCATCAACATGGTATGTTGAAACAAGAAATGGCTATTTTGACCAGAACGGTCGTCAGAAGAACAAGCGACACAGTTTTGCCATCCTCCCTCGCCCAGTGCGCACACTCCGGAGAGCAGAGCGAACGCCAAGCACAACGTGCTTTGGATAGTCAGCCATTTCTTGTGCAACTCATTACTATGAATAACACAATCTTAATTACAAGTTATTGAAGTCTTCAAGTGTTGAAGGTACTGTGCAAATGACAGCATGAAATGAACCTGCACAAGGCTCGAAGTCCTGGAGTAGTCGGGATCCCTCGCGCACAGCTGTTTGCTGTTTGCAGCGTGAACTGAAACAGTTTTACCTTTTCAATGCTTACGCTTTACTGAACTTCACACATGAGCTGTTCAGTTTGCTTCTACATCTAGCAACATATTTTATTTGGTGTATTTTGTTTTATTATTACAGAAAACAGTTACCAAACAGCAGCGGGAACATACCTAAACGTTCTGTGGCCAGTTCATTTAAGGATGACACAAGGTCCTTTTTGTGGGTGACCTGACACAGACCGTTTAGAAAATTGGCTTTGATCTTTAAATTTAGCATGAAGAAAAAAAGCAGGAGGCAGCTCTCAGCAGAGAGGACAGTAATGAATACAAAAGCACGCAGCACGAGCTGGTACTCGGTTTTACTCAATAATCAGTTGGAAGAGGCGGGCAGGGGCACCTTAACGCAGCAAAGTAATAGGTTATCAGGTTAATGCTGTTTGTCCAAGGAGACACTTGTAAGTGAACATTCAACACTCGAAGACAAGGTTTTTTTGTACTGAAACCAACCCCATGACCAATCAACTGATCACACTAGCAGCAGTATCTATGTCAGCAGTGACTAAGACTTGTGTTGGCACAGGAACAACCGCAATGCCCGAGCAGGCAGCATCCTGTGCCAGAAAAACCAACACCAAACCGTTAGAGACACGGTCTGAAGTTTGCAGGAGCCCAGCTCTGCTTGATCACAGCCCTTGTAACAGATACGGCTTCTGGCCTTTAAGAACTCTTTGATCAAACCCTCGCATTAGAGGAAACAGGACATGTACTCGGCAAAAACATGTCCTTACTGTTCTAAAACACGTACAGGAGCTCTTTGAGAAAACTCCCAAGACTCTGAGATATTTCAGCTTTACAACAAAGGATTACATCTTTTTTCCCATGCAGGCTTTATGTCTGTGTCACGAATGGCATCAGAGAAGCTCTTCTGAGGTCCAGTGAAAGAGCAGCCAGGCCCGGGGCTAGCTGGTATTCGACAAAACGTTGAAGATTTTTAAATGGCAGCTTCGCTCCAGAACTTACCTCTGAAAACTTTAGGGTTTGATCAAAGGCTCAATTAAATAAATACATAAATCAATAATCTATTACTTCAGTGGACTTTGTATTATGACCCTAATGAGTAATCTCCATATAACATTTCAAAGGCTGAAGAGAAATTAAGCTTGATTGCAATATCTCTGTGCAAGCGAGGCATGACTGTTTATCTGCATACGTCCCAAAGAAACTCTTACCCGCTGAAGAAAGTGCTCACTGTGGCACCAAATTTTTAGTCTGTTGATGTGCTTTTAAAACCATCTTAATTATTTTACACAATTTTTAGACAAACCACTGCTTAACTAAAACAAACCCAAGACAACATCATAAGAGGTAAATCACGGGTAGCTATGCGCACTGGATGAAAAATGGAGAATAATTTTAGAAGCTTTCTTAAACAAAGCATAAAAATGACCCTGCTGTCCAAAACAGCAACTAAAAATATATTTGAGAATAAAAATGGTAATTTGTGAGAGAAGAACCAGCTGCCCAAGTGTTAACCCGCCCCCGGTATTCTGACCTCATCAAAAAATTGCTGAGTTTTACGCAGTATAAATTTTAATTCTGTCAGCTCCAAAAAGTTTCTCTTCAGAGCTTCCTGGTTTGTGTTGATTTCCTTGAGCTCATTTTCAATTTTCTCAAAGTTTGCCTGCAAGATGGGAAAAGAAGAGGACAGAAAAAGGACTTAAAGCAATAAAATAAAGAAGTGTTGTTAAGTCAGTTAAAACAAGAAAGCAGGCAAGATGCTTTACATTCCCATGTGATTTGCATACAATTACAGATTGCCCGCTGTGGCACACAGACGCAGAGTTGTGCCATTCTCTTCAGGCAATGTGAAAGTTTTCATACTCAGACAGGCTTTTATAGGCTGCATTTATTCAGTGTTCTTTAAGTCACTAAAAGACCCTCATAAACCTTATGACAGACCCACCGTAAACCATGCAATTCCAACAGTTTTTGACTCATTTAAATGGGTGAAATTTCTTTGAAGTACTTTCACTTCTAACTGTATTTGGATAAATGCACGAGCGAAACAGTGCTTGTGAATCAGAATCAACATGACGTGAGCTAGCAGAGCCAGCATTTCGGGTGACAGCTGGGGACTATGACACCTTTGCCACTAAATTCAACGGGTATCTACCAACAAAGGTAATTTCATAGAATCGTCTAGGTCATCGAGCCCAACCATCAGCCCAACACTGCCAAAACCACGTCCCTCAGCACCACGTCTGCCCCTCTGTTAAATACCTCCAGGGATGGTGACTCCACCACTTCCCTGCGCAGACTGTTCCAATGCTCGATGACCCTTTCAGTGAAGAAATTTTCCTAATATCTAATCTAAACCTCCCTGGCGCAACTTGAGGCCATTTCCTCTTGCCCCATCTCTTGTTACTTGGGAGAAGAGATCTGTTTCCACCTAGAGTCTTAACTTGAGTCTTAACACACATCATTACCTCCAAGTCAATCATGTCACGTGGAAAAGGCACCTCCGGGTTTTCACCAGTGTCCATGATAGGAATATTTGCTTTTTTAATCTCCTTCTCAACAAACCCTGGAGAGACAACATTGTTAATGTTAACTAAAAAGATACTTCCATGTCAGACTGTCACCATAAGGCCACCCAGCCCGACCAGCAGCTGTGAATTCTTTCACCTCCTATTCCAAGAGCCTCTTATTTGGTTAAAGCTCTCTGCCAAGCAGGGAGGCACCCCTGCAGGCAGTCTGACCGGCTGACACATGGAAGAAAGGCCACCACCGCTCCTCCTCGGCACTGCTTTCTAACGCTGCCGTGCAGGTTTAGCCTGCCTTAATTATTTCCCCTGTCAAAGCTACGGAGCGAGCGCCACATCAGACCCCAGAGAGACACGTACGGAGCTTTCGGTCCATTTCTTCGCACCTCCTGACTTCATTAACGAATTTACGCTGGAACACGTTCACGTCCGGGTTCAGCTGCGGAGAGAGAGACGGTTCCAGCACGGCCGCGGCCGAGGGCGGCGGGGCCCGGGCCCCCGGGAGCGAGGGGCGGG
>NW_009647108.1:78430-88395 GCF_000708025.1 Charadrius vociferus
AGCCCTCCGCCGGCCCCTCGGTGCGCCCGGGGGCTCCAGCCTGCGCCCCGCCGCCTGCCCGCTCCCGCTGGCCCGAAATAAGCGGTTCCCTGTTAAAGTCGGTAGAGATGCGGGAAACGAAAGAGCAAAAAATACCTCTTCGGGGTTAAATCGAAGGTCTGTACAAGCACACGGCAGTGGCGGCAATTCCCTGCGGCAGCCCGCAGGCTAACCCGAGGGTACCGCGCGTCCTAACGCAGAAGTGCAGTTAAATACACGAAACCCTTCTGCCTGTCGGGGGTTTTTGGCACTAGCCGAAATGGAAACATGGTTCGTTGGGAAAGAAGCCAAAAATCACAGACGTTTAAGTTAAAACACACTAAATTTCCCAGTACTTCTGCTTACTGACGATGTCTTTGAGTAAACGCTTGCTCTTGGTATGATTAAGAGAGGAGCTTTTGCAGTAGCAACAATACAATTTAACCACAGATCCCTTTTCACACGGTTGTCTTTGTTTCGAAAGCCCCTCCTGGTGCGCAGCAAAGCGGAGCTGCGATGCCCCTCCGGGGCCTGGGCAGGCATTTGGCCCCTGTGGAGGGGAGTTATTACGATCTGCCCGTTTGTAGTGCTCTGACAGAGGGGCACCGATGGGGGTACGGGTGCTGCGGGTGCTGCGCACGCTCAGAAGAACAAATCCCAAGCGCTGCCCCTAAGAGCTCCTACGAGACAAAAGCCGACAAAAAAAAATAGGGAAATAACGACATCGCACGGGTCGGCGTGGTGGGCTGCAGTCGCAGCAAACGACACCTACGCCAGCAGAGTCGGGCCGTGTTAGCGAGACTAACGGTGCTGTGTGATAGAAATGGCAGTGGTAGGGCTGCTAACACTCTGGGTTTGCTTTTATTCCAATTTGACATTTGATATTATTCCGATTATGAAAAAGTGAGCAAGTTAGAAGTTTAAATAACATGTATCTTAATTTGTTATTCAATTAGTTTGGTGACTAAGAAATGCATTGCACTGGCAGTGGCCTATAAAACTGAATTCTCCTTACCTTAAGCAGCTGTATCTTGCTGTTTAAGAAGTTAGTGAGCTGAGTGGTTTCCTTCAGTCGCAGGAACTTCCACGGACTGATGTGGAAGCAGATGCTGCACATTTTATTCCTTTGTTGTCCTGCATACGTCTGACAGAGGTTTTATTTGAAGCTGGAATACGCTTGTTTTTGTTTGGATTGTCTGTTCCATATCCATGTAAAGAATTCAGTAGTGGTGCTGTGAAATCGCTGAGATATTGGAATGATCAGCAATATCTAAGGCATAGTGCAAGTGTGGAAGAGCCAAAGATCAAACTATGTCTACCACGCAATGAGCGCAGCCAGAAATTTTTCACACTAGAAGGGACTGAGACAGATTTCTCTGTCCTGTGTGCTCGAGTCAGCGAAGGCTCCAAGGGGGAGGCTGAGGTTTGCCACCTATTGGCTTTTCCGGGTATGTCTCCATGGCAGAAAATGGCTGAAACGGTTAGTCCTAACATAGAAAATTACTCATCGCATTTTAGCTTGGGGTGTGAGCCTGAGCGTGGCCCTTCATATCTTCTACTGCGTATCAAGAACAAATATAAATTCCCGTTGTCTTGTTTTATCTGTTTCTGTTTAGATTGACCTGCTCAGTCTAATTTTTTTTTAAATTATTCCCAAACGGGGAAACGAAGGCAGAGATTGCATTGAAGTCATACATGGAATAAATGGCAGACCTAGAAAGAAAGTACTGCTCTGCTTGCGTCCTGTGCTGTGCATGAAAATTCACAGGGGATATCTGTGGAATATCTGAAGCAGATATCCCCAGTGAGAAACAACTGCAGAGCCTCAACGCTATCTGGCTGGAGTCAGGATTTTTTTCATGGAACTGACTCATCATCAGCAAACACTGGAAATAAATCCTCAGGAAAAGGTCCCTCCAGGAAAAAACAGGGTATAGAAAAGCAACCTATTTTTAATACATGACATAATACCTATTGTGGAAGCCGCACAGCACAATTTACTGATGCACAGTGAAACCAAATCTCCATCAATGGTGCCGTGTGGGTACAACAGCAGTAAAAAGCGAGCTGTCACATGGTGGAGAGCACAGGGGCGCGGAAAGTGCTGACTGTCATGAGCATTCATAGTTAAACAATGTTCCTGTACATCTGTTTGTGCGTCGTGGGTTTCCCAGCTTGTACGCTCAGAATTAAGCATTTCTCCCAGCGCTGTCTCGAGGTAGGCTGTGAGCCTGGAGAGACTGAGCGGTGCAGAGCATTCATTTTATTCGCCAGCCTGTGGCGAATTGCAAGGGCGTGCTTGACCTCGGAGGGAGGCAGGATGTGCTGAGTATGAACTGCTTGTTGTCAAGGCTACAGGACAAGAGGGAAGCTGCAGCCTTCCCAGTCTGCCCATGGCCCTTCAGCTGAGCCTGGGAGCGCTTGCTGCTGCCCCAGCCAGCAGGGGCTTCCCAGCAGTTCTGCCCGTGGGAGCTTGGTTCCCTTCGGCTGAGCCAACAGCAGTGGCGGTGAAGAGGGTCTCACCCAGGGTCACTCTCAAGATCTGAATTTCCCTTCTTCGCCTTCCCGTGCTTGTTCCTGCTGGGTTGCTGTAGACAGCCTTCGGTAGCGCCTCCCACATGTCTTCTAAGGCAGTGAGCGGATGATGGTTCCACAAGGCATAAACTTCCACCACCACTATACAAGACTCTATGAATTGCTTTTTGTCAATACTGAGGTTAAAAGTTGCAAAATAAGGGTTATTTCTTCCCCATGTTCTCCACAGCAGTATGTACTTTATTAAGTTCTGAAACAATTAGTTTTGTTGGTTTTTTTTTTACCAATAAAGCCTTATGTAACACAACGTATTTGGGCATTGCTTACAGGTACAGTTTTGCATGGCATATGCAGAAGCATGTCCCTCATTTAGCAGTCTAGTGGCTCGATTTGTTGATGGATGGAGGATTGCGGAGCTGGGATAGCTGCTTTTAGGTGGGAGTGGCCAGCTGCTTCACTTCAGGGGTGAATTATATTTATTCTTTCTGTCAAGTCTGTGTAGAGACGCGGTGTACACTGTACATATCGTGTGCACGCCTGTTGTGTATATTCACACACATGGGAGTGTGCATTTTTATGGTCCAGAAGTTATGTGCCGTAACTACTCAATCCAAATTGTCGCCTTTCTTTACAGTATTGAAAATCAGACACTCGTAGTCCTGGAAATAAAAGCTAAGTATTGGCAAAAGATCTGAATTTTCCAGCTGCCCTTTAACGTGTGCAGTTGTTTAAACCAGCCTTCCTTTAACGTATACAGCTGTGCCCAGATGGGATTGCTTTCTTTCCAGCAGCTTCCCGAGCCATTTACTCAAGGTTTTTTGTTTTTTCCTCTCGTTACTTGTGGTGCCTTTAGACTTATGGTGAAGAAGAGGCGGTTGTAGTTTCAGAGCTTTGCATTCCTCGCTGAGCTGTGCCTGTGTTTGCATGCAAAGCCATCGCCTCTCCTCCAACTATTTTAATCATTTCAGAAAGGGTGGGTCATCAGGCATTTGGCAGCGGGCTCCTTTTATATAGCTGAGGTGGAGTCAGCCAATGACCTGCAAGCCTGGAAAATTTTGCAGGGCAGTTTCACTGGACAGCTTTGCGGAGCTGTGCCATTTGAATTTCAGCACAGACATCCACACACTGTGCTCTCCATTTCTGGCGTGTCTCCCAGCGCAGAGTTTAGCTGAGGCTCGGGTTTAGTTTTCCCTCCTCTCTCTCCCTGCAGTGACAGCTTCTCCGGGCTCCGCTAGCCAGGACTCCCAGGCAATCATGGAGGATACTACTTTGCAAATTATCGAACCACCAACTGCCTCTGAGGCCTCTGAGGAGCAAGTGCCTGAAGAACCCATCAAATCAGACCAGATCAATGGTGTGATGGTACTGACCCTTCTGGACAAGATCATTGGAGCAGTGGATCAGATCCAGCTGACCCAAACACAGCTGGAGGAGAGACAGCAAGAGATGGATAGCGCAGTGACCAGCATCCAGGGAGAGTTAACCAAGCTGACAAAGGCACACACCACCACCAGCAACACCGTGAACAAGATGCTGGAAAAAGTGCGGAAGGTGAGCGTCAATGTGAAAACCGTTCGGCAGAACCTGGAAAAGCAAGCTGGGCAGATAAAGAAGCTAGAGGCGAACGAAGCAGAGCTCCTGAAACGCAGAAACTTCAAAGTCATGATCTACCAGGTAAGGAGCTGTTTCACGACTTCTTTATGTCCTCTTAGTGGGTGTTTTGTTTGCCAAGAGTTCTGTCACACTGCACGGTCGGTCCATTGCTGTCCCAAACTCCCCTGACTGTCTGGTGGTCCGAACTGAGGTGGGTCTGAAGTAGCTCTGTCATTCATGATTTAACATTCTCTATGTGATCTAAGACAAGGTTTGATAGAGTTGCTACATTTAACAGGAATTTTAACCAAGATAGTGAGAATGGCCCTAAGCACTCATTGCAATGGACCAGAAGTATCAAAATAACCTGATTTTGCTGCTTAGCTAAAAAGAGAATAAGAATGCACTGGGTTCTGGAAGGGAGTATTGTAAATCTGTCTGCCGATGTCTTTTCTTCTGAGAGGGAACATGTGTATTGCTACGTGGAGAGTGATACTATTTCAGATATGTGACATGCATCTGATAACAACAAGAGACGGTAACCCCAGCATCAGGGTTAACCTCACTGACGAGGACAGGCAGAGACGTTAGAGAAAATACAGAACTGCTCCTTGAGCTCATTAGCACTCGGTCTCCCTTTGCCGTTGTGCTTGTACGGATTTCCCTGTTCTTTTTTCTACGACCTGAGAGTCTTGAATCTTCTAGTTGTCTGGTTTCAATAACAGCTTTGGTTTGCTTGATGTTCAACCCCTCTGCTAAGCATTGATTTTTCCTTTAATATTAAACAAGAAGAAAGAGAAGAATATGTTTCTGTAAGTTTTCCTGTCTGGAGTTAGTCTTCCTTATCGCAGCAAACTCTTCTATTGGGCCACAGAAGAAGAGTGAGTGAAATAGTTAATGATTCAGTTAGAAGCCTCTGGGTTAATAATAGACAGCGTCAGGGACAAATAGAGAAGCATCCAGTGCTGATCACAGGAAGAGAGAGAAGAAAAACAAAAAAAAGGAAAGCGCTTTTTACTACAGTGTTTGAAGGGAGAACCGATCATAATGGGTTCAGGAATATGACAAGTACAGGGACCTGTGTAACCCTCTGATTCAGAGCTTAAGCGTTTGTAGTTTTATCATGCCTGAAAGGCTGAAATGCTCGAGCCTATTCAGATCATACGGGCAACCTAACCAGTATTATTAATATAGGTATTTATTACAAGCTCTTTGTATCAGGCTTTTGGGGGAGGATAGATCTATCCGTGGAAAAAGAAAATAGGACTCCAAGTGTGCTGCAGAAATAACAAACATTGCAAAATGAGAAAAGTGAAGGGAATTGTTTAAACATAACATTCCTTGTGGGTTACGGAAATAGGTAGGAAGCTGGAAAGCTTCTCGGTCCTTTGGAAGCATCCTAAACATTGGCAGATTGACATTTTGTGAGCTGTTCATTTTGGTTTGCTGCTGCTTATGAATATTGAGTAGAGTTTCTCTTTGATTAAAAAAAAGCAGCCGTGCTTCTAAAGGAAATCAGGGGCAATACTCCTGCTGATGTAATCAGGTCAGAACAGCCTCGAGGTGAGTCAGTTGACAAGGGACTATGCAGGGATTTTGTGAATCGTGAAGATATTAGGGAAAAAAAAAAACGATTTATTTGTAATTCAGAACAATTTCCCAGCGTGGAATTTAGTGTGATTTGACTGGGAGACCACAGAGCACAAATGAGAAATTCTCCGGGTTTGCTTCATGTGAAAAAAAAAAAAAAAGATTTATTTGTAATTCAGAACAATTTCCCAGCGTGGAATTTAGTGTGATTTGACTGGGAGACCACAGAGCACAAATGAGAAATTCTCCGGGTTTGCTTCATGTGAAATGGAGCCTTTTGCACCCTCATGGAAATCCTCGCGCTTCTGCAGGGAGCCCGAGTAGCCCTTGCCACACCGGGTAGGGATCCACTTCTGGGGAGACCGAATGGGTGGCAGCAAGCGTGCAGGCTTGTGACGGACACTGCTAAGGCAAATGAAGTCTCTCTTGGGGTAGAAACTCTTGATTATCTCTTAATTTGGTGCTTAAAATGGAAAACAAAGTCCATGGTGGGCTTTTGATGTTTGAATACTAGAAAGAAATAGGCAATAATAATATTAATGTGCCTGAGTAACAAATACTTTTCTTGATAGTACTCTTGTGCCTCATTACTGTGGCAAAGACAGACCCATAGGATGAGAACTGGATTGCCAGACATGGACCACAGGGAATCCCCTGGAAGAATGGGGTATATTTTTGCAGTCCTCTACACTAATGCTCTTTCCCGCATAGGATAGAAACACAGATTTTTGGTCAACAGAGATTGTTTCTAAATTATAACAATCTACAGTCTGTCTCAGAGCTACATTAATTATTATTTCTCATACAGAAAACAGGGTTGCTTAATAGTTGCATTATGCTATAGATTGCAGTCCATAAAAATGTCATAAAATTTTCAATGTACAGAAATCTGAATTCTATCGCTTGGTGTAAGGAAAAAAAATCTTTCGTGTACAGGAGTCTCTCTTATTTGTGGGCACCTTTTCTTCCGAAGAAGTTAAACATTTTGGGGGATCTTGGAAGTTTTGCTTTTGGCTTTGGGGGTTTTTATTCTGCTTTGTTTTTTTCCTGGGAGGGACAGGATTTTTAGAGTTTGTGTCTTACTGTAATCATGGAGATGTCATTATTCAGAAATTCCTAACACAGGCTGACTGTGGGAATTGCACAGCAGATTTGCAAAAACATCGGGTTACAATTTTGTGTCACAATTTATTCATACGAATATTTAATCACAGTAATTCTAGGCACATCAGCGACAGGAGTGGTGCTTCGTCTGGGATTATACAAAACAGATAATGCTAATGCTTTTAAAGAATAAAACTCTATGCAGAAAGAAGTGACATTTTTGTGTGTACATTGTAAAGGCATTTATCAGAGGATGATGTTCAGATGCTTTACTGATATTGAACAATGCTGTTTGTTGCAAGAAGCCTTGTTGAGTCCCGCTGTGTTACCTGTTTACTAATGTCCTTCTGTGTTTCAGTATTAATAATCATGAAATTTAAAAAAAAATGTTTCAAGGGTCTATAAAACCAAAACTTTATGATGGGCTCCGCCCTGGGAGTTTAAGTGAGGAGAATTCACAGTGTTTTCCTAACTGTGTCTATCATTAAAGAAAAAAAAATTACAAAGTAACTCTTTTCTAATTCTGTGTTTCACTTCTCAAGACCTACAAGGTATCCAAGTTTGTGTTAGATACTTTCTTGGATAATGTAATTAATTTTGTGATGGTGAGCAACGTTATTACTACTTTCTAACTCAGAAAAAGCTGCCTCCCGAAAGCTGTGATTAACTTTCCTGTGCAATTGCATTTTCAGTTGCTATGGCTAAAAAGGCAAAGATTTATTAGTCTCTTCTTTTGGAGAACAAGAGATAAACTCATCTGAAGAGACGCAAAGTATTACATAAAACCAGTGATAGTTATTTTCAAGTAAGATAGCTGAGTAAAACAGCAGTCATGCTCTATAGGGATTTAATACTGCGTGATTCTACGATATGAAGAAATAAAAGGAGGTAAAGAGAAATCAGCAATTTACTGAGTACAGATGTTTGATTATTCTCTCAGCGTTGGATACTGAGGCTCCAGCAGTTACGGAGGGACTATTTCAGGAGTGCAAATAAGACCTTTTGGCACCTTGGGAGAAGAGGTCAAACTACACGGTAGCGCTGGATTTTGCTAGCTGTTAGATTAGGAGGAAATGAAAATCAAATTTTATTCAGGGGAAGCCTGACCTGTCGAGATGACCCTGAAGCACATCTGCCTGCATAGTTGCAAAATTTCGGGGAGAAAGGGCAGAACTGAAAATCACTTCTACTGGGGCCGGCTAAGGGCGAGGCATTAAGCAGAATGTTTATGGGCCGTTATTTGTAGTCACCTATAGACATGCGTGCCCTTTCTCGCTTGCTCACTCTCTCAGATACACTTTAACCTGGTTTTGCCAGGAGCTGGTCTGGTTTCTGCCGAGGTAAGAGTCTTGGTATTGACTTAACATAGCGAACTAGATCGATTATTTAGAATAAAATTTGAAAAAAACACCCCCCTCCAAATTTTCACATCTTTTTGTTCTGAAAATGAGCTTACCAAAAGCAAAGTGCCAGACTTTTGACAAGCTGCTGTGTAAACAGGAGTTGAGCACCCTCACCGTAAACAGGACTCGCCTTCCCAAAAAGTCTGATGTCAGATGACTACGTGCAGTTATTAGCAGCCCATGGGAACAGAGCTCCTCAGTGCTTCCTTTGTGCCGCCCGTCCCGGGCTCCTGTCTTTCAGAGAAATTAGGACACCAACAAATTTGGTTGGAGTGGTTGCTAATAAAGACAAACTAAAGTGAGTTCATCCCAAATCTCCTGGTTTTGGGATACGAGAATCTGGGTCTGGTTACTACAGTTCATGGTTAAATAATGGATGTCCCATGCAAACAGCTACTGCCGTAAAACCAGACAGTGTGCCACGCTCATCTGAAGAACGGCGCGTGTCAGCACTTACGTAAGCCGGGCATTTTTCCTCCAAACATTTTTCAACAATTAAACTTATTCGTGTGGATGCCAAAGGCCTGATTTTCTTACAGCCAGACATCCGAATGTTTGTGGCACGCAGCGCACGTATTGAATGTTGAATTTCTGAAATGTGCTGGTGCTTTATTTTGAGGCGCACGTGGGCGCGGAGCCCGAGGGAGGGCGGGCTGGTGGCGTGCGGCTTTGTCTGGGAAAGAGAGCGCCTTTGTCCGCCGTGGGCGGGCGGGCTGCTCCCCACGCTGCTCGATTCGGGGGGTCCCCGCACCCCCTCTGCTCTTCGGGTGACTCCAGCGGCCGCTCGGAGCCCCGGGAGAAGTGGGGTTTCTCTGGGAAGGACCAGGCGGTTAGGAGAGCTGGGTAGAACATGAATCTCACTGTACAATGTGTAGGGTAGGTCGGGCTGGACGAGGAAATATAAATAGCACCGCTTGGCTTTTGTGCCTTGAGTGGGCCTTATACGGACGAGAGCAACAAGATCGTCCATCGTGGGGAGGAGGGATGAATTTCAAACCCACGCATTAATGCAACAGATTCCAAGGCCGGACCTGAAGTGCCTCATTTTTAGGTCTGTGCTCCTCAAAAGAGAGCGTGGAAAAGAACATGAGCTCGGGGGTCTGACGAGGGCCACGGGGCCGGGAGCGCAGGGCGTACAAAGCCACATACCGCAGCCGCCGCACCCACCGCCCCTGGGCTGCAGCCTCTCTCCACCCCCCAAACAGCGTGTCAGCTGCCCCGAGCTATGGTTTTGTTTCAAATTAATCATTCTGAAACAAAAACTTCATGAGTCTAATGACAGCAGAGGGTTCGTGAGAGCCAGCGCGATCTGTAGTCCCAAAGAACTGCCCGTGTGGGTTACATACCTTGGATTCAGTGGAGCTTGCCCAACTACAAGCGTTAAAAAATAAATAGAAATTTCAAATAAAATTTGAATGGCAGTACTGGGGATAGGCAGGGGCACGAGCCACGCACGTTACGCTTTTCCTGCAAGGCGGGTTGGCTCCATGTGCTTGGGAGCGCTCTGCGCTTGAACTTGAGTCCCTCTCGGGATCCGGAGCAGCACCGTGTGTAGCATCAGTTTTTGCCAGTGGTTCACTGCAGAGATTTGTATTTCAGCAGCCAGTGTCTTTTGTGTTTATTTTCTAATAATACTTAAAAATAAAAGGCTTATTTCATTTTGCTGTGAATCTCAAAAGCAGCTTGCTTTATAGCCACGACATTTCTTAACCCAGGTTCAGC
>NW_009647108.1:88413-99682 GCF_000708025.1 Charadrius vociferus
CTGGTGGGTTTGTGCATCAGCAACCTGCCAAATCCCAGGAAACACCTCACCCGGTGGCAGTTCTGGCGTGGTCGATGGGGACAGAATATTCCTCTGGTGCTGGATTTGCTTTTGCTTTATTTTATTCTGTTCTTGAAAGAAGTACCAAAGAGAATTCATCATCGAGCCTTTATTAAAAAACAAAATATCTGAATTGTACAAACCCATACTCCTTAATTAAAGAGTTGATACTGTTTGTCTCTGATCCTTTGTCTTTTTTGCTGGAACAGAGGGGTCCTACCCCAGAAAGCTATTGTATCTTCCCTTCTGTTCTCCTGCTTTTGGTCACAGAGGTAGCAAAATTAGAGGTGAAAAAATGCCATCCCAGGGGAAGGAGAGAAATGTCATTCAACTCAATTCCTGCAGGCTGCAGTGCTGAATTCTCCATCCGTTGTAAGGGGCACTGTGTTAACATCCTTATGTGCAAAGAATCCTTCATATTCTCTCCACATTACTGAATTATGACAGTCTCAAGATAACAATTCACAGAGGGCTGAACCTTAAAAATATTTCAGGATGTTAATAACTCTCACTTACAGGATTTTCTTAGTACAGATGATCAGTCTTTCTACCAAAAGGCAGCTCTGAAGCATGGATTACTCTGTTGCAGCCTGGAATCAACTGCATTAATATTTCATTGCTCAGGTATTATTTATAAGCAGTTAGTGCCAGGACTGTTTGCTTTGCTGAAATCCTTTCAGCGTTATAGTTACATACTGAGCAGTGCAGCAATAAATTGTCTCAGAGCAAAGGGCCAGGGGCTGCGCAGCCAGTTGGGATAAGGTTAGACCGCATTATTAATGGCTCATGAAAGTAAAACCAAAGGTAATATTCCTTCTGATCACATATTCCTCTCTCTGGGCTCTCTTGTGCCTACCGGCAGTGGATCTAAGCATCCCTCATGATGTCTGTGTGATGCCAGTGGGGCTACTGCGCACAGGAGTATAATGAAGCGCAGAATTTGCCGGCCGGGCTCGCTGGGCTAGGTGGCTCGAGTGCTCTAGTGTCCAGTGAGATTGTGGCTCATTTTCCCATTCTTAAGCTAGATACAAGTCCTCAGCAAAAATAAATGAAGCCGTCATGGACACACAGCAGGAAAAGGTCTCCAAGGCTGCATGTAACCAAATTTGCAGGTCTGGGATCAGAAACCAAAGAATTTGAGAAGCCAGTCCATGCTCAGACCGTGCCTCTCTCCGGGAAGACACAGTCCTGTTGCTCTCCGGTGTACCCTGGGTGGGAATTTGGTAGATGGTAAAAGCTGCTTAGTGTCACAGCCCTGCAGAACACGGGGAGGGTGGGAGCATCGTGGGAGAAGTCGTACTCCTGCATATTATCTCCCTTTCCCCCATTTTATGTAAATGCAGACACTCTGTAGTTGGCACGTGTCCCTCTGCGCCCTTCGGCATTGCTCACAAGGCTGGCACTGACTGTGCTGTGGGTGACGCACCGCGTGCTGTCACCCTGTCCCAGCTCCAGACAAGGCACGCACTTTCTGGGCAGCGCGAGCAGCCACACTCAGTCTAACGCAGCCATTTTTCCGAAGAACGTACTGCTTGACCTGGGCACAGGCCTGGTGAAACTGAGGGCTGTTCCTGCATCTTCCCTGAAGCTGCTTCTTGCTACAGTACGCAGCAGTGTGATGTGCTGTCCCCGTCTGGGCAAGGAGTAGAGAGCCACGCAGTCTCCACAGAAAGCACGGCAATGACTCATAAGCTCTTCGGCAGCGTGCTTAGCCCTCTTTTATCCTGTTTGGGATCATGTTATCCTCTTGATTCTGCAAGGTCTTCTACAACTTAAAGTACCTGAAGAATTGTGGGTCCACTGTCCAGCTGCAAGATAAGACAAAGACCAGAAACAAAGATCCTCAGTGTCACTGAAGGAAAATCAAATATTTAGAATAAAAATTCTCAGGATGTTTAGTCTATAGCTTTATGTGAGGATGCAAATGTCAGTATCAGCACAGATCATCTGCATATCATCTATAATGCAAACTCCACCTTTACTGGTTTGCTCTTCAGAAATAGCTCTGGAGTTATTAATCAGTTGAGACAGGTTTATCCGGGAGGAGCAGTTCTGAGACTAAAGCCAGTTGTACAAACAGGCTGATAGTAGGATCAAAACTTCTTTCTGCTGTCAGAGGGAAAAGGAAAAAAAAAAGCCTTTTCACTCTGCAGTCTATTTACTTCTCTGTTTCCTACAGCCCTGCCTTTCTTCTGACTCACCGGGAGGCACAAGCACTTTTCCAAACACAGCCGCCTCCTCTCCCCGCGCCGTCCCTCCCTTGCTTTTCACCACCAGGTCTGAACCAGCTCCAGTGCCTGTACCATGCTGCTCATTCTCACCAGCTGATGAGGGAGATACAGCCCTTTAGGACATAGCTTCCAGGACACAGAGTAACTAGACGCACCCGATAGAAAAAAGTGCCAAGAAGATTGTGCAATACACAAAATTACAGAGAGGAGAAGGACTTCTGCTAGTCAGGGGCATACTGCTTGGCAACAAACTAGCTTATCGCTTTACCATTTACCTAATTCCAACCTATTTTGTTTCCCCCCCTCATATTTTAGATCTTTTCCTTTGTCTCGGGAGTGTTCTTTGGTGACTTCTTACTGCAGGATTCAGTAGTCTTCTCTCTAAGGACTTGATTCTTCTCTTTTTGTGGACCTCTTGGCACCATTGGAGATAAAATCTGTCCAACCTTCAGAACGTAGGAGTTGAGGCTGTGCCTATTGCATATGGAGGGGTTAATTTTATATGCCAGCTGCTGCTCGGGATGCTGAGTAGCCAGCCCCTGTCCTCAGAGTGTGTTTAGCAGAAGAGAGAGTGTTTGATTTTGCAGTGAGCGTATTTGCTGTGTCACTGGGTATAGATGTCTGTAAGCTGCTGGGTATTGTCCAGTGTTGGTTTAGGGTACGGTCAGTACGCTGACAAAACCAGCGGATGGAGGTCTGGAATCACACCCGGCTGTTTCGATCTCTCCAGCTTGTGTATTTGAATTAATAAACACAGGGTTTTACAATTGCTATCTTTTCATAATCTTGCACGTACAAGCAAACTCTACTTTAAGCTACACCATAGAAATTGGAGAGATCTCCAGAACAGCTGACATCAAACCACTCTGGGAACAGCAGTGTGAAAAAGGAGCAGAATCCGGCCCTATGGCAGCGTTCAGTGCCTGAAACCATAGAAGGGATTCTGCATCTCCTCGGACCTGCCATAAATTAGAGGACACTCTTCCTTCTAATAAATCTTTGCTGACTATCTGTTCTGTCGAATTTTGCTGCCTGGCTTCTCCCTTTACTAAATCATACCCCTGTGCCTCTTCTCTCTGCCTGTTCTCATGCCAATCCGGAGTATTTGTTGGCGATGTTCCTGATCAGATTCCTGCCGGGGACAGGTAAGTTTGTCCATTGTGCTTCCTTTCTGCTGGCCATTGAAACGCAGTTTTCCTCATCTTAGCCCGAGAAGATCCAGCGTGTGCGCTTGGAGTCCTCACCAGGGACTGCCCTCTGAGCCGTCTCCAGGAACGGTTCCCTCTGCCCACGCTGCGGAAAGTGCCATGGCCCAAATCAGCAGAAGACATGCGAGGAGGCAGCAGCTTAGGGCCTCGGCAGGAGTACCCCCTGAAGATCGCTTTGAACCTCTTCTGAAGCTCTGAAAGCTGCTGATTCCAGAGCCTTTGCCTCTCCACCTGCCTGTGGCTGCTGCAACCTTCAGACCTGCCAGGCTGATCTTCCCGTTGGCAGAAATGCCTCCGCTTGTTGGCTAAGCTGCTTGCTGCTCGCTGCATGCTCTGCCCTCGTTATAACGGGCGGTGAGGAGCTATGGTTTTCCCTCAGGCATTGCAGGACTTGTGCTCTGCCTCTGCGCTCTGGGGCAGAGGAATTGCTATGTGGCTTGCATGAAGGGCTAGCAGCCAGGAGCAGTTGGCTCTGCTGGTGTCTGCTGTGACTGGGCAAATCCTGCCTGTTTGCTGAGCCTCAGTTTCTCCCTCTGAAATACAGACCCGGTAACACTTACCTCCTCAGGCATCTTGTAAGGTTTAGTTTATAAGAGTTTGTGAAATGGTTTGAAGTTGTTGTTTTAAATAGACAAAAGGCAGGCAGAGGGCACAAAGTGTGACATAAAGCTACAGTTGTCTCAGGTAGGCACTGCCGCATCCATTTCTGCGCGGTGGCAGCCCCCAGCGCTGTTCACTACGAGCTGGGCTCCTGCACACAGACTGGAGCCAGTGGTGACTTTAACTGCTGTTTGTCTAACGCTTATCTCATGCCACAGGGGCCGCTGGTGACAGCGTAGTGCCCTGTTAGCCTTCCTCTTATTGTGTGGCTACTGGAGAAAATACCCCAAGCTCCCGACGCCTGCACGTCGGGTGTGTGCAGCGCTGTCTGGAGGGAACGGCCACGTCGGTCGCTGGACAGGACTTTCCCGGGAGCCAGGCGAAGGTGAACCCAGCCCAGGAATCGGTGTCGCTGAGAGAAGCTGCCAGGGAAAACTTTTTCTTTTCAAGGAGAGTGACAAGATTTTTTAAATAGGCAGGTTTTTGTGATATAGCAAGAGAATCTGATAGCAATTATAATCTCCACTGAAAAAGTCTGTTCCTACAAGGCGCTGGGGAAGAAAGCACAGCCCTCCTCTTTGCTGCGTCCTTACGTCCCTGAGCTCTGCTGGGCTGGGGGTGATGCTGTTCCTCGGGAATAACCGAGTCCGCCTTCCCGTGACGCTGACGGAAGGTCAGCGTGGAAAAGCATCCTCTAAGGACTGGCAGAGCAAAACAGCTATTGTGGCAATGGGAGTGCAGAACGTTCTCTTCTCTGGCAGGGCTGGATCTGGCCAAGGCGGCTGTCTTCTGCCAAGATGCTCTGAGTCCTCCCTCAGCCTCCCCCCAGGCCGGAGCTTGTCCGACCTGCCCCGGGCGGGCAGGGGAAGGGCTGGCGTGGGGCAGGAGGTGCAGCAAGCGTCGGCACACCCAGCAGCAGCCGGGATCAGCCCTTTTTGGTCATGGCAGAGCCTGGGGGTGTGAGCTGGTTGTGTTCTGCATGCTACGGCTGCATGTCAACCAAACTCAACCATTTGTGCTGTTGCAATTGTGTAAAAATAACTGAACGAAATGAATTACAGATGTGATTAGCATGCGCATGTGAAAAATCCTCCATTAAAGCTTCAAACTGGAGATCGGAGTGTCTGGGAGTTCTGGGAGTCTGTTTTTTATGCACTGACGATAAGAGCCTCTTCAAGAGCAGCCCAGGAGCCTTCTTGCCTTTTGGGAATGTTCCCCAGATTTGCTGGTGATCCTGCAGTGCTTGAAGAGCTCTGCGCGGCTGGGAATGCAGCTCAGCTTTGTGTCTCATTGGCCTTTTATATGACAGGGGAAGTGTTGACATGTGTTGTAGCAACCAGGCGGTGTGTACATGGCCATATGGGGCTGCCTGGGTGACTCACTGCGAGGGAACTCGGGCTCGAAAACAACGTCCGATAAAAAGCCCACTTAGTGGAGCAAGGCAGGGGCCGGTCTGCCCGGCAGATCTAACAGCTCTGAATTGTTTGAAGTGGGAGGAATACAGAGCAGCCCAGCACCCCGTCAGCTGGCAGCCAGCTGCCATCGATGCCGGGTACGGGCGCCGGGGCCCCTCCGGGCACCCACAAGGTCTGCAGAGGGACGGGTCGCCCGTCCCATGGGCTCTGCCAGCGGGAGGGAGCTCCCCGAAGTAAACCGCTTCCCGCGGGAGCTCTGGGCCAAAGGGACAGCACAGCTGTACGCGTCAGATCGTGAAATGGGCTGGGGGCTGGTGCACTGTAAATGGGTAAAAGACACGTAGAGCTTAAATCAGAGCTGAACCTGTATGTGAAGTGCATCAGCAGCGCGCTCGGTCCCAGCACACACACACGCTACCTGTCCTGCTGGGCGTAGCTCTGCTTTGCGCACAGAGCAGGGCAAGATTTTTCTTCTGCTGGTATGAAAATCTTCTGAGAAATCTTGTTTACTTGCTGTCTTTATGCCAGCTGGATTCAAGCTGTCTTAGGGAACAGAGCTGGGTTATGTCTGCTGATTGGGAGCCAGGGCTTGAACACCCCAACAGGCAGGGATGCCAAGACCCAGGATTTCGGACTCGCCCACTTCAAGGGTCAGTGTTTTCCCAGTAAAAATAGAGTGGTTGGAATGCCTGCTGTTAAAAATGTGGCTCATCTGCATGAGTCATGAGTGAAATAAAGTGCACAGACCATAGTGCCTTGCCCAGAGCCGGGATTTGTGTAGCCGCCACCCCTCAACCCGGGATGGTTCTTGATTGTTCCAGCGAGGTCCCATTGTCCTCCACCGCAGGCAGATGCGGCCGTGTCTGCGGGCACGTTCTGCCCACCTCGGGCTGCTCCCCTTCCCCACGGGAGAAACACCTCTCAAGCAGGGAGGAGGAGACCCTTGGTGGCATTTGGGCAGTGCCTGGGTGCAGGTGGGCAGCTATATGTGAGGGACACTCAGCGGCAATGTACTCGTCCCCATTAAGACGTGCCAGGGCTGTTGGTTGTTCTCACCCCAGCTCTCCTGCGCATCGGCCAGAGCCCGCTAAACCAGCACGAATGCTCCTAGATGCAGGTGGGCTTTGAGTCGGGAGAGTGACCCACAGCACACAGCGATGAAAATCCACCAGCTGTCCTCCGGCTGGTTATCTACGGCTCAGATAAGCAATCGGATTGAAGAAGACTCAGGGGAAAAAAATGCAGGAATTATACCAGGCATAGGAAAAGAGAAACGCAGTATGTGGTGGCCCTCGGCCAACCCCACAGCGGGCACGCTCCCCTGTCACCCTGGCTCTGCGGGAAGGTTGCAAAGGGATTCCCTAGCGCAGCTGGAGAAAAGCTCTGGGAAACAATTGCGAGGGGAGAGGTTGGGGTCGTAGGCATCCTTACTTATGGGAATAGCTGTGCTCCGTCTTTGCCTCTGTGTCTGAGCAGTGAGAGTGCCCCCGAGGGAGGCGTGAGCGGACTCTCGAGCCCATGAGCGATGCTGCGCTGGGGCTGGGGCAGCTGCCTGCGGGGACGGTGCCTGGGACAGCAGAAGCGTGGGTCTGTCCGTGAGCGCAGTGCGTGGGAGTTGGGATCAAACAGCCGGGCAAGCGCTGTTCTCAGGATTAAGTGTCAGGGATTACGGAGAGCCGCACCGTCACCCGGACAGGGTTGCTCCAGCTGTCCCATGTACCGGGAGCTGCTGCTGGCCACGTCTTCACGGTTGTGAGGAAAGAGTTGCAGGATGCTGCCGCGGTGGGATGGGTGTGTTGCTGGTGCAGCCCATTCAGCCACATCAGAAAATTCAGTCAGAAGATGGATTTGCTGGTGTAACATGAGGAAAGGAGGATATTTACGTGGCAGACATGGAGTTTTTGAGGTGGTGTTTCTTTCTGCACACACATGTTCTGGAGCTAACAAGGGGCTGATAAGTATCTGAGTTTGCAGGATATGGCCCGTTTCCAGCAACAGTCGTGCCAGGAGAGAGGGGGATGCCTTTGTTCTGGCTCATTGTGTTGACTCAGAGGGAAGGAAGCGGCTGGAGTTCCTGATGTTCTCGGCGGGGCAGGGTCCCCCGGAGTCTCTGGGATTGCTCCAGCAGGTGTTGTTGTGGAGAACAGGATCCCTGCCTTCCCAGTGATGTGGATTTGTTCTGGACCGGCCTGACCCTCTGGAGAGCATGTGTATTGTTTTCTCCTGAAGTGGCTAATCAAATGAAGAAAACATATGTTGGCCACTTCACCTTGATTTCCAGAAAGTGTTTGGGACCTGAGCTGTGATCTGGAGCAAATAAAAAGAGCTTTGCCCAGTGCAAATTGATAAAATAAAATAATAATAATAAATAATTAACCCCAGAACGAAACCCCTGCCCTGGCAGACTGTGTTTCGACCACGAACACTGCGGCCCGTGTCACCTTCACTGAGCCCAGCGCTCTGCGGAGCTGACTTTTCATTGTTCACAAAGTTCTTCCAAGTGAAGCTGAGCGGGAGTCACGTATTCAATAAGCATGTATCAGTTCTCCAGTGGTGTGAGGGAAGGAAGAGCTGGGGACAGTGCGGCTGGCCGAGCCGAGCAGCCCCGTGTCTGGGGGGCTCAGGCCGGAGCAGCAGCGTGGCAGTGACCTCGGTCAGGCGGAGCAGCAGCGTGTCGGTGCGTGGTGGGAGAGCGCTGGGGGCGCAGGCGTGTGAACACGCCGTCCCTTCTGGCGCTGTGTGAGGGATCGGGATGTCCTCTGCTGTGGCAGCACCAGAGAAACCTGTACAGAAGCGGGGCTGGAGTCGGCACGGCTCTTCACGGCCAAGCCTCAGGGGCTGTTTTGGTGGTTTGACCATCACGAGTGTCCTGGCTCCTGACATCTGCGTAGCTCGTTAGCTCACGGCTGTGTGGCTGCAGTGGCTACTGCTGCACAAGTGTGACATGCAGAGCATGCAGCCTTGCACGAGAGATGCCACGGCAAATTCACCCTTCCAGGACACGGTGCATCTCCGCTCCCGGCATCCCTGAACTGGGGGAAGGCGAGTCGCTGACGGCATTTGACATGTGCTTCAAGTACTCGGGCCCGGGATACCCCGGGGTCTGCGCCTTGATTTCAGCGGGCCCTGCTCCTGCCGGTGTTGGACTGGGATCCCCCGTCCTTGCTGTGTTCGGCTCCTGCCTGCCCCAGGGCTGGGAATGGCGCCCAGCGGTCCTTTTCTCCAAACCTCAGCCCAGCAGCTCTGCTCTCTGCGTGCCCGTTCCACACGCTGCCTTTCGGTTGCTGCTGGCTTTCTGACAGCGCTCGTCTCAGCAGCTCCACACCTCTCCCACCCAGTTCTGTTGGTTAAAACCACACGGGCAATAAATTTCTGAGCTGTGGGCTGCAGCCCCACAGCTGTGACGCTTCGTACAGTGATGGGCTATTTCCAGCCTGTCCTGGGAACAGAGAGGTGATTCATTGCAGCAGGGACGCACGCTATGTGCTGCTCGGATGAAAACCAATCCCACTCCAGACCTGTGCCCCTCTCCTGGGCACATGCTTGTCCTCTGCCACTGGGATCAGAAACTTGGCTGACCCGGGAGAGTGGAGAAGCTGAATGAATTCACCTCCTGTGCTGAGGGCAGACAGCGTAACCTTGCAGACCTCGCTGTGCGAGGCAGGGCCGCCTTCAGACACGGGCTCGGACAAATTCCCTAACTCAGTCCCCAGCGGAGAAATGGGAAAAACAGGGCGGCCTGCTGCATCCCAAGAGATGTCTCAGCCCCACATCTGGATCCTGCAAGGCCTTGGGAAAGTCCAAGCGCAGGCCGGGGTCGGCCAGGCCAGTGTGTGCCGTGGCCGGACTCCCAGCTCCGGACTGTGCTGCCATCTGCAGCCCAGCGCCGCGCTGTGCCCGGGGCTACCGCTGGCCGGACCCCGGCCAGGCCGGACAGCTGGGGGCGGCCAGTGGTCTTACCGAGAGAAGACCACCTGAGGGAAGGAAGTTGAAACGCCATGGGCTGGTGGGGATGGGAAGGGCCCTGGGTGGGTGCTGGGGAGCAAAGGGGCACCACATCGCTCCAGTGGGTTCCCTGCGCCCCTCCACGGCAGGATGCGGGGCCAGGAGCAGGGGCATGTGATGGCCAGGCCTTGGGATGAAGATGAAACTGGAGGGGATGGGACTGTGACAGGGGCACAGGAGGAAGGGAGAAGTCTCCAGTTTCAGGGCACTGCTGGAGTCACAGATGGGTTTGGAACCAGCCCAGAATGAGCAGAGCCGATATACCGGAGCTTAAATACAGCAGCGCCCTAAGATGCTGCAGGTAGAGCAAGTCCTATTTACAGTAATTTATCAGGTGCACTAAGGGAGGATGAGCCCAGGCCTGACATCGCCCGGGTGTGTTTAGCCACGAATCGTATGAACCGTAGCTGTGCTTCTGCTCTGCAGCACTGCCAGGCAGGGGGCTGGCTCCCGAGGCCGGGTGTGTGTGTCTCACTGGCTCCGCTCTGTGTCTTGCAGGATGAAGTGAAGCTCCCGTCTAAACTGAGCATCAGCAAGTCTCTGAAGGAGGGAGAAAAGCTAGAGAAGGAAGGCGAGGGTGAGGAGGTGCCTGTGGGTGAGGACCATGCAGAGGAGGACCACATCCAGCTCTCCTCAGATGAAGAGGTGGAGATCGAAGAGATTATCGAAGAGTCACGGGCAGAGCGCATCAAAAGGAGCGGCATGAAAAGAGTGGATGACTTTAAGAAGGCATTCTCAAAGGAGAAGATGGAGAAGACTAAGCTAAAGACCAAGGAAAACCTGGAGAAGACCCGCCACAACTTGGAGAAGACCCGCCACAACCTGGAGAAGAGGATGAACAAACTGGGCACCAAGATTGTGACTAACGAAAGGAGAGAGAAGATGAAGACCTCTCGGGACAAGCTAAGGAAGTCTTTCACCCCTGACCACACCATCTATGCCAGGTCCAAGACAGCCGTCTACAAGGTGCCACCCTTCACTTTCCATGTCAAGAAAATAAGAGAGGGCGAGGTGGAAGTGAAAGCTACGGAGCTGGTGGAGGTGGGAGGAGAGGAGGGAGAAAACTCGGATCTGATGCGTGGGGAGAGCCCCGAGATGCACACGCTGCTGGAGATCACGGAGGAGTCCGATGCGGTACTGGTGGACAAGAGTGACAGCGAGTAGGACAGGCTGCAGCGCGGAAGGGTTGTGGACGACGGCTGAACACATAATCATTCACATTTCGAGATCTCTCTCTGCCCTGGTGCCCCAGGGGAAGTGTACACAATGCATCTTTACTGCCCTGCAGAGCCGACGCCAATCCCCTGCCTGCTTGGACGAGGTGTATTTTATATTTTAGTTTTAGCACACAGAATTGTTAGGAACACGGGACTCTTTTTCTTACACTGTTAAATCACCTTTGGAGACCATTCCTGCCGCAGGCTGCCTGAGAGCCTTCCAGCACCAGACCTGAAGAGGGGGACCCGGCCCAGCTGGAGAGTGCTAAAACCAAGATAACGGCTGTACACCTGGAAAGCTCAAGTGTCCTCCATAAGCAAAGACCTGGCTTCAAGAAAGCTTCCCGCCAAGCAGCCCGCCGGCCCACGCCACCCCCGCTCCCTGTGCCGGGAGGGAAGAGCTGAGCAAGTCCTCTTGATGGGCAGAGCACAGGCGAAGCTGAGCCAGCGGCGTGGCAGGCGGGTCTGCTCCTCTCTGCCCTTCCGAGGACTGGATTACGTGGCGGTGCCTTATGACGGCTTCGCCACAAAGC
>NW_009647108.1:102283-110674 GCF_000708025.1 Charadrius vociferus
TCTTTCCCTCCTTTTCTCTTTTAAATTAAACACATTCCAGGGAGAGGCCAGGAGCTGTCAGGAAGCTCTGCATTGATGGGGCTTCCTTTGGGATGTGCGGGCTGATGAGACGCCTGCCCATACTTCTCCAGCCTGCAGCAACCAGTCAGTGGAGACATCAGCCTGCGGCATCTAGCGCTCCCGTTCCACTCCAGAACCGCTTTTGCATTCCCAGTTCACTAGCAGAAAGGCCGTAAGAGTCCATGCAGACAACAGGCAAGAACAGGGTTGCTGAAGGTCTAAGGGACAAAAATATCAGTAGGTTTCAGAGTAAGGTACACAGCGTCTGGCCTGGCGTCTCCTGCCTGGACCAGCGGGGGTTTGATAGCCGGCCTTGCTGATGGTAGGCGCAACGCCGAGGAGTGGGTGCAGAGCAGAGCTGTCGGGTTGTGCGTCTCAGGTGGGTATTTGAGCCGTGTGGCTGAGCCGCCCGAGCGCTCTGCGGGGGCTGACAGCGCTGCCCACCATTCCTGCCTGCTGCCGGCCTGCGCTCTGCCCGGCAGCTTCCCGCTGCCCGGCACCACGCTGTCCCATGGCGCGTGTGACGCGTGTTCCGCAGGCTGCCTGCGCGCCCCTGTGAGCCTGTGCCTGCTGGAGGGGCACAGCTGGAGGGCGCAGGGGTGGTGTCCCCTCCCGGAGCGTGAGCTGCCCCAGGCCCACTCCAGAGGAGGTCCCTTCTGCATCTGCAGGGCGCTGGCCCTGCCTGTTTGTGTGTCGGGGCAGTTGACCCCGTTTCCACCCCAAAGGTGATTGCCGTCACTCCCCAGTGCAGCCTCTTCTGCTGTTTCCCATGGATCTGGCGGAGCTGCTGGTGCAGCGGTGGCAGAGAACAGGAGGGGTATGCAGCCGGGCACCCTCTGCCCTGGGGGGGTGGCGACCGCGTTACAGCTCCCACGGTGGGAGTTATGTGCTGGGATGGATCCTGGAGAGCTGCTGAGCTGTGATGAGGAACAGCCAGCTGTGGCGTGTGGGTTGATCAGGGAACTCAGCGCTGTCGCTGCGAGGTCACCCAGAGCCTCCCGACACCCTGCGCTGTCACCCTCTTCTCCTTTCGCAAATCTCTGCATCGCTGCTCCGGTTTTCCGCCTCCAGGGCTGCCTTTGAAAACATTCAAGAGGAGCAGAGCCAAGTTCTCCTAATAGTCTTTTCAAAACTTGCTCTTGTGTTTGCCTGGAGCAATTAGCCGCTCTGTTGGAGAAGAACGGTTTGTCATCAGCCTGTTGATGGTTGGTTGGAAGCCGGCGCAGCTCCTCTGATGGAGTCTGTGGTGCTCTGACCGGTGATAGCTCTGTTAATGTCACCTGTGCGATGCTACTGGTCACTGAGTGTCGTCCTGCTCGTGGCACTGCAGGGGACGAGGAGCGCCACGGTCCTTTCAAGGGCTTCTCCAGTGGTTCCCCCCATACGCACTGCCCCGGGAGTCGTCCTTGTTGTGGGGTGCAGGCAGGGGCTGTTCTCAGGTGCATCCCAGCAACAAGAAGGCAGATGAAAGACAGTTGTGGGATTGCTTCCAGGGCAGCCACCCTGTTTCAAACAAGGCTGTTGGAGTGTGCAGAGCTGTGCCGAGCTGCCAGTGACACCGCACACCTTGGGCCTGGCTCTTGTGCTCTGCCCTTGCAGGGGAGCTAAAGAAAGATGAACTTTAGCTCTTGAGCTACTTTTAGTAGCTTCAGTCTGAGCTCTGGACAGTGTGTTTACCCCTGGGCTTGCATCATGCCGTGCTTGGCCCTGGCTGCATCGGCTGCTCCCTGGCTCCGTTCCAGAGATGGGAGGAGAGGCTAACCGCAGAGACGGGCAAGCCCAGCGGAATCGGAAAGGTTCAACCCTCAGATCTCTAAACCCAGTCAAGGGAGGCTTCCCGGCGGCGGGGCTGGCTGGGGAGAGGCTCCTGCGTGGGGTTTTGGGCCTGACGAGGTCAGAGCTTCCCTAACACCGCTGACTGCGACAGTAAGGAGCGTCACGGGGACCCTTTCCCTCGGGGGCGGTCGGTGCTTCAGGCTGCCTGGCTGCTTTCTGCTGATTCTGGAGGAGCTGGAGCTCGGTGCTGCGCTGAAGGAGGCAACGTCTCCTCTCAGCCCTTCGGGAGGGAGCGGAGGCTTTCGGCTGCTGCCTGACCCCTTCCTGCTCCTGACGGTCCTTCTGCCTGCATCCCCCCGACTCAATGACAGGCCAGGTGGTCTCCGTCACAGGGCCTCCTCGCCGGGGCTGTGTGCCCTCCTGTTGCCCGCTGCGGCAGAGCTGTCTCTGTTGGCATGAGCCCATGTTCTAGCAAAGCATGTCTCGGGGCTCTTCCTGGCACACCGCTCTTGCAGCGGCATGTGGAGGGTTTGGCAGGTCAGGCTCCGGTTGAACTAGGGGCTGTAAAAACCTCAGTGTGATCTACTGCGTCTGCTGAGAGATCCCTTGAGGTGAGAACTGGATGCAGCAGAGCCCCCGTGGACGGCAAACAGAGACCATGTCCTGCCCTGGGCTGGCCGCAGGCGCAGCGAGCGGGCAGTGGCCGTCCCTGCAGGCTGCCGCTCTGCTCCCGCGCGGGGCGAGCCTGCCATGGCTCTTCTGTACTTGTGCCTGTGGTCTGCAGTGACTTCCTCTCCTTCCTCGGCCGCTCTCCTTGCGAGATGCCTGCAGTGGGAAGAGGCAGAGCAGCTCGTGTTTCGTTGCATGCGAGTTCTGTTTTTCAGGGATCGTCACGACGGCGCTGGGGCCCTGGTGGGGCACCGGCTTCCTGCGGCCGCGGAGCATGCGCTGTGGCGGGGAGGATCTCGCGCTTGAGCAGGAGCCCGGGCTGCCGCGGTGGCTCGTCCTGCAGCTATTTGTGGCAGGGAGAAGTGGCTGATTCCCATCCAAATGCTGCCTGCCGCGCGCAGCCTGGGAGCTTTGCCTTTGCCCTTTCGGTGCTCTGCAGGCTGGGGCTCCGGTACTGCCCTGAAACACCCAGGTTGTGGCTTTCTTGTGAAAGATCTGCTTGGATCAAGGGTTCAGTGAAGTGACATCTGGTTCAGCTGCTGCAGCCCGATAGGGAAAGGTCCATCCATCGGCCGCTCTGCACCGGGTGCTGCCCGGGAAGCTGGCTGCCGTGTGACGGTGACACTGCAGCGGCGGCTCAGCAGCACCCGTCCACGGCTCTCGGCTCGGGGCTGGGGACGCTGCTCTGGCAGGAGGTGGGCTGGGGTGGCGGTGGCTGTTTCTGGACAGGCTGGTGAAGCACCCCCCGTGCACGGCAGTGCCATAGCCGTGGTACAATAGGAAATGAGGTGGCTGAGCTCACCGGCAGGCAGGGGACTCTGGTGGCTTGTAGGTTTTCAGCTCTTGCCTGGCCCGTGTATTTGTGGGGTTTTTCTCCCCAGAAGAAGCGCGACAGGGTTCACGCTCTGGTAGTAGCAGCCTCCAGCACCGAGTTAAAAGTGCTGTGGATGCACCACAGCCGCCTGCGTGGAAGGAGTGCGCCCCGTGCTGCTGCGGGCGGACAGACGGCCAGCAAAGAGCTGAACCCACTGCAGAACGGGGGCTTTGATGCAATGCCCAGTACGCAGCCCTGAGCTGTGCCTGGCAGCCCAGCCCTTCTTGGCCTACAGCTGCAGAAAGCGAAAGCTCTGGGGTGGCAATGGCCCTGTCACATCAAGCCAGGTCTTACTCCCAGGCTGAAGGAGCGTCTGTTGTTTACAGGCTGCTGCACGGGCCAGCGTCTCTCCTTCCTTTCGTTTATTGCCCCGCTGAAAGCAGGCTGGGTTCACGTGGTCTTCTCTGAGGATTGCACCAGAGGGTGGTTGTTCAAGGTTAATGTCCCGTGGATGGGGCTCCTGTCCCTGGGGCTACTCGATGCTGTGAAGTTCTACAAACCTCTTTAACTCCGTGTCAAGTGCCAAGTCTTCTGCCTGTGCCTCAGTCCACAACAGGATGTTCCCCCTTTCTCTCTTCTTACAAAAAGCATCCAGAAAAATGGGGAAAGTGTCACATGCAGCGAAGATAAGAAGAGCATGACATACAGTGATGCTGAAAGCATCAGGTGGCAGTGGTCTGGTACATGGTCCCATCTTGGAGAAGCTGCTAGCAAAACCCGGCGCTCTGTGCTGCGCAGCCCCTCCTGGGCGAGCGGGGACTCGGGGTGGGAGCTGTGGGTGGGAGGTGCAGGCAGGGGCAGGGTGCCGGTGGACCCCTCTCACACTGCTGGAGGTCTGCACGAGCTCCCAGGCGAGGTTCAAAGCTCCTGATGCTGCTCTGTGCTCAGGGAAGTCTTACTTGCCATGAAGGCTTCATAAATCTGTCTTGCCTGATGAAAACCTGCCCGGTTCCTGCATGGTGTGGCTCCTCTCGTTGTGGCCCTGGGTCTGGTCACTTTGTCTTCGCCTGCTTCCAGCCCGTCCTGGGCCCAGGGCAGAGCAGCCTGGTTTGCTGGAGGGGAATACATGCCATCACGAGGGGTGGCACGGCCTTCCTCCCCCCTGCCTCCTCGCTGAGCAAAGCTCCGCTTGCCAGGCGCTGCTCTGTGCCTCCCGGCACCCCTCCTGCTGCCAGCGCCTTCCCAACCTTCACACCTCCTGGCGTGTTCGCTGGGATTTACCCTGTGCCGGCTTCTCAGGGAGACCCCACCGCGATGATTTGCTCCCGCAGAAGCTGCAGCAGGCTTCGGTGCTGCGTGGGATGGAGTGCGGTGCCCCGGCCCACGCCGAGCCCAGGGCCAGCCTGGGACTCGTGACCGGTGCCAGCCCCCTCGCCTGCTCCCGTGGCGCTGGCAGTGCCGGCCGCTGGTGCTCGGGCTGCCCGGCCGTCCCCAAACCCCAGCTGGCGCGTCACTCGCCGCAGTGACCTTTGGGAAAAGCAAACAGCTTTCTGCGGGGAAGTGACTTTCTGCTGGCATCGAGCAGAGCTCTGTGCCTTCGCTCCCTGAACACAGCTTGCCGTCCCCTCGTTAGCGTTAGTTTGATTTCCATCGACACACAAGTCGCTAACTCGAAAATTGCTCCTTCCTTGTTTCTGTTGTTTCCTGGCAGTCTCCGCCTTCTGCACTTACTGTAAGCTCTGCAGCTCCTTCCCTGCCTCCCGGAGCAGAGGCAGGCATGCGCGCCGTCTGGCCAGGGGGTGCCTGGAAGACATTGGCACCAGATTAAAGCCTTGTACCTGTCGTTAGTGACCTACGTGCCCAAGACCCCTCCTTCCCCCCGAAAGAAGGTAGGAACGCTTTGGGAAATGGTGCCTCTGTCTAGGAGAAAGCTTTGCTGGAGGCGGGCACTTGGGAAGCGCGCTCTCCTGCGGGGAAGCTCGGTGCTCACCACGCTGAAGCCGGAGAAATGGAAGCTCAGCTCCTGAAGCTGAGCCCGGAGCCGCATTCCCTGCGCTCGGAGAGCTCCTGTGCAGCTCTGAGGGGTTTGGTGGCGTTAGGAGCTGCCTGAGACGTAACTCTTAACTCTGATCTGGCCCTGCGGTGCAAGGAGCGGCGTGAAGCGAGGCTTCCTACCTCTCTGGGTTTGTGAGAGCGGCTGCGTCTGGTCTGACCCGCCTGGGGCTGTGCCTGCCCGAGCCCTCGGGGTTTGTGGGCTGCGAGATCCTGCGCAGGGTGGGAGGATGGGGCTGAGCGCGGCAGCGAGGGCCTGCCTGCTGCGCTCCCGTGATCTGGTGCAAATGGCCACTGGCTGCCAGTGCCAGGGCGAGCTCTGCTCTTCTGATCTCAGATGTTTCCGATTAATTTCATGACATGTGGTAAAAAGAGAATGAGTCAGAATCCGGGCTTTATTCAGCTGCGCAGCCGGGGCAGCTGGAGCGAAACCTCTCTGCTGCTGCTCTTCTCGGGAAGCTCTCCGGGGCCGGGCAGGAAGGCTCCCTTCCGCACTCGCCTTCGGCTGGATTTCGCTGAGCTCTCGGGATGGAGCGGTGCTGCTTGGCCCTGGCTTTTGGCTGCTCTGCCGCTCACCCTGCAGGCAGGCGAGGCTGCCTTGCCACGTCCTGCGCTGCTGAGGGCTCTGGAGCCGGGGTGCAGATGTCAGAGGGTGTGAAAAGGGCTTTTCCCCTTGCAGCCAGGCTGGCTCCTTCCCTGCCCTCCCCCAGCCGTGCGTGCCGTTATTCCCGCACTAACGGTGCAGTTTCGGTCTGCAGTTCCACCTTCCCTTGACCCAGACCCGCCTGTGGGTGATGGCAGCGGCGCTTCCCTGCCAGCCGGAGCTGGTGGCTGCTCCAGCCTTGCCAGAGCCCAGTCTGGAGGCACAAACTGGTGCTGGTTCCAGGGCTCCTTGAACGTGTCCCGTGGCAGCCAGCTCAGGGCGGGGTTTGCTGAAGAGGAACCAGCTCCTGGATGTGTGAGCGGCTCTGGAGGGACACGGGGTCTGGGCTTATCCCTCGGGGTGCACTGGAGCTCTGCAGTGTGGTGGGCCCAGAACTGCACACACAGCGTCTGCCCCAGCTCTGCGCTGCCCTCGGGGGGATGGGCACTGCCCGGCCCCTGCCCGCACCAGCTCTCCTGGAGCTGCGTGCCCTGGGCTCGCCGTGCCCCGGCTGTCTCCAGTTCTGGCCCCATCAGCCCTTCCCGAAGGGGAGCAGCAGTCGTGGGTCCTGCCGAACGGCTGGCGGCTGCCGGGTGCCAGCTCTGAGCAGCACGCGTGCCCGTCCCGACAGGTCTCCGGAGCTGGCCAGGATGGCGCAGTGGAACCAGCTGCAGCAGCTCGACACGCGGTACCTGGAGCAGCTCCACCAGCTCTACAGCGACAGCTTTCCCATGGAGCTCCGGCAGTTCCTGGCCCCGTGGATCGAGAGCCAGGACTGGTAAGGCCTTGCGAAATGCCAACGTGGGGACTTTGCTCGGGACACCCACCCTCGGGTGGCAGCAGGCACCGAGGTGGTCTGGAGGAGCTTTTGCACGTCCCGATGCTCTTGACGTGGCGGGACTGGTCTTCCTCCCGGAGGCTTGTGTGGCGCGAAGGGGAGCGGGACTCTGTGCGTGCGGTGTCAGACCCTGGACCAGGAGAAGGAGGAGCTCCGAGGTGGGGGTGTCCCCGTCCAGAGCTGTCTTGCATTGGCCTCTATTGTAAACAAGGTTGTCACGGAGCACCAGTTCCTGGATCCCGTCCAGGGAGCACGTGGGACTGGCGAGGTGCTCGCGTGCGCTGTCTGCCTGGCGTGAGGCCAGGCTTTCAGCCCCAGCCCCAAACCTCTCCGTCGCCCTGCCTTCGCGGGCGCAGTCTGAGGGCTCAGTTTGATGGCGTGAGGCACGTCAGGTCTGCCCCGGCCATCGCTCTGGTGCAGGTTGGGCTGTCGCCTTCCCCGGGGACGGCAGGCGTGAGCAGAGCCGCCGTGTCCCTTCCCCCGTGCCCGGCACCCAGGACTCTGCCCCCCCTCGCGCAGGGCCTACGCTGCCAGCAAGGAGTCGCACGCCACGCTGGTGTTCCACAACCTGCTGGGGGAGATCGACCAGCAGTACAGCCGCTTCCTGCAGGAGTCCAACGTCCTGTACCAGCACAACCTGCGGCGCATCAAGCAGTTCCTGCAGGTGAGGTGGGAAGTGCTGGTTTGGCGGGGGGGATGCGGGGGCAGCCCGTGGAAGTCACAGAATCGCAGAATCTCCTAGATTGGAAAAGACCTGTAAGATCATCCAGTCCAATCGTTAACCTAACACTGACAACCCACCACTACACCGTGTCCCTCAGCACTGTATCTACACGACCCTTAAGTACCTCCAGGGGGATGGGGACTCCACCGCTGCCCTGGGTACCGCGTTCCAGTGCCTGATGACCCTTCAGTAAAGAAATTCTTCTGAATATCAAATCATAACTTCCCCTGGCGCAACTTGAAGCCATTTCCTCTTGTTCCAATGGCTTCCTCGGCACCGCTCACGACCCACAGCCCTAACGGACACAGAGATCCTGGGAGTTACGTTGTGCGTGCTAACCTTGGGGGTTTGAACCTTTTACAGAGCAGATACTTGGAGAAGCCGATGGAGATAGCCCGCATCGTGGCTCGCTGACCTGTAAGATCATCCAGTCCAATCGTTAACCTAACACTGACAACCCACCACTACACCGTGTCCCTCAGCACTGTATCTACACGACCCTTAAGTACCTCCAGGGGGATGGGGACTCCACCGCTGCCCTGGGTACCGCGTTCCAGTGCCTGATGACCCTTCAGTAAAGAAATTCTTCTGAATATCAAATCATAACTTCCCCTGGCGCAACTTGAAGCCATTTCCTCTTGTTCCAATGGCTTCCTCGGCACCGCTCACAACCCACAGCCCTAACGGACACAGAGATCCTGGGAGTTACGTTGTGCGTGCTAACCTTGGGGGTTTGAACCTTTTACAGAGCAGATACTTGGAGAAGCCGATGGAGATAGCCCGCATCGTGGCTCCCTGCCTGTGGGAAGGGTCCC
>NW_009647108.1:110741-116111 GCF_000708025.1 Charadrius vociferus
GCAGCGCTGCGCGGGTACGCGGTGCTGTAGGGAAGCTGCAGTCCGAAGCTCCCCACTTGCTTCCTTCAGTAGCGAAAGCCACTTTGCGCTGAGGGAAGGTCCAGCTGCGGTGGCTGATAACTTCTGCTCTGTGGGCAGCAGCTGCTTCCCGCCAGGACGCAGCCCGGGAGCTCTCTGCCGGGGGTGGCTGTTAGCTTTGGTGCGCATCCGTCTCTCCTCCTGCCCCTTGTGTGGGCTGCGCTGTGTGCCGTGCGCCGTGCTGTGCAGCCCTGGAGCTAACGCTGCAAGCGAGCAGCCAGCCGCGCTGGCTTTTGTTAGGGGGTGAAGACCCTTCCCGCAAAACCTGCTCAGGCTGGGAGGGGAGCGTTCCTGGGTCGCGGCCCGGATCTGATGCCCTCCTTGTCCCCTCTGCAGCAAGGGGGACAGGCAACGCATCCGACAGCAGCTGTAGTGACAGAAAAGCAGCAGATGCTGGAGCAGCATCTGCAGGACGTGAGGAAGAGAGTGCAGGTATGTGTGCTGCCTAAGCACCTTCTTCTTTTCCCACCGTGGTGATTTAGTGCTTTGAATAAATCCCCATCTCTTGCCTTGCAGGATCTGGAGCAGAAGATGAAAGTGGTGGAGAATCTACAGGATGACTTTGATTTTAACTACAAGACTTTGAAAAGCCAAGGAGGTAATGGAAGCTCATTAGCATCTGGCAAACCAAAGTGTGTTGCTGCAAGGAAGCTTGCTGGGGGGCACGTTCCAGCTCCCGGTGCCTCCTCGCCAAGCATGAAGGGTGGCTTAGGCTGAGGGCATTTGCATGGCAATTGGAGGAACCTTGTCTTTTGTTTCTGCCACCGACGCTGCCTCCAGGGAGTTGAACCAGAACTCTGCCTGTGAGGTAGTTCACCGCAGCACTGTGGAGGTGATAGTGCTGCTGTGGGTGCAGGAAAGCTGGCAGGGTGCTTAAAAGCTGTGTGAGATCGCTGCTTAAATGTACCAGCTTTCTAGGGTGCCTGCTCCTTTGCAGTGGAAGTCTTTCGTTGGTGTGACGCTTGGGAGGGTGGGAGGAGTCCATGTGCTTGGCTGAAGCTTTCTCACCTCTCTGCACAGACATGCAGGATCTGAATGGAAACAATCAGTCGGTGACCCGGCAGAAAATGCAGCAGCTGGAACAGATGCTCACGGCGCTGGACCAAATGCGGAGGGTATGTCGTGCAGTTGGCCCTCCAGATCCCCCGGGGGGGCAGCGGTGCCCTTTTCCTGGGGTATGAGTTTGGTGTTCCTGCGTGGCCAGAACTGAGAGCAGCACTGGAAATGCAGCCCTGGGCGACTTCTTCCTTGTCTGTGGAGGTGAAACTTGCAGATCTCGGAGGGTGTTGAAGGTTCTGCTTTCTTTTTTGACAGGGTATTGTGAGCGAGCTGGCTGGACTGCTGTCAGCCATGGAGTATGTGCAGAAGATGCTGGCAGATGAGGAATTGGCAGACTGGAAGAGACGGCAGCAGATCGCCTGCATTGGTGGCCCACCGAATATCTGCTTAGACCGGCTCGAGAACTGGTAGGAGCTGGCTGGGAGTTGCATCAGTCCTTAGGGAGATGGCATTCGAATACCTCCAGTGGAAATGAGCTCTTTGCCTCTGGAAATATCCTTGTAAAATGGCTTCTGATGCCTGCAAGCATAAATGTAATACACTAGTCAGACCGATCCTCGACAGTGGGCTCCAGTGCTGGAATGGTTAGCCCCAGGCCTGTGGGATTTTAAGGCTGCTGTGAGACGTTTCTGGTCCTGGTGTGTCTCTGCAGAACTTGGGGTGCAGGTTTCTTTTGTAATGCATGGCCTGGAAAAATGCACGGGGTCAGGAGACGTGTTCTGTTCCCTGATCGTTTGGTATGGAGTGTCCTCTCTCGCACAAGGGAGGGAAGAGGAGGGCTCTGGGGCTGGGAGCAGGCAGGGCTGGGCAGCCAGAGCTAACGCTGCTTCTTCCCGCTCCCCTAGGATAACCTCTCTCGCCGAATCACAGCTACAGACCCGGCAGCAGATCAAGAAGTTGGAAGAACTGCAGCAGAAAGTGTCCTACAAGGGTGACCCGATTGTCCAACACCGGCCCATGCTGGAGGAGCGGATTGTGGAGCTGTTCAGGAACCTGATGAAAAGGTGCTGCGGGGGGAGCGGTGGGCAGTCCCCGGGCACAGGCAGTGGGTTCAGGGGTGCTGGGCCAGGCCTAAGGTGTGACTGTGGTTCTTGCGCCTTCCCCTGCAGCGCTTTCGTCGTGGAGAGGCAGCCCTGCATGCCCATGCACCCCGACCGGCCCCTGGTCATCAAAACCGGCGTGCAGTTCACCACCAAAGTCAGGTGGGTGTCGCTGGCCCCGGCGGTCCCGCTGCGGTACGGGCGAGGGACAGGAGCTGTGCGGGGGAAAGCAAGGCAGGATCTCTCTCTGAAGGAGATGCTGGTGCGGGCGCAGCCTCCAGCTTGCCCGGGGAGCCCTGGCCCTGGGAGGGAATGAATCCCAGCGTGCTGGTGCTGCGGGAGTACCGCCTGCGTGACTCAGTGCAGGGATGGCGGCTGCTGGCTGGGGCTCTGCCGCGTTCCTGGAGGCAGCAGGGATTCTGGTAAATCCCGCTGCGGGGGCGGGCAGCAGGAAGCGTCAGTGTGTCCCTGGCCAGCTGCCTCTCAGCTGGCCTGTGTTCCCTGCCAGCCTCCACCGAGAGCGGCTGCTCCGACACCAGGCTCTGCCTGGAGCTTCTTCGCCACCTCCCAGCTGTGCCCCCGTCGCCCCCTTGGCATGTGGCAGCATCTGGCCACAGAGCAGCGGGGAGGGTGTTTGGTCAGAGCAGATGCTTGCCTGGTGTGGGCAGTCAGCAGCCAAACGAGCCCTCCTTGGGGGGCTCAGCGAAGTGTCAGCACCTCCACGGCCCTGGGGACAGGGGTCAGGGCTGACATGTCACAGGCCTGCATGCGGACGGGCTCGGGGATGCCGGAGGAGCTGTGTAATGCCGTGTCCCTGTGAACTTTGGCGTGAACGGAGGTGCCGCCTGCGGGGGGATGCGCACGGTGCTGCTCTCCATCCAGCTGTTCTGCAGTCTGTGCAGATGCTGTGTTGAACTGGAGTTGTTTGTGTGTGAAGGATCGCGCTCACACTGTGTCTGCTGACTCTTTGCAGGTTGTTGGTCAAGTTTCCGGAGCTGAACTATCAGCTGAAAATTAAAGTCTGCATTGACAAGTGAGTCCCGTGCTCTGATCCTGGCGGCACTGGGGGGGGGGGCTGGAGTGGGACTTGTTCCCGCCGCCGTTGGAGGATGTGGGGTGGTGCTGGGTCCCAAGGGTTTGTTCCCGCGTCGGGGGGACAATCTGTGGGGCTCGATGTTGTGATGCAGCCAGCCCCACACACCAGTGGGTCTGTGTCAGGGTGGGAATGCCATGACCAGGTGTCTCTCTCCCCTTTCCTAGGGACTCTGGGGACGTTGCAGCACTTCGGGGGTAAGTGCAATGGTGGTTGGGTTTTTTCGGCTTTTTTTCTCCCCGCTTTTCTCACTTCTGCTTTTGATCCTGGCAAACGTCCTGCTGCGTGTTTGCTCTGAGGGGACCCTGTCAGCCACGTTCTGTCTTTCCTCTTTCAAGGTCCCGGAAGTTTAACATCCTGGGGACAAACACCAAGGTCATGAACATGGAGGAGTCGAACAACGGCAGCCTCTCAGCAGAGTTCAAGCACCTGGTAGGTACCACGAGCTCTCGGGCTGCTCCTGCTGAGACCATTTGGTGTTGCAGTGTTGCTTCAGCCTGTTCCTTCTCTCCACAGACCCTGCGGGAGCAGCGCTGTGGAAACGGAGGCAGAGCCAACTGCGATGTAAGTGCTGGGGGGGCCCTGGTGTAAGAGCCCTTTGCCGGCAGCTCTGCTGGCTGTCTCACTCCATCTCGCGGCTGAGCCACGAGGAGAAGCGGGAGCCCTGTCCCCAGAGGGGCTGTCCGCAGGCACCTTCTGGCACGTTGGCAGCTGCCAGACCAGCCCTGTCTGTCCAAACCTGAGCAGCAGTGTTGGGCCCGATGGCTGTGTGTCAGGCCAAGGGCAGGTATCTCCTGTATGCTCATTGTGTCCTCTTCCACCCTAGGCCTCGCTGATAGTCACCGAGGAGCTGCACCTCATCACCTTCGAGACAGAGGTGTATCACCAGGGGCTGAAGATCGACCTGGAGGTGAGCTGTGGGTTTCTGCCTCTCGCTGCCGTGGGCCTGGGTGCAGAGGAGCCCTGGGAGATGTCCCAGCCTGTGGTGACATCCTGTCTTTGCAGACCCACTCGCTGCCTGTGGTGGTCATCTCCAACATCTGCCAGATGCCCAATGCCTGGGCGTCCATCCTGTGGTACAACATGCTGACCAACAACCCCAAGGTACGGCTTTGGGACCGGGGTGTCCCGGCAGGCAGGCTGTAGGCAGGAGAGGGAAGCTGTGGCCTGGGAGCAGGACTGAGGCTCGACCTGGCTCTGCTTCTGTCCCATGTCCTGCTCAGGGCTGTGTTTTCCCTTGTACAGAACGTGAACTTCTTCACCAAGCCCCCCATCGGGACCTGGGACCAGGTGGCAGAGGTGCTGAGCTGGCAGTTCTCCTCCACCACGAAGCGCGGCCTCAGCATCGAGCAGCTGACAACGCTGGCAGAAAAACTTCTAGGTACCGCGGTCTGGGTGTCCTGCCCGTCCCTGCTGTCCCTCACGGTGCTCCCTGGAAACGGTGACTTTGGAAGAACAGCTCAATCTAAATGTTGATGCTCCTGTTCTTCTCTGCCAGGGCCAGGTGTGAATTACTCCGGCTGTCAGATCACCTGGGCCAAGTTCTGCAAGGTATAACTCCCTCTCGTCCCTGAGCACCTTCCCTTGGCTGTTCCTTTCCTCTGAGCTGTGCTCACGGCCTCTCTGCTCTCGTTCTCAGGAGAACATGGCTGGCAAAGGCTTCTCTTTCTGGGTCTGGCTGGACAACATCATTGACTTGGTGAAAAAGTACATCCTGGCGCTCTGGAATGAAGGGTGAGCCTCTGCCAGGGTCAGTCCGGAGACCCTGGGTTGGGCTGGGCCGTGGGAGGGGTCCCGTGAGTCCTGTCCTGGTGGGGTGGGGTGCCTTCTCCTGGTGCGGGTGGGCGCTCCCAGGATGCCTTTTCTGTCCCGGCCCTGTTGGCTGGTTCAGAGTGAAAACCCGTCTGGGAATTGTTAAAATGTCAGTGGCTCCGCCAGCGGCCGGGCCAGGTCCTGCTGCTGCCTGATGCTGTGCAGAGAGCTGGCAGAGTTCGTGTCCTGGAGTAGCCACCCCGGTGTCCTGACCCACCCTTGCTCTCCTCGCTTCCTGACGCACAGGTACATCATGGGGTTCATCAGCAAGGAGCGGGAGCGAGCCAT
>NW_009647108.1:116140-118795 GCF_000708025.1 Charadrius vociferus
CGGTTCAGCGAGAGCAGCAAGGAAGGCGGCATCACCTTCACGTGGGTGGAGAAGGACATCAGCGGTACGTTGCTCTCCCAAGTGTGTCTTGCCCAGCCAGCGTTCCTGGCTCTGAAGGGGGCTCGGACCATGGCAGTGTTCACTGATAAGACATTTATCCTTTGTCCTTGTCCTGACAAAGCCCTCTCCCTAGGTTAAGTCTTTGAGCCTGGGTGCTCTTTGCTGGTCTCTGTGTCCTGGGTGCCCCTGCCCGTGTGGCACAGGCTTCCGCAGCACTGAAACCCCCGGCAGGTCCCCGTCCTGTCCCGAGGGCTGTCGGATGCCTCATGAGGCTGAGCGCAGCCCCAGGCCCATCTTGTCCCTGCGGCCCCTGGGGTGTTTGAGGAAGGCCCTGCCTTTGCCCGAGGAATGCAGGTGTCTCGCCCTGTGTCAAAAGTCTCCTTGTGCAGGGAAGACCCAGATCCAGTCCGTGGAGCCTTACACCAAGCAGCAGCTGAACAACATGTCGTTTGCGGAGATCATCATGGGCTACAAAATCATGGATGCCACCAACATCCTGGTGTCCCCCCTGGTGTACCTGTACCCGGACATCCCCAAGGAGGAGGCGTTTGGGAAGTACTGCCGCTCGGAGAGCCAGGAGCACTCTGAAGCTACTGACTCAGGTAGTCGTTGACTTTCTGCGCTCCAGCACGGCTCCCGCGCTGTGAGGCGGCTCCAGGGACAGCGCGGGTGGAAGAGCTGTCCCCATCCGGGATGCTGTGCCGGTCCCCTGAGGGCATAGCCACAGTGTGGGACGCGCGGGGGCTGCGCAGGGGCCGGGAGGGCGGGCGCTGTCTGCAGGTCTGCGCTGCGAGGGGGGAGAGCAGCGTTCCTCCTCCTGCGGCGGCTGGTGACGAGGCTGCTCGCTCCTCTGCAGGTGCTGCTCCGTACCTGAAGACCAAGTTCATCTGTGTCACCCCGTAAGTGTTCCTGGGGGTGTCTGTGAATGGGGGAGACCGCGGGGGCTGTGCCGGGCTCTGGCTTGCTGCCCCAACCGCAGGCGTGCTCTTCCCCTCCCGGGGCCCCTTTCCTCTGGAGAGCGCTTGGGACCGTGCCCTGGGGCCTGTCGGGGGGAGAGGGGGTGTCGGAGAGCTCTGGCCAGGCCCTGACTCCGGAGGTTTCTGTGCTTTTTCCCTTCTTTTCCCCCCCGCCCTGACAGCACCTCCTTCAGCAACACCATCGACCTGCCCATGTCCCCGCGCACCCTGGACTCGCTCATGCAGTTCGGCAACAGCAGCGAGGGCGCCGAGGGCAATGCAGGAGGGCAGTTTGGTGAGTCTGGGGGAGCTGTGGCACCCGCGGGGGTCCTGGCTGTAACCGCCCATGGGCCCTGTGACCCCCAGCTGTGTGTCCCCGCAGAGTCACTGACCTTCGACATGGAGCTGACCCCGGAGTGTGCTTCTTCACCCATGTGAGGTGCTCCGCCGGCGCTCGCGGGGGCCCTCCCAGGACTCTCGGGCTTCCCGCCTCCAAAGAGCCCCCGGTCTCGCCCTGCTTGGTGACGGCTGCTCCGGGCCTTTCCTCGGGATGAGCTGGGGGCCGCGGTCCTCACCACCGATCCCTTGTCTGACCCAAACAAACACCCCCTCCCCAGGGTGGTGCCGTTCGTCTCTTTGGGGGGAGGGAGGGATGAACCTTTTTCTATTTCCTTCCATAACAGTTTTTTATTATTGTTTCGCTCATTCAAGTGCCTATTAGCCTCCAATCACAGCCTCAGTTTTTACAAACGCTTCTGCAGCCCTGGTCGCGCTGCCTGCTGTTCGAAGCTGCTTTCCTGACTGCCGGAGTCCAAAAGCCTGTGAAGATCCCCCAAGCCCAGATTTGCCCCAGGCTGCCTCAGAGGGCATCGGCCGGTCCTGGCCTCTGCACAGCTTGCCTGATGAGCTCCTCCCAGAGCTCATGGAGTGTGGAGGGATCTCCTCTCTCCGTCTTTGGCCCCGCTTTTGGCCAGGCGGACCGGCACGTGCCTCAGAGCTGCGAGGTGGATGGGTCCCGCTGCTCCCACCCTGCGAGGGCGATGCTCCTGCCAGGTCTGCCTGGGAGCAGGGCGGTTCAGTGGCTGCCTCTGCTGGCCACCGACTTCCTGCTGCGGGCACACAGATCCGGCTGGCTCCGGCAGCCCCAGGGCTGCTGCTGGGACGACTGGTTTCCCTGGGGCAGGGCAGAGATGTGTCCCAACACCAGTGCGTGCTGTGCAGGGTTGGACCCCGGGGGGAGCAGGGGAGACTGCTGGATCCAACGTGACCTGCAGCGGGCGGCCCACCTTGGCCCTTTTCCCTCTGGTATGGCTCGTGGTGTCCCAGGCAGTGGGTTTGCAGCTTCTCAGGGGCTCCGCGTGGCATTTTTGTTAGAGGTTGGCTGTGGCTGTTGAGGTAGGAGGTGGCAGGAGTTGAAGGGAGCAGGATGTACGTAAGGAGAGCGATCTGCTGTTGGCCAGCGCTTGACAGAGACGTGGGTGTTGCAAAGGGCAGGTTTCCTTGCTCGGGAGGGTTGAGGAGAGCTGGAAGCTCTCTCTGGCTGTGGTTCTGTACAGACCCGGATGGGGGGAGCCCTCCCCTTGCCGTGCAGCGGGCATGCAGACACCGATGAGCGAGGAAGAGGAGGGAGAGGCAGCAG
>NW_009647108.1:120002-121316 GCF_000708025.1 Charadrius vociferus
GGACGCGCACAGGGGCCGAGGGCGGTGGGTCCCGGGCGCTGTGGGGCACGGAGGGTGTGGGCTGCACTGGGGCCGGAGCAGCACGACAGCGACGTGATGCCGAGAGAGCACCAGTGTCTCCCGCTGCCTCCACACCATCGCCACCCGCAGCCCTCCGCAAAGCTGCGGAGCAGTGGGATCCTTATGGCGTTTGGGCTCTGATGAGGCCAAGAAGGAGAGATTATTGTTCTGTCAGGGCAGGATTAGCGGGGGGATTTTTCATGCGGGTCATGCTCAGTAAATCCTCCCCCCAGCCCCCATGGGACCGGTTGCGCTGGGCTGGTTCCAGGCGCTGGAGATGGCCCCGAACCTTCCTGTGCCCTCCCCACCCCCTCCAGGCATCCTGCTCCTGTTCCCCGCTCTGGGAACCAGACCTTCCAGGACCCTCTGTTTTGCCACCAAAACAAACCGGGGCTCTGCGTGGAGCCAGTAAACCCATTCCTGACCCCAAGGCAGCAGCGTGGGACCCTGTACCCACTCCTGGCAGTGCCGCCCGGGTGCCATGGGGGGTTTGGCTCACACGGGAACATGCCCCGACCCGGCCCGGCCCCAGGGACACCCCCTCTCCTTCCCCCACGGCTCCCAGCTTCCCTCTGCCAGCTGCAGGATGGGGTAGAAAACCCCAGAACAAGGAATTTTCTTACCGATATGCAAACTGTGGGGTTGCCACAACCGTTTGTTGTCAGGAACGCAGTGTCCCGTCCCACGCTCCTGCAGATAAGTGGTTTCTTATCTCCCTGCACCCACACACCCTGCTGCATCCCTGTCGGAACCTGCCCCGCTCCCCGCGTTTAGCCGGGGGGCCCGTGCCCGTGAGTAACGGGGTTAATTGGCCGCTGATCCCATCTCAGGGGTGGCTGTTGTGAACGCTCCAGTTGGCAGCGCGGTTGGCAAGTGCTGCGGCCTGATTTGCAGCAGGAGTCTGGCCGGACCCCCGCGCATCAAGGGGCAGCCGGGGCAGGGGGCACCCGCTGCCCCCCTGTCCCCCCTCCTGCCGCCCAGCGCATCCCTGGGGGGGCTGCAGTTTGTGCTGGGCTGTGTCCCCGCTTTCTCCCCGTGCCGGGCGCTGCAGCGGGACCTGGCAGGGGGTGGGAGATGGGGAATGGGGTTGTTTGTGGCTCCGAAAGGAGGTCACGGGGGCGGCTCTGCCCCTTCCCCGGTGCCACAGCCCCCCCGCCCCCTCCCCCGGCAGCGGGGATGGTGTCTGAGCCAAGCGTGCAAACGGATTAGGGGTTTCCAAATGCAGATAAGCCGCTTGGGACGCAGACGCTGTCG
>NW_009647108.1:122004-122966 GCF_000708025.1 Charadrius vociferus
AAGGGCCTGGGCAGCGCGGGGGGTGGGTGGCAGCCCTGTGCCCACACCCCTGCGGAGCTCGGGCTGTGCCGGCTGGAGCAGTGAAATGCTGCCCTGTACCTGTGGGTTTGCCAGGGGAGACGGGCGCTGCTGTCTCCTCCTCCATCCTCTGTCCAGTTGTGTGCTGCCGTCAAGGTGGAACGGGGAACGAGCGGTGGGATGCTCTGCTCCAAATGTCCATCCAAGCCTTCTCCTCCTCCAAGGCGGCTTTGAGCTGAGCTGCAGAGCACCAAGCCATCGCTGCCCAAGCCAAATGCCATCCCTGCCTCCCAACGCTCATAAAACAAGTCAAACATTGCATCACTCTCAAACTTTAATACGCAGCAGAACTGGGCCAAGCAAGGTCTCGGTGGTGGCGCCCGCTGCCAGGTGTGGCAGAGGTCAGAGCCGGAGCTGCAGCACAGCACGGTCCCCAAGTGCCACCATCTGCCAGCCCTGCCGGCGGCTGCCATGGCAGAGGGACACAACCTGCCCGTTTTCACGCATTCATCCTGTCCCAGCTCAGCGCGCGGCATTGGGCTGTGCCGGCACCGAGGCCGAGGGCTGGTCTCGCCCCGAGCGCAGGGTAAAGGGCTCCAGGCTGGACCCGGCACCGCTCCTGACCGTCCCCACAGCCCAACACTGCTCCTGGGCTTTGGCTCTGTGGGAGGCTGGTGGGGTTTGGCCAAAATTATTTCCCAAGCCCTGCATGCCCCACGCTGCCAGCACACCAGAGGGGCTCCCCAGGTGGGTTTTTTTGCAGAGGCGTGTGTCCCATGGTGTCCCTCAGCACAAAGTCTGGGAATTAGCACGTGCCACCGCCAGCAGGGACAGGAGCCCGCTGCGCCCCTCCGCCTTCACTCGGGCACGTCAGCTCTGCTGGGAACCTGCCAGCACGGGGACCGCGAGCTGTGCCCCCCTGCCCATTCCCAGAGCCGGACCCC
>NW_009647108.1:123220-127869 GCF_000708025.1 Charadrius vociferus
TGATGCCCCCCGCCAGCCCCCAGCCCTGCACTGGGCACGAGATGTTTGTTCCCTCGGTCCCGGCTGGGCCGGGGGTGCCGGCTGAGTCCCCTGTGTGCCCCGGGGTGCAGCGGCGCTCGCTGGGCTGACGGGGGGCTCCGGTTCCCATCACGGACCCAGACTGGGCGTTATTGCCCTGTGTTTTGCAGTAGGCAGAAACTGGGATGTTTTTTCCGAGCTGGATGAATGATGTGAGGGAACAAAGAGCCTTTGCCCAGGCGGTAACGCTTGTGGGCTGCTGAGGCCGAGCGTTTGCTGGGGTTGTTCCCAGCCGTATCCGCGTGGCTGGAAGCAGAGGTTTCCTGTGGAAATTCCCCCTCGGACAAAATGCCATTCCACAGGTTTTTGCTGGAGCAAGTCCTCCCCTCCCGCTGGCACGAGGCACCGGTGGGGCTGAGCCTGTGCCGGTGATGAGCTTCGCATGTGCCCCCGGCTTTCCCCTGCCCGCCGGCTCCGCACCGCGCTGGCCGTGCCCTGGCAGGGTCCGTGCTGCCCACTCTGTCCCCCGGCCGGCCGCTGGCCCTGCGCTCTGCGAGCAGCCCCTGGGACCAGTGTCCCCCCTCCCTGGGGTTTTGCGTCCTCTCCCTCCTGGTGGGGTCAGAGCCCCACGGGGCCCGTTGGGTCAGCTCTCCCATGGGACGTCCCTTCTCATCCTTTGGCTGTGACAGCCTCTCCGGAAACGACTTCTGAGTTGGCCGTGGCAGAAATAGCCCATCCGGCTCCAGCCCGACCCCTCTGTGTCATGCCCGGGTCCCGAGGGACGGCAGGGCCATCCTGGCACGGGCAGGCCGTTCCCTGCACCCAGCGGCCACCCTGGCTTTGGCAGCACCGGGTGTATCCCTCTCTCCCCGGAGGAGGATTTACAGCCCGTGTGAGGGAAAACAGGATGGGACGTGCCCGGACACCAGGACAGCACTTTCCCCCGGGGTGGACGGAGCGGGCGCAGACTCCCGGCTGCCCTGGGAATCGGGACCGCAAGGCAACAGCCTCGGCTCTTCGCTGCTGCCCGTGGCGCTCCTGCCCGCTCTGCTCTGAGAGACCGTGGGGACCAAACGCTGCGGGGGGCGAGGAGCCGGGGACGGCGCTGGCCAGAGACCCAGGAGCGGCTCCTACGCTGGGATGTCTGCTGCAGGGGGGCGGCTGCAGCTCACTGAGCTCATGTGGCCGAGCCCGTGACGCGGTCCCTGCCCGTGGGCACCTGCACCCACAGCAGAAGGGGCTCGGGGCCACCGGGGTGGGCAGGAGGCCACCGTGCCGGGAGCCGGGGGTCCGCGGTGCAGCGCAGCCCTGACGAAGCTTCGTCCTTGCTGCGCTTGAAAACGAGTGGGAAAATGTGAAGCTGTGACTAATTTGGGGATTCATCTGGTTTTCATTAACTGGGCTAGATTATCACAAGAGGATTTTCTGGTCTCGGCACAGATCTGGGACCGCGTGGGACCCAAAGCAGTGACAGGTTGGGGCTGGGGTCCTCGGTAAGATCTCCCACCTCACTGATAGGCTTGCGGGGATGGAGCAGAAGCTGCGCCTGCCCACGGGTGACATGGTCAGTGCGGTTGAGCTTTGGCCGAGCACCGAGCCCTGCGCACCTTGTGTTCCAGCAGCGGCAGAGAGGGATGTGGAGGAGCCTCGGGTACGGGATGTGCCGGGGGGGAGACAGCCAGCAGCCTTGGGACCTCTACAGAGGCTGCCTAAATAAATGCTTCCACGCCTGAGAAATAATTAAGACCCTCGAGATGTCACTTAGAGGAGAAGGCTGCTCTGCCTGTGCTCCTCACGCTCCTGCTCCAAACACAGAGGCAATTTTCTAGGAAATCAATTACGAAGCCCCATGGTCCCTCTCTCCCCTGAATGTGCAGCGTCACTCGGCATCCTGTTGAGCTCATCTGAGATGACAACGTGTTTGGCCGCAGCTCAGCCTGGACACTGTTTACCTTCCCAGAGGCTTTCTGAGACTTTCTGAGGACCAGCACAAGAGCGGTCCCGATGAGAGCAGGAACCCAGCTGTGCCGGGGGCTTGCCGGGGTTGTGAGCGGGCTCGAGGGCTTTGCTGTGCTCCGTTGGCTGGAAAATCCACCTTTCCAACCCTGCCCGGAGGTGCCGGTGCTGCCCATTAGATCCTTTGGATGCCGATGCACTGCCCCAGCGCCCGCTCTCCCGTGGCACGGTCTGGCTGCTCCGCGCCAAAGCGGGGCCAGGCGAGATGGCAGCAGGGGGAACACCAGGTCTGCCCAGGAACCTCCTCTGGTGTTTGCAGAGTCCGTCCTGCCAGCACAGATCTGGGCGCTGCTGTCACTGGGAAGGTCTGGCGTGGCCACCTTATTCCCCAGGAGCCACCGCCAGGCATCTGAGATGACAACGTGTTTGGCCGCAGCTCAGCCTGGACACTGTTTACCTTCCCAGAGGCTTTCTGAGACTTTCTGAGGACCAGCACAAGAGCGGTCCCGATGAGAGCAGGAACCCAGCTGTGCCGGGGGCTTGCCGGGGTTGTGAGCGGGCTCGAGGGCTTTTTCAGCCCTGCCCTGCCCGGAGGTGCCGGTGCTGCCCATTAGATCCTTTGGATGCCGATGCACTGCCCCAGCGCCCGCTCTCCCATGGCACGGTCTGGCTGCTCCGCGCCAAAGCGGGGCCAGGCGAGATGGCAGCAGGGGGAACACCAGGTCTGCCCAGGAACCTCCTCTGGTGTTTGCAGAGTCCGTCCTGCCAGCACAGATCTGGGCGCTGCTGTCACTGGGAAGGTCTGGCGTGGCCACCTTATTCCCCAGGAGCCACCGCCAGCACTGCCGCTGGTGCCGAGGCAGCACCGGGACAGTGCCAGGGCATTGCTGGAGCATCACCAGGGCATCACCAGGGCAGAGTTGGGGCAGAGTTGGGGCAGGCTCTCCATCGCTTACTGCAGCAGCCGACATTCCCCCATTCCCTTCCTCTCTCCAGAAAGGAAGAATTTCTCTTGGGTAACATCCCCGTCACCCAGCTTGGAGTTTTCCTTGGAGTCTGTTTGAAACAAAGCTCTGGTTTGATCTGATTCCATTTGCCCTCTTGGCGCGGAGCCCTCTCCACTTCCTCTCCCATCACTAATTTCTTCCCCTTTTTTTTTCCCCCTTCCTACTGGGAAGGGGAAGGAGAAGTCGGAGAGAAGGGGAGAAGGAACAGAGGATGTTTTGCGTACATTTTCCAGCCCTCCTGAGCACATGTGGTCGTGGGTGTCTCTGGCACAGGGACTGCCGCATCCCCAGGACCCTCCGGATCCGCCTGGACCCGCTGTGCCCAGCCAGGGGCCCGGCAGCCGCAGACATTGCGTGTGACCTTGATTTTCTCGGCAGGAGCAGCCAGTGCCTGGATGACTGTGCCGATGGGTTATGTGGGCCGGGGATTGTGAAAGCCGTTTGTCCGCGTGATGCAACTCGTTGGAGCGTGAGCGTCCACAGCCAAGGCAGGGAAGGCAGGGAGGGCAGGGAGGGCAGTCCTTTCGCCAACTTCCCCATTCCTTTCCTTTGTCTGAGTGGAAAAAGACAGCGTGGGAGATGCTGGCCCCACACTGGGCGCCTGTCCCTGACCCGCCGGGGTCCCAGCTCACCTCCTGCGATGTCTGGAGCACCGGGGGAGCGCTGGGAACGGCAGCCAGGTCTCTGCTGGCAGCGGCTCGGCACTGATGTGTCAGCCCCGTGTGTGCGAGATGGCTCCGGAGCGTGTGAGCGCAGGTGACGAAACGCTTGGTGGGAGCTGGGGGCTGCCTGGGCTGGAGCCAGTCGTCCCCCTGGGCCGTCCCGTTCACCCTGAGCTGCTCTGGGCACGTAGTGAGTGCTGGCGGGGAGGACGTGAGCCGAAAAGCACCGGTTTGTGGCCGGCATTTGCATGGGAGCAGGTGCTGGGGTGGTGCCTGCCCAACCCGCAGATATCTATCTCTTGGACACGTGGAACTGGGTTAGGCGGTGAGAAGCTGGCGCTGGAGAAAGGCTGTTTGGGGGTGTCCCTCTGGGCAGCAGAGACCCAACGGCAGTGGCACCCCGGGCAGGCTGCGGCTTTGCCGGCTGGACAAGGGTCCCTGGGCATCCTGCCATGTTCCTGCCATGGCCACAGCTTTTGGGGCTCACAGCGCTGTCCCCGGGGCTCGCTTCCCCTCCAGCCGGCTCCCATGGCTGCGCGCTCCCGAAGGGAAGAGGAAGACTTTAATACAAAAGCAATAGATAAAAAAAAAACAGCGAGGTGAGAACTTGGGACCGTGCTTTTACATAATTGCCGAGTGATTTGCAATTGGCGGCGCATTAATCGTCCCGAGAATGTTCCCATCCCAGCAGCGGCACTGGAGCAAGCAGAGCCGAGCCCGTCTGCCCCGGCTTCCCGGACTGGCACTGAGTGCTCCCCGGCCCTGGGCAGGGATCACCCACGCTTCTCCCAGACCAGAGAGTGACGGCGCCACGCGCCCGCTGAATTTCCCTCCAGAGTTTTTTCAGGCCGCAGAAGATTAACTGGTAACGAAAGTGAAAGCCCAGGAGATCCCATGTGGCTGGCGAGAGCGCTCAAGCAGAAACAAGCACAGACAGTATTGCTTCCTGCCCGGCCGCCTCTCCCCGCCGCCGCGCAGCAGCCATCCCCTGCCCGGAGTGCCCCAT
>NW_009647108.1:131017-134831 GCF_000708025.1 Charadrius vociferus
GTCCGTGGAGGCAGTTTATGCGTAACATCGTGGAGTGGTCTGGAGAGCCTGTCCACCATCGCGGGCAGCAGGGAGCCAGCCCGGCGCTGCGGGAACTTTGTTGCCCCTCACCCCTCTGCCCCCACTCTGGGAGGAAGGCTCTGAGCCCGTCGTGGGGAGCGTGGCCCGGTGCTGACGTGGGAGGGCTGGCGGTGCTCTCTCAGTGGTGATTTTGAGCCGAGGTTTGCCATTGTGCTTTGATGTGTTTGCACCAGCGCAGCGACCCCGCGCTGGAGGGAGGTTTGCTTGGGGCCTGGCGCCGAGCGTGGCTCTGCCCCGTCTGTGCGGCTCCGGTGAGCGCGAGGCGTTGGGGGTGTCAGGGTCATCTGTGGACGGCCGCAGCAAGCCGTGGGTGCTCCCGAAGCTGTCGGGATCACAGCCGACCTGATGTGGCTCCCAGGTCTCCGAGGTGCTGGATGTGAGGATGGAGACCGCCTCCTTGGGTTTTGTAGCCGTCCCTGGAGAGCAGGGCTTGTCCCCAGCGCTGTGCTGTGCCGCGCCACGCGGTGCCGCATGTGCAGCCACGTGGAGGAGGAGCTCCGGTGCAGGTTGAGAGGTGCCAACAGCCCGTGCCCAGGGACACGGAAGAGCCGGGCTGGGAACGGGGCGTGAGGGGCGGCTGTCACCCACTCTGTGTTTCGTGGCGCTTTGAGAGCATCCTTCCTCGCGGGGTGTTTACCCCCCGGCAGTTGTCACTAGAGCCACCTTGCCGGCTTTGGTGCGCCCGCCTTGTCCCGAGGCTGATGCTTTGGGGCAGGATGAGGGATGCTGGCACCAGCGCTGGGGACCGGGAGCTGCAGGCAGGGATGCTCGATGCAGGGTTGCACAGAGCCTCTGGAGGGACCTTCCTCTCTCACTGCAGGGGAAGTGCTGACTCCAAAGCGGCTGTGAGGTCTTCGCCGTGGGGTTTCCCAGCTCTCTCTCGAGTGATAGCAAAACCCCGATACTCTACTTGTGAAAAATCCCTGCTCCTTGTACTCCTGTACAGCGTGGGTGGTGGGGCGGCGAGTGGTGACTGTGCTGCGCTGAGTACAGTAAAGCGGCCCCGTCAGCTGGGAAATGACTTTCTGGTTTGCAAGGAATTACTGTAAGCTGGTCTGTGCTCGACGGGCTTCGCGGCAGCCCCGGGGAGCCGGTGGGAGCCCGGTGTGGGTGTTGAGCAGGATCTCCTTCCCATGGGCATCCCCCGGGCGCCAGCGCTGGGGGCCACGTCACTGTGCCCAGCGGGGCTGCAGCCGCTGCCGGCTCCCCACGGCGGGGCTGTGGGTGCTGCCCTCGCAGCAGCCTCCATGTTATGGGGCCGAACGCGCCGCGGTGGTGCCGGCCCAGGGCTGCGTGTGCGGGGGGACAGCGGTGGGGGCTCACCGGTCCCCACCTCGCTGGGACGGGGCAGGACTCGCGCAGGGGGCTCCGGCCTGGGAGGCTGTGCCGGCTGCTGCTGGCTCTGGGGCTCCGGCATGCTCCGGGAGAAGTAGCCTCGACAGCTGTAATGTTTCTGTGGCATGCCTTTCCTTTCATGGGGTGTCTATTTTGCAACCCCTAAGTGTTTTGATCCCAGGAGGAAGGGGGCGGGTGTTTACCCTGGCACCGCGTGGCCGGCGCAGGGATCCAAGCGGGCTGGGCATGCCTGAATTTTACACGCAGCAACAGTTCTAGCAACATCTGCTGGCTGATAAAAGGTAGGCTGCCGTGAACCGCTTCTCCCACTGCGTTGGGAAATGTCGAGGGGGAGGCACACATGCGAACACGGTTTCCTGGCCGATAGGGCTGAGCTGACTTGCTGATAAAGCAGAATCCACCCATTTAGCTGCACCAGAGGGGCCGGGAGCGCTGGCTGCTCGCAGGCGGGACCGGTTCTTGCCCTGCGTTTCCCCTCGTGTCAGCTCCTGCTTTCTGCCCAGACGGGGAGCGATGCGCTGCCGGGCAGCTTCTCGCCGGGCTGGGGCGGCCGCAGTGGTATAGCCGAACCGTAACATGGTCACGACCTGCTCCCTGTTCGGTCACTGGTGAGTTTTGCAATCTCCATTTTTCACTGCAACTTCGTGTCTTCCTGTTGTTATGAGATGTAGATGCTGGTTTATAGCGCGGCTCTGCCAGGGAGGGAATTGGGGAAAAGGCTGGTGCTGGGGCAGAGCTCGGCGCCGCATCGGCACAGCCCCGGCGGCCGAGCGGCTGCGTGCTGGGCGCGTGCTCTGTCTGGCTTTTTGTCCCTCTCGCTCCACGGCTGCAAAGCTTTTAGCAGAGGCGGCTCTCGCTTGTGGTGCGTCTGAGCCCCTCGCGGTGGCTAAAACAGCTGTAAAATGATCTCTGTCCTATTTGGTGGTGTTAACATGCGGCTCTGGAGCTTTGGGGCTGCAGCTCTGGGTGGCACGGCTGCCCTGGCCCGGCACGCTCTGTTTATAGCCCCGTTAGTCACCTGAGCCTTTTGGACACGCGGAGGTGCGGTGCTCGCGGCGCAGCCCATGGGCCGGGGCTCTGCTCTGCCCCGGCACTGCCGGCGGCTGCTCCTGGGGCTGCGGAGCGCGTCCCGGGGTGAGGGAAGCCAAAGCACAGCTCTCCTGCCTGGATGTGTTTGTGTGCACTGGGGACAAATGCTGCGTTTAACCCCTGGCCAGGTTTGGCTGTGAGGTTTACCCACCCTGAATGAGAATTTTGTTGCAGAAACCATTAAACCATTAGTGTTTTGGTTTTTTATTCCTATCCTTACTGTTCCCCGCTCCTGCCGGCATCCCTGGGTGTCTGCGTGCCCCATTTCCAAAGGCAAAAGGCAAGGCTTTGCCCTCCCTCCCTTCTGCTCTGCGGACCCGGTGCGAGAGCATCGCCCTGCGTGGGGCTGCTGCGGCGCCCGCGAACGGCACGGAGGGGCTGAGCGCGGTGGGGGATGGAGGGGCTGCTCTGGGGGGACCTGCCCGTCCCATACCTCGACTGCTCCTACTGCCTGAGAGCACGGCGCTGTGCCCGGCGCTGTGCCGCAGCGTGCTGCCTGAGCCTGCCCTCGGGCAGGGGCGATGGGCTGCTGCTGGGCTGGCATGTCTGCGAGCGCTGGCGGCGGCGGCGGCTGTGGGCGGCGGGCGCAGAGCAGCATCCAGTGTCACCCGTGGACAGAGCATCCTCGTGATCTTGCAGCCTGTGTTGGCTGTTTGCTCCCAAAGACGCGGGTGTGCGGGTTTGCCCACCCAACTGCGGCTGCACGGTGGGTCCTGCACGTACCCCGCGCTGTCTCTCAGCGTGGTCGGTGCCTCTTCCCCGGGCAGGGGGGTCGGGCAGGGCAGGGTGGGCTGGCATCCCTCTGCCGGTCCCTGCTCACCGCCCGTCCCTCTCCTGCCCCAGCCCCCAGGTGCCCGTGCCGTGGCGTGCAGGTCCTGGTCCCATGGGACGGCCGTGCCAGCGGTGGGGGAGACTCCTGCACCGTCTCCCCTGCCCCACGGAGAGCACATGCGCGGTGTCGGCCGCAGGGGGATGGATGCAGCCGGTGCCTGCGCTGCCCGCGTCTGCCCTGGCCCACCTGGGTCCTGCTCTGCAAATCCAGCCCGGCCGGCGACTGGATTAGTGCGATTGTGTGCGCTCCCTGGAGCGTGGCAGATAAAATGAAATTGTGTCTCCAGACCCCAATCGGGACTAATTCGATACTGAAATGAGCTTAATCCTCAGGTCCTTCTGACCAGCCCGTCCCTCCTGCGCTGGTGCTGGTCTGAGCAGGGATTAGCAGCGAGCCCGGGGCTGTGCTGGTGGTGGGCTCGGTGCCGGGGGCTGGCGTGGGACCCCGGGGCGGCTG
>NW_009647108.1:135005-135433 GCF_000708025.1 Charadrius vociferus
CCGGCTGCGGGGTCCCTGGGAGGTGACTGCTCCGCTCGGCCAGTTTGTTGGAAGGGGCGACACGAGGATGCAGCGGCAGGCGAGGGTGCGGGGGCTTCTCCCCGGCCCCAGATCTGCCTGGCCCGTTCCTGAGCCTGAAGCTGCCGCCCCATCCCTGGGGGGGTCACTGGGATCCTGTCACCTCCCTGCCCGTCCCCAGGGCCGCATCCTCGGGGATGCCTCTTCCCTCTTGGGATGGAGGACGGGGACCGGAGCTGGACCCTCCCCGCTGGGCTGGAGCGGGCACCAGGGTGGCGTGTGGGTCCCCGGGGGCTGCACCCCCTGCGGGTGGGTGCTTTGCCCCAGCACGGTGTTATGGGGGTTGGGGTGAATCTTTATTATTGCGGAGGAAAAATACTCTCATCAAGTGCTCTGGCACATGGTGTTTG
>NW_009647108.1:136025-136476 GCF_000708025.1 Charadrius vociferus
ACCGGTGCCGGGGCAGCGCCTGTGTCTGACTGCGGCTGTACCAGCGCGGCCGTCGGGGCGCCCCGGGGGGTGTTTTTTGTCTCTAGGTCGCAGCCCCTGGATGCGAGGCATTTCGCTGGGATTTCGTTGGGTATTTTGGTGGTTTTGGTTTGACGCAGGTTTCTGGGCCTCTGTGGTTGGAAGGGAAAATCTGAAGAGGAGAGAGAACGGCTGTTCCCCAGCATGGCAAATGCCAACGGGCAAGTACAGCCCCAGGACCGTGGTGTGAGCTGAGCTGCAGGCAGCCCCCAGCCCTGTTCCGACCCCCCAGCACTTTGGGGTCAGCACCGGTCCCCCACTGGGGCATCTCCACCTGCATGGGGCCAATTTCTTGCTGGGCCACGCGTGGTTTTTCCTTGTTCCTGTAATGGTGCGAGTCGCCCGTTTTTTGGCTCCCAAAGTCGCCAAAGGC
>NW_009647108.1:138313-139367 GCF_000708025.1 Charadrius vociferus
CTGTGCCAGCGTCAGGGCAGGGGTGTCCTGCCCGTGGGGAGGTCCCCAGGGTGGCTGCACGCTGCGAACATCCCACAGCTGCATGCAGCGAGCATCCTGTGAGCTTCCCGCGGCTCTGCATGCAGTGAGCATCCTGCGAGCATCCTGCGGCTGCGTGCAGTGAGCATCCTGTGAGCATCCCACGGCTCTGCGTGCAGCGGCTCCTGGGCGGGCACTGCCCATGTTTGGGCTTTGCTGTGCCCGCGGAACCGTAGGATCATGGCACACCGGGTTGGAAGGGACCTCGAGGATCGTCTGGTCCAAACTTTCTTGGCGAAAGCACGGTGGAAATGTGGGCAGGCGCTGCCACTGGCCTCTCCTCCTGAGGCATTGCCCTCCTTTTGTCCGCCTGTGGACAGCGTGGCTCGCTCTGGCTGTCCCACAGCTCGTGACCATGCCCAGGAGGTGCCACTGCTCCTGCCACCAGGACTGCCACTGCGGCCATGGCCCATCCCCGGTGTGGTCACATCAGGTGCCTTGGTCACCCCTGGCCCCAGCAGTGCTGCCATCCTTTCCCCGGCTACTGCCTCTGGTCCTCTGGGTGCCACTTTTGGGTGGGTTTCACCCATTTTGCAGCCGGTTTGGCAGTGCCTCCCTATCGGCAGTGGGGAGCAGGGCTGTCACATGCAGAAGTGACGACCGTTGGCATCTCGCCTCCCCTGCCCGCGCTGTCCCCGCGGGGCTGGGGTCCCTCGCCATGGCACTTGTCCTACCTTGGGGACGCTGCCGCATGCACGGCTTCGCAGGCGATAAGTCACCGGTGAGCGCGTTGCTGTGGCTTGTTGAGTTGCTGCTGGTTAACCGAGCTGCGGTAATGGGTGGGTTATAGCTCACTGCCAGCAAGTAAATGCAAAGTAGCTTAAACCACTGCAATTATCTGTCTCTTGCAGTTGTTTAAGTGTGTGTGTGGCCGGCGGCTGCATCACGGCTGACCCTTGGCATCGTGTGATGCTGCAGCAGTGCTGCCCGGCCCTGCCGGCGTGCGGGAGGCGGGGCTGGGGGGCTGGGGATGGTA
>NW_009647108.1:139850-141718 GCF_000708025.1 Charadrius vociferus
AGGCGGCACTGGTGACTTGCGCCGGAGCGCGCAGGGTGCCCTGCAGCCCTCGGAGAGGTTTGGTTTGTCAGTCCATGGGTGAGACACAGGAGACAAAAATGAGGTGCTTGGAGAAACGCCCGCTGTTGCGTTGGTGATGCCCAAGCCTGGCATGAGTGGTTTTGGGGCATCCTTATCCCTGCCTTTGGTTGGGGCACGTGCCGAGTGAGCGGTGCCGCTGTTGGGCGCTTCACAGTCCCCCTGTAAATGCTGACGTGATGTTGGCTCCCCTTCCGCCGGGCGCTCCGGCAGCGATGCTCACGCTCTTGCTCCCAGGCCGGCGCTGGCCGAGCGCGGTATCTGCTGGCTCACCGCAGCAGCAGCCCGAGACTCGTTGCTTAACAACACGCTGGAGTGGAATAGGAAGTGTTTTGTCACCACAAGATGGGAAGAGATCACCATTTTCTCGGTAGGCAGGGCAGTGTTTGTTTGCTGTGTGTCCATGCGGATGTTCCTGCTGCTCCAGGAACTTCGGCCGTTTGTGGCACGGTGGCACCGGCGTGGCCGTAGCCGCTCTGCCGGGGCCGGGGTTTTCACCGATGCCCCTTATCAAGCGTCCGCAATTTCTAACTGCCACACGTCCTGCTGTCGGCCATCCCGCCTTCCCTTCCCCTCCTCGCCTCCGCTTGCTTGTGTGCCTCCCCCCGCCCCTCCTTGCCAGCAGGATTTCCAACTCGGTGATTGTGAATGTGGAAACGTTCCTCCCTTTTTATAGGGGAAAAATTCATTTTTAGCCAACTCTCGGTTATTGGTCCTTTTCCTGCGCAGGGGGGTGCGGAGGGCTCGGGGGCTCTGGCCGTGGCTGCTCAGCTTGGACCCGCTGCCGCCGTCTGCTGCCGCCCGCTCCCCCGGCGTGCGCCCCTGCCCGCGGGACGGCGCCGGCTGCTTTTGGAGCCCCTCGGGCCACCGGGTGTTTCTGAGGCCGAACAAAGCGCTTTGGGGAGGGAGGGAGGCACAGCCCCCGTGGTCCCCGTCTCCCTCTGTTTGTCACCAGCCGGTGCAGTGACTGGATCCCATCCCGGTCATCCGGCCTTGGGACGCAGCCCGAGGCATCGCGCCCCTGCCTGCACCTCCGCGTGGCACTAAGTCCCATGTGGTTTGGGTGGGAGTGTGTGTAAAAGCTACTTATTGCTGCATCCTTGGCTCGGAGGGGCTGCGAGCGCCCCAGGCGCTCCCTCATCGCTCACCATCGGGTCACCCTCAACAACTCGACCGCCAGTTTGTTTTCCCAGGCCCCACCACGCTGCGCGTACAGCCGTGGGAGGGGCACTCGGGATTTTTGTAGGCGCTGTCCTCGGCCATCCTTTCTCCATGCCTGCTGCGGCCGTCCCGTGTGAGCTGGGACGCCAGAACCATGTGGGATCTGGCAGCGCTCCTGCACGGAGCAGAAGCAGCCCCAAAACTTGCTTTGGGCAGCTCTTCGCTCCGGCCGGCATCTCCTCCCTGGTGGTGGTGCGCAGCGCACACAGTGGCCACGGGACCAGTGACCCATGGGGGGCTGCGGTGCCGCGTGGGCTCTCGGGGCCAGGGCTGCTCCTGCCCCTCTGCCTGCCGGCACTGCCAGGCTGTGGGCAGGAGCCGGGGCGAGCGCAGGGGGGGCCTCCGCTCTGCGTCACGCTGGATTTCTCTCCAGCCCTCCCCCCGGCCCCGTTTCCTCATTTGCGTGGCCAGCGATGGCTGCGATCCCGTGGCACGGCAAGGGGAAATGACTACTGTGTGGGGAGGCAGCGCAGAGGCGCCTTCATGGCCCTGAACCCCCCCAGGGCCCTTCCTAGAAAATAGGGGGGTGACTGAGAGCCGGGGGTCCCCCTTCCCCACATCTCCTTCCT
>NW_009647108.1:143730-145255 GCF_000708025.1 Charadrius vociferus
GTGGGGCGCTGGAGCGGGGGGCGCGGGGGGGCTGCACCGCGTGTGGGCTCCCAGCCCCGGCGGTGCCCTGACCCTGTGCGTTCCTGTGGCAGCGAGAGCAGCGGGGAGATCCTCAACAACTGCTGCGTGATGGAGTACCACCAGGCCACCGGGACGCTCAGCGCCCACTTCCGCAACATGGTGAGCGCCACCAGCGCCCCCCGCCCCCTGCTCGCACCCGCCGTGTCCCCCTGTGGTCGCCCCTTCTATTGCTGTCTGTGCTGCATCCCTCTGTCTTCGTCCCTTGTATCCCCGTCGGTGTTGCATCCCCGCTGCGTTCGCCTCGGTGTCGCCGTCTGTCCCCCCGTGCTCACCCCTCCTGTCCCTGCAGTCCCTGAAGCGGATCAAGCGCTCGGACCGCCGCGGGGCCGAGTCGGTGACAGAGGAGAAGTTCACTATCCTCTTTGAGTCGCAGTTCAGTGTTGGTGGCAACGAGCTGGTCTTCCAGGTGAAGGTAAAGCCACCAGCAGCCTCCCCTCTGCAGGGCCCGGGCGACCCATGGGCACTGTGCCCATGGGTGTGGGGCTGGGCTGGGGGCACGGGGTGCCCGTGTGGGGCAGGGTGGCCTGGGGTGCCCATGGGCGATGCTCCTGCGGTGCCCCACAGCCCATCCTGGTCTCCTTCCTCCCGGCAGACACTCTCCCTGCCCGTGGTGGTGATCGTGCACGGGAGCCAGGACAACAACGCCACGGCCACCGTGCTCTGGGACAACGCCTTCGCCGAGCCCGTGAGTGCCAGTGCCAGGGGGGGCAGGACCGGTCCCATCTGCCCCGGGGGGCTGCGGGAGTTGGGCTCAGTCTCCCAGCGGGGAGAGGCGGTGGGCAGAGCTGGGTGCCGACCCTGCTCCGTGCCCCCCAGGGCCGCGTCCCCTTCGCCGTGCCCGACAAGGTGCAGTGGCCGCAGCTCTGCGAGGCGCTCAACATGAAGTTCAAGGCGGAGGTGCAGAGCAGCCGTGGGCTGACCAAGGAGAACTTGGTGTTCCTGGCACAGAAGCTCTTCAACAGCACCAGCTCCCACCTGGAGGACTACAGCAGCACCACGGTGTCCTGGTCCCAGTTCAACCGGGTGAGCGGGCTGGGCTGTGTGCTGGGAGAGCTGCAGAGCCCCGGGGTCCCGCTGTGCTTTGGGACAGGGGCTGTGCTGCGCCCGCAGTACCAGTGCTTGTGCCGGGGGAGGGGGCTGGATGGGGCACGTCCCTCCCAAGGAGCCGTTTCTTGCTGAAGTGATGCAAAAACGAGACGGCCGTCGGCTGTAACAGGGTGGGAGATACCGACTTCTTTGCTTGGAGGGACACAGGGTGCTGTCGGTCCCGCAGACGGGGTCTGCGTCCTCGGGGGGGGCATTGCTGGCGCTCCCCTGGGGCTGTGCCGCCTGGCCGGGCTGACCCACGCCTGGTTCGGCAGCGCTGGCGGCCGTCCCGCAGTCCAGGGCATAGAATCATAGAATGGTTTAGGTTGGAAAGGACCTTGAAGATCATCGAGTTCCC
>NW_009647108.1:146150-146818 GCF_000708025.1 Charadrius vociferus
TGTGGCCGCATCCAGCCCGAACGCTGGTGTTGGTGAGGAGGGACTGGGCAAAACCGTCCAACCCAACCAGCGGGTCTTACTCGTGGCTGTATGAAACGCAGCGACTCCGTGGTGCCTCCTGGTGCGATGGGTTTGCACGGGTCGCCTGACCCCATGCAGCGAGTCTGCTCGTTACTGTTCTTCGTGAGAGCGTCCTTGGGAGGCTCACGCAGCCAAGGAGCACCGCAAAGCCCCGCGGAGCGCCCCGCAGCCGGGGGACCTGCCCTCCGCGTGGCCGGGTGAGGCCAGACCTGCCTCGAGTTCACGGTGCCTCCTGGCCCGTCCTGTTTTTTTGCGACCCTACATGTTGCCAGGGGAGGGATGCAGTGTGGGAAATGCCCTCTGATGTTCAACGTGATCTCGCAGCCCGTGTCTGGAGCGGGGCCGGGAGCCACCACCAGCTCTGGGCGTCACTGTGGTCCTCGCTTTGTCTTCCAGCCGAGAGGATGTTCTGGAACCTGATGCCTTTCACCACCAGGGACTTCTCCATCCGGTCCCTGGCCGACCGCCTCGGGGACCTCAGTTACCTCATCTATGTGTTCCCTGACCGGCCCAAGGATGAGGTCTTCTCCAAGTACTACACGCCGGTTCTCTGTGAGTCCACGCCAGGTAGCGCTGCCCTTCACCCC
>NW_009647109.1:0-730 GCF_000708025.1 Charadrius vociferus
CACAATGGTTCTTCTGGTCAGGACCAGAGCTCAGGTTTCCGTGTGCTGACACCCAGCCCCACAGGTGAGGGGCTGCGGCCCCAGTGTGCACTGCCAGGAGGACCCTCAGGACCCTCAGGTCTCACCCTCACACAGCACGGTGATGTTTCGGGGTGAAATGAGATGTGGTGGGAGAGCTTGCTGAGCTGGGGTGCTGCAGTGGAAGGATACAGGCTGTGCCGGAGGGAGTGACAAGGAGGATGAGGATGGGGGGATGCCCCCTGTGTGAAGGAGCAGCTCGGATCTATGGAGCACCTCTACGAGATGGGCAACAGGTTGAGGTAGCTGGTGTGAGAGAGAATGGGAGAAGAAGTCATCAGTCCGGGTGACACTGTCTTGGCAGTTATCCACTCCTTGATGAGGGAGAGGAAGCAGAAAACCTCTTCTGACAGCAATCCGGAGAAGTATCCATGTCAATGGGCGGGTCCCCATGGGGAACTGGAAGTTCCCTGGAATTCACTGGCCGGGCAAAGAAAGAGGGTGCCAACAGTCTGGAGGATCTTGGGACGACTTCTTAATAGAGCCGCCAGGTGGGCCAGGAAGGGTGATGCTCACCTAGACCCGGTCCTGGCCAACCCGGAAGAGCTGGTCAGGGTGTGATCATCAGTGTCAGCCTTGGCTGTCGTGACCAGGAAACTGTGGGCTCCCAGGTGCCAAAGAGGAGTGAGGAAGGCCAGCAGGGGAGCACAGA
>NW_009647109.1:1978-2833 GCF_000708025.1 Charadrius vociferus
TTTGCAATTCCCACTATACCTACACTGTCCTACCCCTGTGCCGGCTTCCTTGCTGCCAGCACCAAACTGTGGTTTTCTGAGGAACTGCCAATGCTTCTGAGTTCCCCACAGTGCATCTGGATTCTTCAGTCACAATGACCTTCCAAAACTTATCAAAACAGCCCTGCTGTGACATCGGGCTGCTCTCCCAACATCCTTGGCTTCATCCCATCCGGTCCAAAGGACTACTAAGGGTTGACCTTAGCTAAGTAACCCCAGGCTTGATCTCCATCCACTGCTGGATTTTGCGTGGGGTTTTGCCTCTTTGGCACAGGGCACTGGGAGGCCATGCTGGTGAAGAGAGAGGCCGAGAGGACACACAGAATCTCAGATCTATCTACACCTACTCTTACTAAACTCAGCAGTGGCCACACATTATCTTCAGTCCTTCTTTAAAGTTCCTGGATGAGTAACAACTCATCCTTGTGCCATTGAACACCCATGAACTTCATGGGACCTGCAGCTTTTCTAAAACCAACCATGTTTCTGAATTCTTCCTCTGTTTTAACCCTTGCATCCACATCTCACATCCTTCCTTTTCTCTATGGAGCTTCCCCTTGAGTTTCCTGTTTCCCCATGCTCTTCTGATAGCTCAGATTATTTTTATGATTATATGTATGGCCACACTCTTGTACTTGGCAGACGCTGTCCTTAAGACGAACTTTACCAAGCTCCACTAGCGGTCACAAGACTAGGCCGAAGGCTGCTCCTGTGAGGTCTACCATGTGCACTCCTCTATTCTCCTTCCCCTTGGGAGGTGCAACACACTATTTCAGGGTGATGACGACCAAGGCTGACATCCTTTTAATGTCCATG
>NW_009647110.1:0-663 GCF_000708025.1 Charadrius vociferus
CGGTGAAGGCGTTATGGCCACCCCCAACCGGGACACGGGGCTCCTCTCGCGCTTTGCCAAAGAAACACCCCTTCCCTCACCTCTCGCACCGCTGGATTTTTTGGGGGGAATTCTCACGTTTTTTTGTGCCTCTTCCTACCGAAGGAGCCGGGGGCGACGCCGGGTCTCATCCCCTTTCCGAGCCCCCCATCGCCTCTCGCTTCCACCTCAGTCAGGGATCTTCTGCCTATCGGGTGCCATAATGGTTGGGTTTGGGTTTTTTTTTTTTATTGTATAAATTAAAAATAAGGAAAAAAAAAAAAACAAAAACGTGAAGAAACGTTATTAAAACCAAAGCTTTGCCTCAGGGCCAATCCCACCTGTCCCCCTCAACCCCACTGGTGCTCAGCACGTCTCTTTTACCACCCAGATGCAAAAAAACCCATACAACTAATATACATTTAGGGGTTTTATATCTATTTTGGGGGTTGTTCTGAATAAAAACCCGCACTGCAGCAGGGTTGCGGTCCTGTTGTGAGGCTGTTGTGGCCTCGGTGGGGTTGAGGAGGTGTGAGGGGACCCGACGGGGACGGACGTTCCTCGGTCGGGCTGGATCCTGTCAGGGACATGGAGGAATCCTGTCGGGGATCACGGCTGATCCTCTCAGGGACCGGGAGGAATCCT
>NW_009647111.1:0-219 GCF_000708025.1 Charadrius vociferus
GTGAGGCTGGGGAAGGGGTGCGTGTGTGGGGGGGTTACCCCTGCCTGCACACCCCCATTCCTTAGGGTGGGCATCACCCCTGCGTGTCCTCTCACAGGCAGGCAGCCCAGCACGAGCTGGCGGAGCGACTGGTGGAGTGCCAGTACGAGCTGACGGACCGGCTGGCCTTCTACCTCTGCGGCAGGAAGCCAGGTGAACGCGGGGGCCTCCTGGGGGGGG
>NW_009647111.1:2212-2598 GCF_000708025.1 Charadrius vociferus
TGAGCTTTTTCCCCCCCGACACCTCCCACGCTCAGCACCCCCTTGCCCACCCCCAGACGCCCTCGACTACTCCCTGCGGAGCCAGAGTGACCTGGACGACCAGCACGACTACGACAGCGTCGCCTCCGACGAGGACACGGACCAGGAGCTGCTGCGTAACGCCTCCCGCAACAACCGCGCCAGGGTGAGCACCGGATGCCCTTCCCGGACCACCATTCCCCTCTCCGGCTCCGGGATCGCGGCGCTGAGCACCTCTCCCCACAGAGCATGGACTCCTCCGACCTCTCGGACGGCCCCATCACGCTGCAGGAGTACCTGGAGGTGAAGAAGGCTCTGGCCGCTTCCGAGGCAAAGGTGCAGCAGCTGATGAAGGTGAAGAACAGCCT
>NW_009647112.1:0-662 GCF_000708025.1 Charadrius vociferus
GGATCGGGCGGAGCGTCGGCGCCGAAATCGCCTTCTTCATCCGAATCGGCGTGAAGGGAAAGAAAATCGTCGCCCTCGGGTAAGCGGGGAGGACGGGATTCGCTCGGTCGACCTCTACCGGTGGCGCGGAAAAGCCGGAGGGGGCTGTAGCGTTCCTCTTCGGGTTGTACGATCTCTCCTTCTTCGATTTCCGAATCGCCGCCGCCGGCGGAGAGTCCCCACTCGCGGCGGCGCCGGGGACGGGTGGTTTTTGCAAAAATGGGGCACTACCGGACCCGGCGGCGCTTTGGGATTACCGGCGGCCACCACTTCCAAAGATACTTTGCCTTCTAGTTTAGGGTGGGCTTCGCTTTCCGTTCGGTTTTTAGTAGCCAAATCCACCACGAAAACGCGACGGCGCGGTTCCGGGCTGGTCCCTTGGGGCGATCGCGAAGTTTCGTCTTCTTCTTCTTCCTCTTCCTCTTCCTCTTCTTCTTCCGGTAAAGTGGAATCGGCGCCGGGGGGATTTTGAGGGCCGGGAGGTGCCGGTTCGGGTTCTTTCTCGAAATCTTGGCTGAGGCTGTTGTCATCGTAAATGCCGGCCAAAGTCTCCGAAATGCGGCTGATGCTGTGGGAGACGTCGGGTCGGCTCGGGGCTTCTTCCTCTTCCTCCTCTTCTTCCT
>NW_009647113.1:0-4155 GCF_000708025.1 Charadrius vociferus
GACCTGCTGGGAGAAGACCTGGTCGACTACGAGGCTTCTCCAGAACGCCCAGGTATGGATGTAAATATTATTACATTTTCTGCCGATTGTACTATTATCGGCGACGATGAACCTGTTGTTGCCCAGTTTGATTTTGGTCCTAAAGAAGCCGCCTTTACTAAACCAAAGGAATCGGTAAATCATTTAAAGCCGCTCTTCGTGCGCGGTCACATTGATGGGATACCGATTGCTAAGATGTTGGTAGATGGAGGGGCGGCTGTAAATCTAATGCCTTATTCATTATACAGAAAATTAGGTAAACAAGATGACGAACTTGTCAAGACCAACATGACCCTCAGCGGTGTTGGAACTGATAGTTCGATCAAAGCCAGGGGAGTCACGTCCGTTGAATTAACCATCGGGACTAAGACCCTTGCTGCTGCATTCTTCGTCGCTGATGTAGAAGGAAATTACAGTTTAATCCTAGGCAGAGATTGGATTCACGCCAATCAATGTATACCTTCTACATTACATCAAATGCTAATACAATGGGTAGGCGATGACATAGAACAAGTACATGCTGATGTATCGGCCTGCATCGCTGTGGCCGATGCCCCTGTACTCTGGACTTATGAGACTGCTACATGTCTCACAGGAGTAGACTTTTCTGATTATCAATTCATAAGTATAGATAAGAAAGGTTTCATTCCTGTAATGCTAGAGCCGATGGAGAATCGGCTAAATCCTAAATAAAGTTAAATGATGAATACACACAAAGCTCATGAGTCTTTGGTCACGGACAGTTCGACTTCTAAGGCCGGATGGTCTGGTCTTTCACAAAAGAGTTCGGACCTTAAGACCGAACATCTACCACAGCGAAAAGACAGTATTACGGATGATCCGGTCCCCGAGACCGGAAAGTCCGCCATCACACAAAGATCATCTGATTCCTCTGTGGGGGACATGATAGAGGAATTCAGAGATCTTGATAAACTAGGACAGGGGTTTACATCGGCCGATCCTTTGGAGGAGATTGACATAGGAGATGGTAAAACTCCAAGGCCGACTTTTGTAAACAAGACCCTGGAGACCGATCCTAGAGATGAGATGATCGGTCTATTGAAGGAATATTCAGATTGCTTTGCTTGGAATTACACTGAGATGCCTGAATTAAGCCGAGAGATCGTAGAGCATCGGCTGCCTATTAAATCTGGTTTCAGACCTTTCAAGCAAAGAGCTAGAACATTTCGTCCAGATCTTCTCCCACGCATCAAGGACGAAATCCACCGGCTGCTAGAAGCTGATTTTATCAGACCTTGCAGATACGCAGAGTGGGTCTCCAATATTGTGCCGGTGGAGAAGAAGGAGTCAGGTAAGCTTAGAGTATGCATTGATTTTCGCAATTTAAATAGAGCAACTCCTAAAGACGAATATCCCATGCCCATAGCCGACACATTAATCAATAATGCATCAGGAAATAGAATTATTAGCTTCCTTGATGGTAATGCCGGATATAATCAGATTTTCATGGCCGAAGAAGATGCGTCTAAAACGGCCTTTATATGTCCAGGCTTCATTGGTTTATTTGAGTGGGTTGTCATGACATTTGGTCTGAAAAATGCTGGTGCTACTTATCAGAGGGCTATGAATTTGATCTTCCATGAATTGTTAGGAAACACTGTGGAAGTTTACATTGATGATATTGTAGTCAAATCGGCTGAGTTTAGTTCTCATATAGCTGATTTGCGCAAAGCCTTTGATAAAATGCGTCGGTATGGTTTGAAAATGAACCCACGTAAATGTGCTTTTGGAGTGTCGGCTGGTAAGTTTTTAGGATTTGTCATCCATGAACATGGTATAGAGATAGACCCTGACCGAATCAAGTCTATTCGGAATGTGGGACCTCCGACCTGTAAGGTCGAGGTACAGAGGTTTCTCGGCAAGGTGAATTATTTACGAAGGTTTATTTCTAGCCTAGCCGGGAAGATTGATGCGTTCACCCCTATTCTTCGGCTTAAGAATGATGCCGAATTCACTTAGGGGGCAGAGCAGCAGGAAGCATTTGATCTCATTAAAAAATACTTGTCTTCGGCTCCCGTGTTAAAAGCACCACAAGTAGGAGCACCATTCAGATTATACATTGCAGCTGAAGACAAGGTTATTGGGGCTGTTCTGACACAAGAAACTGAGGGGAAGGAGCATGTGGTGACATATCTAAGCCGAAGGTTGGTGGATGCTGAAACAAGGTACACTTTTATTGAAAAGTTATGCTTATGCTTGTTTTATGCATGCACCAAATGTAGATGTTATTTACTGTCTAGTCATTGCACTGTTTCTGGTCAAGCCGATGTGATCAAATACATGTTGCATAACCCAATTATGAGTGGTAGAATTGGTAAGTGGGCTTATGCACTCATAGAATATGACTTGGCCTATGAACCATTGAAATCTATGAAAGGCCAAGTCGTAGCGGATTTCATTGTAGAACATCGGGTTAATGATATTCATGAACTAGACATGTCATACCTCACTATTACTCCTTGGACTTTATATTTTGATGGATCGGTTTGCAATGAAGGGCAAGGAATTGGCATTGTGCTTGTTTCACCAAGTAATGTCTCCTTTGACTTCTCTAGCCGATTGAAAACTTATTGCACTAATAATCAAGCTGAATATGAGGCCCTCCTATTCGGCTTAGAACTTTTAAATGGTATGGGAGTAAAACATGTGAAGGTATTTGGTGATTCTCAGCTGGTTGTCCAACAAGTGTTAGAAGAATATCAATGTTTTGATGGTACTCTAAATAGTTACCTTGAGAAATGTTGGAGCATAATCCATTCTTTTGACGAATTCAGTATTCGGCATATCTCTAGAGTTGAGAATCATAGAGCTAACGATTTGGCACAAGATGCATCAGGTTATCGGATAAAGAGAGGGAAATTTCACAAAACTGAAAATCTGATAACCAGTGCAGAGCCAAATTCCCAGGTCGCGGACCGTCCGCGTGATGACGCCGGACCGTCCGGGGTTACCAGAAATGTTCTCTTAATCGATTCGGCTGACAATGAAGCCGATGCAAGTGATTGGAGGACACCTATACTTAATTATTTGCAAAATCCCAATATCAGGACAGATAAGAACATTCGGCGAACAGCTTTCAAGTATGTTTTGATGAGTGATGAACTCTACCGCCGAACAGTCAACGACGTCCTGCTTAAGTGCTTGGGCCCAGATGATGCTATATTAGCCATGGCCGAAGTACATGAAGGAATTTGTGGTACCCATCAATCAGCTCCAAAGATGAAGTGGTTGTTGCGAAGGTCTGGTTTTTATTGGCCTAGTATGATAGCTGATTGTTTCAAGTACTACAAGGGTTGCCAAGTGTGTCAAAAATTCGGCGACCTACAGTTGGTCCCTGCAGCCGAATTACATCCTATCATCAAGCCTTGGCCGTTCAGAGGATGGGGATTAGACTTTATTGGAGAAATTCATCCTTCATCATCAAAGGGGCATCGGTTTGTGTTAGTTGCCACTGACTACTTCACCAAATGGACTGAAGCCGTTGCTCTGAAAAACATGACGCACAAGGAGGTAATTGAGTTCATAACCGAGCATATTATTCATAGATTCGGTATTCCCCAGACCTTGACTACAGATCAAGGTACTTCTTTTATGTCAAAGGAGGTACGTGAATTTGCTGAATTATATAGAATTAAGTTGCTTAATTCATCTCCATATTATGCTCAGGCCAATGGACAGGCCGAGTCTAGTAATAGGACATTGATTAATTTGATAAAAAAGAAGATATCTGATAATCCTAAACATTGGCATAAGATTTTGTCTGAAGCTTTATGGGCTCATAGAATATCTAAACATAGTGCTACTAAAGTATCTCCTTTTGAGCTTGTCTATGGGCAGGAAGCAGTGTTGCCTGTGGAAATAAGTTTGAATGCTGTCAGGTTCGCCAGACAAAATGATCTAACTGCTACTGATTATTATAATTCAATGATGGATAATATTGATGAGGTGACCGACAAGAGGATGATAGCTTTGGGAGCAATAGAAAAGGACAAGATCATGGTAGCCAGGGCCTACAACAAGAAGGTCAAAGCAAAGTCATTTCAAGTAGGGGACCTGGTGTGGAAGACCATCCTGCCTCTAGGGAATAAAGACCGG
>NW_009647114.1:0-220 GCF_000708025.1 Charadrius vociferus
CAGCGAGCCCCCCCCAGGGACCCCTGCGCAGTGAGTGAGCGTCACTGGGGCTGTCCCCTGCCTGCGCATCCCTCCATCCCCTGTGACACCAGTTTGGGGGGGCAAGGCGGGCTGCACCTCCTCTTCCTGGGGATGGGGTCTTCTGTCCCAGCACATACTGGGGGGATTTGCTTTGATTTCCCCACCCAGGACCCCCACCGTGCCCCCCACCGGGATGCTC
>NW_009647114.1:1570-2874 GCF_000708025.1 Charadrius vociferus
CATCCCAGTCCTAATAATGCCCGATCCTAATAACACCATCATCCCAGTCCTAATAATGCCCGATCCTTACTACAGCAGCATCCCAGTCCTAATAATGCCCAATTCTAATAACACCATCATCCCAGTCCTAATAATGCCCGATCCTTACTACAGCAGCATCCCAGTCCTAATAATGCCCAATTCTAATAACACCATCATCCCAGTCCTAATAATGCCCGATCCTAATAACAGCAGCATCCCAGTCCTAATAATGCCCAATTCTAATAACACCATCATCCCAGTCCTAATAATGCCCGATCCTAATAACACCATCATCCCAGTCCTAATAACGCCTGATCCTAATAACAGCAGCATCCTGGTCCTAATAACACCTGATCCTAATAACAGCAGCATCCCGGTCCTAATAACACCCAATCCTAATAACAGCAGCATTGTGCTCTTCGTAACACCCAATCCTAATAATACAATCGTCCCAGTCCTAATAATGCCCGATCCTAATAACAGCAGCATCCCGGTCCTAATAATGCCTGATCCCAATAACACCATCATCCCAGTCCTGATAACACCCAAACCTAATAACAGCAGCATCCCGGTCCTAATAACGCCTGATCCTTACAACAGCAGCATCCCAGTCCTAATAATGCCCGATCCTAATAACACCATCATCCCAGTCCTAATAACGCCTGATCCTAATAACAGCAGCATCCCGGTCCTAATAATGCCTGATCCTAATAACAGCAGCATCCCAGTCCTAATAACACCCAATCCTAATAACAGCAGCATCCCAGTCCTAATAATCCTTGTCCTCAGGCAGCAGCCGGTGGCCGTGGCCGCCTCCGGCATGGACTATCGCCAGGAATAGCTCCGAGACCTGATTCTTCCCCTTATCCTTTATTCAGCTCTGCAGTGCGGGAGAGGACAGATACATTTTTCAGGACAGCCTTGGCTCTGGCAGGAGGAGGGGGCAGCTCAGGTCGGTCCCCTGCCCCAGTGCTGAGCGATGCTCTCGTGAGCCCCCAGGCTGCAGCTGCAGCAAAAATTCACCTAAACGCCGTTCAGAGCCCCTAAAATACATTTTTTTAAGGCAAAGGGAGCTGCCGGCAGCTGGGCAGGCAGGGAGCGAAGAAGCGGAACGGAGAATTTTTGTTTCTTTAAATGTCACGGTTTTTTTAAGCTCAATTTTTGCACTTGGGTTTGGCGAAGCTGAGAAGACTGAAGTGACAAACCAGCTGTCCCCTGGCGCGGCGTGGCGCTCGCCCAAGCAGACACCCACCCACCGCCTCCAGCACCCCCCTCCTCCCCCC
>NW_009647114.1:4298-6361 GCF_000708025.1 Charadrius vociferus
ACTTCTCCGGTTCCTGAGGATACGGTAAAGGGGGAGCACCGGGGTGAAGGGGAAGGAGGTGGGAAGTTGGGGGGGATGCGGGCGGGTGGGCAGGGGATGGGTTTGCCCTGGGGATGCGGCATCCAGCGGGATTTTGCTCCGTCACGCGTGCCTCGGTGCCTCGCCGGGATAAACCCGGCGAAACCCGGTGCTGGGAGGGGGCGGCCCTCGTGAAGGTGGCCCCGGTGTGCAATCAGGCTTCGGGTGTGCCATCCACTTCACTCGTGTTTGCTGACCCCCTTCCCCGGGGCTGCGTTCTCCTGGGAACCCGCTGGTCAAGAGGCTCTGAGGGCACTTGTCCCCGAGCACGGGGACCTCTCTTGCTGTCCCTGAGCGAGGTGTCGGGGCCAAAGCAAACCCTTCTGCGTGGGTTAGAGCTGCTCTCCAGGGTGGAGCATCCGGCGATGGCCGCGGTCAAGGCGAGACCGGGCTCGGTGCCCGTGTTCCTTCCCCACCTCGGGCACCCGGAGCTGCTCGAGGTGGGCGAAATACAAACGGGACATCAAAGCTTTCTCACAAACCACAAGGTTGAGGTGGGAGCGGGGTCAGTATGGGGTGGAGAATGTATTCCTGGATCGTTGATGGGCTGGGTGCTCCACAAACCTTGGTCCTGAGGATGCTCAGGCATTGTGGGGGCTGGTGTTGCCGGTTCTGGGGTTTTCGGGGCTGGGAGCGGGGTCAGTATGGGGTGGAGAATGTATTCCTGGATCGTTGATGGGCTGGGTGCTCCGCAAACCTTGGTCCTGAGGATGCTCAGGCATCGTGGGGGCTGCTGTTGCTGGTTCTGGGGTTTTCGGGGCTGGGAGCGGGGTCAGTATGGGGTGGAGAACATATTCCCGGAGCGTGGATGGGCTGGGTGCTCCGCAAACCTTGGTCCTGAGGATGCTCAGGCATCGTGGGGGCTGCTGTTGCCAGTTCTGGGGTTTTCGGGGCCGGGAGCGATGCCAGCTGGAGAGAAGGAGAAGCTGTCCCCGAGCATTCACACCCCATCCGAGGTGCCACACGCGCCACCCGGGTCTGTCACTGCCGGGAGAGGGGTCCCTTCGCAGAGGGGAGCCGACGAGACCCCCTTCCCACTCCTCACACACACATCTCGGGCACAGTCCCTCCTTCCTCAGGCTCGACCCTGGCTTTTCCGCAGGAGAGCCTCAGGCGTCAGATTTTAGAAAAATAAGTAATTTAATCGAAAGGTAGAGCAGCAAGGTCAGCCCGGGCTGGCTGCCTCCCACAAGGGAGGGACCCCGAACAAAGAAATCCCTTGGGAAATCGCACCCTTTCCGCCCCCACACCCGCCCCTCAGGCGCTGTTCCCGTATCTTTTAACCCAACGGTGATTTTTTTGGTCTTCTAACACCTTCTCGGTCTCTTTTTCCCCGTGCCCAGGCCGGCCGTTGGCTGCTCTTATCTCGTGGATTCGCAGTCTCAGCTGAGGGTTGGAACCTCCTTATCTTCTGGTTTACCCCTCCTGTGCTCCCGCGCCCGCTGGCAGAACGCGGGGAACCGAAAAGTCCCAGACTTAGAGGGAAAAAAACCACTACCGAAACCGTCAGCGTGTTATCAACATTTTTCTTATACTAAAATACTAAACCCAGCCCCGTGCCGGCTGCTGGGAAAATCAGTAAGAAAACTTTTGTGGCCTAAAGGCTTCAGCAAACCCAGGGACTCGCGCTGAGTAAAGAGAGGCGAACAGCATAAATCACACCCTGTTACAACCCTGACTAATTTATCCTGATTAAAACTTACTTATTTAAGCTAAACAACTACTATCTCTCAACGGGGTGACACCGCTGTGCCTTGGTCCTGCCTGGACAAGAGTTTCTCCCGCAGTTGGGCTCAGGTTTAGGACATCTCCGGCCATCCCCGGACCCCCTCCTCAGCCCCCCCCGGCCCTGGGAACCCAGATGTTTGCAGCTGGGTGTGGGGGTGAGGGTGTGCTCCCCCCTGTTGCCCACTGCCTCCTGTCCCAGGGTGTCGAGGAGACCCTCGAGTGGCTCCTTTGCTCTCTGACACCCCGGGAGCCTTTGT
>NW_009647114.1:6679-8283 GCF_000708025.1 Charadrius vociferus
GGGGGCTGGCTTGGGTCCTTCTGGGGTTTCTCTTCTCCCTTCCAGCCCTGTTTTGGGGTGCAGCACTTGGAGGTATCCCCTCCGCCGCCAAGGATGCTCCCGGCTGCTTTAGGGCAGAGGAACTGGAGCTGATGGGGACGGGGGACATACGGGGGCAGAGGGGAGGAGGGAGCGAGCGCATCGTGATGTCCGTGGGTGTCCGGCTCAGCCCGGGGCTCGCTGCTCACGGGGGATGTGGCACACACAGTCCCCTCTGTCCCCATCTGCGCAAGGAGGGGGACGGAGATGGGGACCGTTCCCGGAGAAGTGGCCCAGACCCCGCGGGAGGGTGATGTGCCCACGGACGGGAGACGCGGAGGTTGCTGCTGCCATCTCGTCCTCTCTCCGCGCAAACCGGGAGGGCAGAGGGTGGGGGGGACGACGGCCCCGTGTGCGGCGCGGGGGTGTGCGCCGCTGCCTCGGCAAGTGGGTGCTCCTCGGCCGGGGCCACGTTGCGGTTTTCCCCTGAGCACACCGACGCGAGGGATACGTCCACCCACGCCTTTCCGGGGGGGGGGGTGGGGGGGGAAAGAGGAGAGCAGCACTCGGAGGCAAGGATACAGGCTTTACTTGGCAGACAGAAGCGCGAATCCCAAAGCAAATCCCACTTGTTTATTGCAAACGCCGTGGGAAAGCCGCGGTGCCGAGCGGCTGCGGATGGAGCTACCCCTCGTGCCGCAGGTGGGATGGAGCCATGGAGGAGGAGAGGTGCCCGGGCATCCCACCTGGAAGGCAATTCGGGGGGCACGGGGACGGTGACATCCCCATCTCGCCGTCCAGTAACCCCCCTCCCCGAGAGCCAGCTATGCCCAGTATACAGGGACGGTGCTGCAGAGGATGTTAACGGTGGTGCCCAGGATGGAGCGGTCAGCCAAGGGGACGGCGGTGTCCCCAACCTCCTTCACCTCAGCCTGCGGGAGAGAGAATGGACGGGGGGGCTACCATCCTCGGCTTCTGGCATCCTTCCCTCTAGCAGATGCTTGCCACCAGCCCAGCGGCCCCGCACTTGGTCCCGGCTGGGCAGGACGCGGGGGTTCGGCTGGGCTCATCCCCATCCCATCCGAACTGGGTGGCCACCGCTCACCTGCCGGCGCTGGAAGGTCTCGGTGATGGCGTCCAGCCCCGGGATGTTATCCTTGTCCACGCGGGTGATGTAGCAGGCGCGGTGACGCCAGGACCTGTAGCCGACCAGCAGCTGTTTGCAGACAGACCCGGGTCAGCTCAGCCCCATCCCCGTCCCCGTTGCCACCACCGCCCGCCCCGTGGCGCCCCGTCCCCGGGGCTGCCCGCGCACCTTGCCGTAGTCGTACACCACCATGGCGGAGGCGTTGAGCCCGTCCCGCACGGCGAACGTCCCGGTCCTTTCCTTCTTGCTCATGGAGAGGTGTTGGGGGGTCCCTTCACCATCCAGACCATGGATGGTCATTCGCAAGACCTACCAGGTGGAGCGGTGGGGGTTAAGGAAGCTTTGTGGGGTCTAAACCCCATCCTTGCAAAGTGTCGGCAGCCGGTGCCGTTCCCAAATCCATCACCGAAGCCGGTGGCGGCGTGGCTCCCTCCCCCCG
>NW_009647114.1:11494-14931 GCF_000708025.1 Charadrius vociferus
GGGGCCTGCGGGGCAACACGTTGGCCTGCGACTGTAAGATCAAGTGGTTGGTGGAGTGGCTGGAGAACACCAACACCACGGTCCCCGCCATCTTCTGCAGCAGCCCCGGGCAGTTCGAGGGTCAGCGGATCCGGGACCTGGCGCTGGGTGACTTCCAGTGCATCACCACCGGTAAGGGACCGTGGTCGCCCATCACCGTCCCCACCTCCCGGGTGTCCGGACCCTCACCGCCACCTCTCCCCCCAGACTTCGTGGTGCACCAGGTCCTGCCCGTCCAGTCGGTGTCGGCAGAACCCTTCACCTACGCCAGCGACCTGTACGTCGCCCTGGCGCAGCCCGGCGCCAGCAGCTGCGCCATCCTCAAGTGGGACTACGTGGAGCGCAAGCTGCGTGACTTCGACCGCATCCCCGGTAAGGCACGTGGGTTGGGGTCCCCTCTCCGGTTGGGACCCCTATTTTGGGTGACTGGGGAAGAGCACGGTCCTGGAGTGACGTGGTCCTGCCCGGCAGCTCACTCGGCGGTGCACTGCAAGCCCATCGTGGCGCAGGACCAGCTGTACGTGGTGGTGGCTCAGCTCTTCGGCGGCTCTTACATCTACCGCTGGGACACCGCCGTGGACAAGTTCATCAAGATCCAGGATATCGACAGCCAGAAGACCCGCAAGCCCAACGACATCGAGGCCTTCCAGATCGAAGGCGACTGGTACTTTGTCATCGCCGACAGCTCCAAGGCGGGCTCCAACAGCCTCTCAACCAGAACGGCTTCTACCCCCACCAAGCCCTCCACGCCTGGCACCGCGACACGGACGTGGAATACGTGGAGAACGACGGCAAACCCCGGTTGATCATCTCCAGCAGCTCCCAAGCCCCCGTCATCTACCAGTGGAACCGGGCGCAGAAGCAATTTGCGCCCCAGGGGGAGGTGGGGGAGATGTTGGACGTGCAGATGGTGAAGCACTTCAGGGTGAAGCGGGACCAGTTCCTCTGCCTCAGCCGCTACATCGGCGACTCCAAGGTGGTGCGATGGGAAGGGCAGCGCTTCATCGAGCTCCAGACGCTGCCGTCCCGCGGCTCCATGGTGATGCAGCCCTTCTTGGTGGAGCACCGACAGTACCTGGCCCTGGGCAGTGACTTCTCCTTCACCCACGTCTACCTGTGGGAAGAGGAGAAGCAGAAATTCGTCAAGTTTCAGGAGCTGTCGGTGCAGGCGCCGCGAGCTTTCCGCTACGTGCCGGCTGCCGACGTGCAGCTCCTCCTGGCTCCCAGCTTCAAAGCCAACACGCTGGTCTACCGGCACGTGGTGGTGGACCTCAGCCTCTAGCAAAGGAGGCAGAGCCCGGGCTGCCCGTCTAGCCCCGACACGGCTCTCGCCTTCCCCGAGAGCTGCCTGCTCCCACCCGCGATGCGGATGGGATGCCCTGAGGAGGACGGGATGCTCAAGGCCAGAGGGATGCTCCAAGGATGCGGATGGGATGCCCTGAGGAGGACGGGATGCTCAAGGCCAGAGGGATGCTCCAAGGATGCGGATGGGATGCCCTGAGGAGGACGGGATGCTCAAGGCCAGAGGGATGCTCCAAGGATGCGGATGGGATGCCCTGAGGAGGACGGGATGCTCAAGGCCAGAGGGATGCTCCAAGGATGCGGATGGGATGCCCTGAGGAGGACGGGATGCTCAAGGCCAGAGGGATGCTCCAAGGATGCGGATGGGATGCCCTGAGGAGGACGGGATGCTCAAGGCCAGAGGGATGCTCCAAGGATGCGGATGGGATGCCCTGAGGAGGACGGGATGCTCAAGGCCAGAGGGATGCTCCAAGGATGCGGATGGGATGCCCTGAGGAGGACGGGATGCTCAAGGCCAGAGGGATGCTCCAAGGATGCGGATGGGATGCCCTGAGGAGGACGGGATGCTCAAGGCCAGAGGGATGCTCCAAGGATGCGGATGGGATGCCCTGAGGAGGACGGGATGCTCAAGGCCAGAGGGATGCTCCAAGGATGCGGATGGGATGCCCTGAGGAGGACGGGATGCTCAAGGCCAGAGGGATGCTCCAAGGATGCGGATGGGATGCCCTGAGGAGGACGGGATGCTCAAGGCCAGAGGGATGCTCCAAGGATGCGGATGGGATGCCCTGAGGAGGACGGGATGCTCAAGGCCAGAGGGATGCTCCAAGGATGCGGATGGGATGCCCTGAGGAGGACGGGATGCTCAAGGCCAGAGGGATGCTCCAAGGATGCGGATGGGATGCCCTGAGGAGGACGGGATGCTCAAGGCCAGAGGGATGCTCCAAGGTGGATGCAGATGGGATGCCCTGAGGAGGACGGGATGCTCAAGGCCAGAGGGATGCTCCAAGGTGGATGCAGATGGGATGCCCTGAGGAGGACGGGATGCTCCAGGCCAGAGGGATGCTCCAGGCTGGTGGGATGCTGCCGAGGCGGTGCCACCACCCGCAGAAGCAGCGCTGGCCTGCTCCCGTCCCTCTCCGTGCATGTCCAGCAGCTCCCTCTGCCCATGGCCCCCCGCGGTCCCGCTGCCGGGCAGGACCCAGCGTGCCAGCCGTACCCGAGGTGTACGCGCCTGCTGAAACGCTCCCCACAATAAACACACTGTGACACCCCACCCTGCCTGCGTCTGCCCACGGCCGCCCTGCGTCCAGCCATGGCTGGCATCCCCCTGCCCGGGGGTCCCCCTGCAGCTGGGGGTCCCGCTGCACAAGCCCCACTGAGCGAAGGAAGAGGGAACCCCTTATTTTAGAGTCCTCCAGGCCCTGCACGGGGCTTTCCTGCTGTTTTTTTTTTTTTTTTTTTGCCGCAGATGCCTCAGCCCGTGGCTGGGAAGGGGAAGGAGGAGGTGTTTCCCCGGGGAGGGGAGTCCCAGCTGGATCCCGAGCTGCACCCCGAGCTGTGCCAGCCCCCCAGCAGCCGCCCGGCTGGTTTTCCAGGGGAGCGTTTCCCTGTCCCCCAAGGTATATATAAATATGCATGCGAAAAACCACCAATTAAGCTCACAAATAAAAATCCTCTCAAAGGTAACAGGCACCTCCGGGGCACAGCCGGCTTTTGGGAGCAGGCTTTGACCTCGGCGGCTACAGAGCCTGAACCCTGTCCCTTTCCCCGGCACGGCCCCGCTGTCGGATCCGGTGCTGCCGTGTGGTTGCCACGTGTCTGGTGGCATCGCCGCGCTTCTCTGCCTCAGTTTCCCTGCAGGGAAAGGGCAGATTTTAAATCCAGGTGGGAAGTGCAGGGCGTGGTGCAGAGGGATGCTGGCACCCCCCGGTACTGGGATGGAGGCGCTGGGCTGCCCTGGACCGCTGCTGGGGACGCACGGCCAAGGGGAAGGCAGCCCAGGGAGGCGACGCCAGATCCACCGGAGAGGACTTTGAGCTCCGCTCTTGTTCCAGGAAGAAGCAGCGGCTTCTATTTTCTGCCCAGGGACCCACACC
>NW_009647114.1:17127-18011 GCF_000708025.1 Charadrius vociferus
CTCACCCCCCCTCTCCGTTACAGGCTGGTTTTTGGGATGCTGTACCCCGCTTACGCTTCCTACAAGGCTGTGAAGACCAAAAACATCCGGGAATACGTGAGTAGGATGTCCGGGCAGCTCTTTTCTCCGCGTTCCAGCTCCGGGCTGACAGGTTCACCCGCTCCCCGCAGGTCCGTTGGATGATGTACTGGATCGTCTTTGCGCTTTTCATGGCCACGGAGACCTTCACCGACCTCCTCATCTCCTGGTGAGGCTGAGCTGAGGGTCTCTCGGGGGTTCCTGTGCCTCGGCGGGGGGAAGGAAGGGGCAGTTCCCCCCCTGCCTGCACGGAGAGGGGCACGGGCTGCCCCGCTGCCCACCCCCCTCTGGGCGGACCCACGTCTGCAGGGTGAGAGGCACCGTCCCTCCTGCAAGGGAGCAGGATGCGTCCTTGGGGGTGAGCAGATGCTGAGGGGGCGCATCCATCTTCCCCTCCGCCTTCTCCGGCAGGTTTCCCTTCTACTACGAGATTAAAATGGCCTTCGTCGTGTGGCTGCTCTCCCCCTACACCCGGGGGGCCAGTCTGCTCTACCGCAAATTCATCCACCCCACTTTGTCCCGCAAGGAGAAGGTAAAGGCTGCCTGGCTCCGGCTTGGGGGGGGTCCCATGTGCCCCTCGGGGCTGGGGTGGAAACTCAGCCCTCCGAGCGGGACCCCGGTTGGCGATGCTCCGGGACGGTGATGCTGTGCGCTGCTCAAGCGCCGCTGGGGTTATCTCGGCAGGAGATCGACACGTACATCATCCAGGCCAGGGAGCGCAGCTACGAGACCATGGTGCGCTTCGGCAAGAGGGGCCTCAACATAGCAGCCACCGCCGCCGTCCAGGCGGCCGCCAAGGTACCGGC
>NW_009647114.1:23600-24028 GCF_000708025.1 Charadrius vociferus
GCCCAGACCGCGCGGGAGGTTGATGTGCCCACGGACGGGAGACGCGGAGGTTGCTGCTGCCATCTCGTCCTCTCTCCGCGCAAACCGGGAGGGCAGAGGGTGGGGGGGACGACGGCCCCGTGTGCGGCGCGGGGGTGTGCGCCGCTGCCTCGGCAAGTGGGTGCTCCTCGGCCGGGGCCACGTTGCGGTTTTCCCCTGAGCACGCCGACGGGAGGGAGGCGTCCACCCACGCCTTTCCGGGGTGGGGGGTGGGGGGGGAAAGAGGAGAGCAGCACTCGGAGGCAAGGATACAGGCTTTACTTGGCAGACAGAAGCGCGAATCCCAAAGCAAATCCCACTTGTTTATTGCAAACGCCGTGGGAAAGCCGCGGTGCCGAGCGGCTGCGGATGGAGCTACCCCTCGTGCCGCAGGTGGGATGGAGCCATGG
>NW_009647115.1:0-220 GCF_000708025.1 Charadrius vociferus
GATATTAACACCGATGCAGGAGGTTCTGTGGTGTGCTCGATGGCATGATTTACTAGGAGCCACCGCAGTTGCAAATTTAGATTAGAGCAGACAGGGATCCATTACGACTCATGACTTTTGATATGCTTACAGGACAGGGTGCTTTTACTGACCTGCACCTTCAAGCTCGCTTAGATCCACCTATATTAGGGCTATCAGCACAGTTTGCAAGAGACGCCCT
>NW_009647116.1:0-978 GCF_000708025.1 Charadrius vociferus
CCAGATGTCCCCCAATGTCCCTCGGGGCCCCCCCATGTCCCCAGATGTCCCTCAGTGTCCCTCGGGGTCCCCCGGTGTGTTCCCCCCATGTCCCCCGATGTCCTCAATGTCCCTCGGGGTCCCCTGGTGGTCCCCCATGTCCCCCGCTGTCCCTTGGTGTCCCCCAATGTCCCTCGGTGTCCCCTGATGTCCCCAACATCCCTCAGGGTCCTCTGATGTCCCCCGGGGTCCCCCAATGTCCCCAGTGTCCCTCAGGGTCCCCCAATGTCCCCAACGTCCCTCAGGGCCCTCCGACTTCCCCCAATGTCCCTCGGGGTCCCCCAATGTCCCCAGTGTCCCTCAGGGTCCCCCGATGTCCCCAATGTCCCTTGGGGTCCCCCGGTGTCCCCCGATGTCCCCAATGTCCCTCGGGGTCCCCTGACATCCCCCAATGTCCCCCACTGTCCCCCGATGTCCTTTGGTGTCCCCTGACATCCTTCAGTGTCCCCTGACGTCCTCCCATGTCCCCTGGTGTCCCCTCGTGTCCCTTGACGTCTTCACTGTCATCCTGATGTCCCCTTGTGTCCCTTGGCATCCCCTGATGTCCCCAATGTCCCCTGGAGTCTCCTGGTGTCCCCCAACGTCCCTCATGTCCCCTTGTGTCTCCTGATGTCCCCAATGATGTCCCCTGATGTCCCCAATGTCCCCTGGAATCTCATGATGTCCCCTCATGTCTCCTGATGTCCCCGATGATGTCCCCTGATGTCCCCAATGTCCCCTGGAATCTCATGATGTCCCCTCATGTCTCCTGATGTCCTCCCTGTCCCCGATGTCCCCAGTGTCCCTTGGCATCACCCGCTGTCCCCTGATGTCCCCCATGTCCCTTGCCACCCCCTACGCCCCCCGGTGTCCCCCGGCTGTCCCCTGACGTCCCCTCGGGGACAGGGCCCGGGGTCCTCCTTCGAGGCGCGGGTGGTGGCCATCTGCGAGGCCATGATG
>NW_009647117.1:0-828 GCF_000708025.1 Charadrius vociferus
AGCGTCTCGAGGGTCCCCAACGTCGTGGGGGTCCCCAACACCATCAACAATGTGGGTATCCGTAATGCTTTGGACGCCCCCAATGTCCCAAAGACCCCAAACGCCCTCAGTGACCCACATGTCCCCAGTGCCCTGGAGGTCCCCAAGGGCTTCCATGACCCAGGTGTCCCCAACGCCCTGGAGATCCCCAAGGACTTCCATGACCCAGGTGTCCCCAACGCCCTGGAGATCCCCAAGGACTTCCGTGACCCAGGTGTCCCCAACGCCCTGGAGATCCCCAAGGACTTCCGTGACCCAGGTGTCCCCAACGCCCTGGAGAACCCCAAGGACTTCCATGACTCAGGAGTCCCCACTGCTCTGGAAGTCCCCAACGCCCTGGAAGACCCCAGTGCCCTGAAGGACCCCAATGCCGTGGTGATCCCCAAGGACTTCCGTGACCCAGGTGTCCCCAACGTCCTGGAGAACCCCAAGGACTTCCATGACTCAGGAGTCCCCACTGCTCTGGAAGTCCCCAACGCCCTGGAAGACCCCAGTGCCCTGAAGGACCCCAATGCCGTGGTGATCCCCAAGGACTTCCGTGACCCAGGTGTCCCCAACGTCCTGGAGAACCCCAAGGACTTCCATGACCCAGGTGTCCCCAACGCCCTGGAGGACCCCAACGCCCTGGAGGACCCCAACGCCCTAGGTGCCACCACAACGTCCTGGGACCAGGTGGTGTTCGTGCTGCCGGCCTTCGAGGTCCGCACGGGGACACGGGTACCGGGGACGAAGGCTGAGCTTCTGCAGCTCTTGGGCACGGGGGACGCCCGGCCCTTCTACGGGACGCTG
>NW_009647118.1:0-204 GCF_000708025.1 Charadrius vociferus
CCGAAACTGCCCTCCCCCTCTTTTTAGGCAGGGGATAAAAAAAACCTCATTATCTTCTAATTTATCTCCTCAGCGGTGGTGAGCGTGGTGGCTTCAATAAATTCGGTGGTAAGTCCCAAGAGTTCGGCATTTGAACCCAAAAAAAAAAAAAAAAAAAAAAAAAAAAAAAAAAAAGGGCCCTTTTTTAACCCCCTCCCGCCGCCA
>NW_009647118.1:328-834 GCF_000708025.1 Charadrius vociferus
AAGAAAGAAAAAAAAAAAAAAAAAGTCGTTTTTTTGGGGGCGAAGTGGAGGAAAAAAACCAAAGCGACTCGCACAGCGGCGCCCGCGGGCGGAAAAAGGCCGGAACGGGGAAATTCACGACTCTTGGCAAAGCGGTGGTTTTTATTCCTTTTGGGGGGTCAAAACGTTGGTTTTTAGCAAAACGATTGCATGTGGTTTTAAAAGATAACGCATAAAAAAAAAAAACAACCCGGAGGTTTGGTGCGAAGTTTGGTTCTGGGGAAGGAAAAAAAAAAAAAAAAAAAATTGAGAAAACTGCGAATTTTGGGGCTTGTGTAAAGTGCCGGTGACCTGAGGTTTTGATGGAAACAAAAATAACGCATAAAATGGTCCGATTGCCTTTTTTGCCCCCGAACGGGGGAGAGCGGTGAGGTGGTGAGCGCTGCAGTGTACCGACCGAAAAGGGAGTGTCTTGGTTTGACCCATCTCGGAGAGTTCTCACACCGTTTTGGAAGGGGTTTGCTGAA
>NW_009647118.1:1110-2561 GCF_000708025.1 Charadrius vociferus
GGGTGGGGGAGGGGACGGGGTGTGCGCCCCTCCTCCTCCTGACGGACTAATTAACGCTTTGCCTTTTAATTTTTGCATGTGCTGAAAGGACCCCGGGACCAAGGCCCACGGCACGATCCTGGTAACGAGGGGGGCGGCTAACGAGGTGGGGAGGGGGCTGATGAGGGGGAGAGGGTTAATTATGGGGGGATAACGAGGAAGAGGCTTAATTGGAGGGAATAACGAGCGGGAAGGAGTTAACGAGGTTATGAAGGGACGGGGTTAACGATGGGGAGGGGGAGATGGGGGTTAAAGAAAAGGGCTAACGGGGAAGGGTTAATTGAAGGGAATTAATGAGGGTGCTGGAGGGCTAATGAGAGGGTTGATGAGGGTTCGGCACTAACGAACCTGGCGCTAACGAGCTCTCCCCCGCAGGCGAGCAGGATAACTCGGACAACAACACCATCTTCGTGCAGGGCTTGGGCGAGAACGTCACCATCGAGTCGGTGGCCGACTACTTCAAGCAGATCGGCATCATTAAGGTGAGCCGCCTCGTTAGCGTGTCAGCCCGTGTCCTTGGCGTGTTCTGGCGTGTGCGTAGCGTGTCCTCAGAAGCGCGTCATCACGTTCCAACCCGTGGCCACGGGGATGGGGCAAATGGATGCCGTTAACTTGTCCGTGATGGTGTCTTCTAAGCGTGTGGGGGTGTTCTTTGCATGTCGTTAGCATGTTGATGCGTCATTAGCGTGTCGTTTGCATGTTGCTTCGTGTCCTTAGCACATCCTTATGTGTTTTACCCCAAAACCAGTCTGATGGGGTCAGTTTCGACCTCCTGCGGGTCCTTAGCGTGTCTTTGCTGCTTCCCTGTGCCCTTAGCGTGTCCTGAGCGTGTTCTGGCATGTCGTCGTGTCGCCATCAGGTGCACGTCATCAAGTTTTAACCTGTTGTCAAAGAGATGGGGCGATTGCGTGTCCTTAATGTGATATTCCGTACTGTAGTCATAGACTGTTGGCGTGTTCTGTGCACGTTAAAGTGTCCTTAGTGTGTCTTTAGCATGTTGTTTGTGTGTTGCTACGTGTTCTTTGCGCACCCTCCATGTTTCACCCCAAAACCGCCCCCATTTGGCCACTGCCTGCTGGTCCTTAGCGTGTCCTCACCACTTCCCTGTGTCCCAAGTGTGGCCTTAGCATGTTCTGGCATGTCCTTGGTGTGTTCTGGCATGTTCTTGGCATGTTTTGGCATGTCCTGGCACGTTCTTAACATGCCATCAGGTGCATGTCATGAAGTTCTGTGGTGTGGCCGAGGAGACAGAGCGGCTGCATGTCCTTAACTTGACGTGTCGTGTTGAGTTCTTGGCGTGTTGGTGTCTTTCTTGCATGTCCTTAGTATGTTGATGTGTCCTTAGCGTGTCACTTGCGTGTTGCTACATGTTCTTCGCACATCCTCACGTCCAGTCCCCAAACCAACCCGAC
>NW_009647119.1:0-201 GCF_000708025.1 Charadrius vociferus
ACTGGAGCATCCGCGCCCGCTGGCGCCTCACCGGTCTGCCCCTCCACCTCTGCCTCCTCCGCTTCTACCGCCGCGACAAGCGCCAGCTCCTGCGGTCAGCTCCTCCGTCACCCGCTGTCACCCTCTTGTCACCCCCTGTCACCCTCTTGTCACCCGCTGTCACGCTCTTGTCACCCGCTGATGGCCCCGTTCTCTCCCCAC
>NW_009647119.1:375-960 GCF_000708025.1 Charadrius vociferus
GCTGCGCCCCTGTTCCTTCCCCCACCCCGGTACCCCCTCATGTTATGGCACTGTGGACCTTCACTGTCACCCCACTGAGTCACCCTGTGGTCCTACAGCCCCCTGTCACCGTGTCCCTCCATCCCTGTCACCCCATGTCCCCATGTCCCCATCACCCCCAGGGTGGGCTGTCACCCCCATGTCCCCATGTACCCATGATCCCCTGGGATGGGATTCCACCCCTGTGTCCCCGTGTCCCCATGTCCCTGTCCCTTCCTGGGGTGGGATGCCACCCCCGTGTCCCCATGATCCCCTGGGACGGGATGCCACCCCCATGTCCCCATGTCCCCATCACCCCCAGGGTGGGATGCCACCCCCCTGTCCCCCGTGTCCCCATCACCCCCGGGGAGGGATGCCACCCCCGTGTCCCCATGTCCCTGTCCCTTCCCGGAGTGCGATGCCACCCCCATGTCCCCATGTCCCCATCACCCCCTGGGATGGGATGCCACCTCCGTGTCCCCATCACCCCCGGGATGGGATGCCACCCCCATGTCCCCAAGTCCTCATCCCTCCCCAGGGTGGGATGCCACCCCCGTGTCCCCATGT
>NW_009647119.1:2003-2707 GCF_000708025.1 Charadrius vociferus
GCGTTGGCCGAACCCCCGCCGGCGTTGCACCTCGCCTTGAAGCCCTCCGCCACTTCGGGGGACGCCTGAGAGTGTCCCCCCAAATCCCCGTCCCCGATTGTCCCCGATCGTCCCCAGGCGCGTCCCCTCCCTTTAACTTAAAAGGACACAATAAACCCAAAAGGACGGAGCCGCCACCGGAGAGGGGACGATCCCACTGTCCCCAAAACTGGGAAACCCGTTCCTCTTCCAAACCGGTTGTATTGAGGCGGAGAGGGCGGGTGACATCTCCCGGTGTCCCCAAATGTCCCCTAAGTGTCCCTCGGTGTCCCCGAGGTGTCTCAGCCCAGTTCCTCCCGGCTTTTGCCCACCTTCTTGGGCATCTTACGGGCGTTGACGTCCTCCAGTTCCTTGGACTGGTAGTAATGGGGGGCCACCTCCAGCAGCCACCCGCTGTCGATCTCGATGACCTTGGGGACACCGCGGAGAAGATGAGGGGGAGGGGGGACGCACAGACGTGTCATTTTGGTGGCCCCCGAGGACCGCCGTGGCTCCCCGAGCCGGCGGTGGGATGGGGAGACGGTTTCTGGCATCGTCCCGGGCGGCGAATGGGCCACCGCCGGGTCGTCCTCGTGCCATCGTCATCCGTCCCCGTCACCCTGGTCCCCGTGGGGTTGTGGCCACCGGGTCCCCATCATCCTGGTCCCCATAAGGACGTGGCCACC
>NW_009647120.1:0-205 GCF_000708025.1 Charadrius vociferus
TTTTGATTGTAAGCAATTGATGGCGATATTAACACCAGTGCAGGAGGTTTTGTGGCCTGCTTGATGGCTGACTTGCTAGGAGCCTCAGCAATTGTGAACTTAAAAACAAAAAAAAAAGAGAGAAAAAAAAGAAAAAAACCCAGAAATTTGCAAGTAGACAATGAATGGAATTTGAACTATTTGTTATCTGGTTGGGGAATTACAG
>NW_009647121.1:0-1360 GCF_000708025.1 Charadrius vociferus
GTTCTGCTCTGTATAAAGAGCTTTATATAGGGGTTATATACACCACTCCTGGGTGTCCCGCTCTGTATATGGAGCTTCATATAGGGGGTATATACGGCTCCTGGATATCCTGCTCTGTATAAGGAGCTTTATATAGGGGGTATATACAGCTCCTGGATGTCCTGTTCTGCATAAGGAGCTTTATATAGGGGATATACACCACTCCTGGATATTCTGCTCTGTATATGGAGCTTTATATAGGGGATACACACCACTCCTGGGTGTTCTGCTCCATATAAGGCTGTATATAACCCCTGGACGTCCTGCTCTGTATAAGGACTGGGTGTCGGGCCCTCTATAGGGATAGATATAAGTCCCGGGGGCCCAGTCCTGTATAGGGGCTATATATAACCCCCAGGCGTCCTGCTCTGCACAGGGGTATAGATAACGCCCCATACCTGAGCGGGATATATAAGCCCTGAGTGCCCAAGCTCGCTGTAGGGGATGTGCATTAACATCTGGATGTATGTTAACACCTGGATGTATATTAACATCTGTATGGCCACCTCTGTAGAGGGATATATATAACGCCCAGGTGCCCAGCTCTATATAGGGGCTGTATATAACCCCCGGTACCCTGCTCTGTATAGGGGCTGTATATAACCCCGGGTCCCCAGCCCTATATAGGGGCTATATATAACCCCTGGGAGGCCAGCGCTGTATAGGGGTAACCCCCGGGTCCCCAGCCCCGTATAGGGGGTATATGTAACCCCCGGGTCCTCAGCCCTATATAGACAGTATGTGTCACCCTTGGCTGTCCAGCCCCATATAGGGATATGTGGACCTCTGGCCCTGTATAGGGGTATACAGACCCCTGACCCTCAGCCCCATATAGGGATATATGGACCCCCGTGACACCGGCCCCATATAGGGGTATATGGACTGCTGTGACCCCAGCCCTGTATAGGGGTATATGGACCCCCCAGCCCTGTAGGGGTGTATATGGACCGCTGTGACCCCAGCCCCATATCGGTGCATACGGACCCCCGGGCCCCAGCCCCATATAGGTGTATATGGACCGCTGTGACCCCAGCCCCATATAGGGCTATATGGACCCCCAGCCCCATATAGGGGTATATGGACCCCCAGGTCCCCAGCCCGTAAAAGGACCCACGTGACCCCAGCCCCATATAGGGCTATACGGACCCCCAGCCCCATATAGGGGTATATGGACCCCTGGGTCCCCAGCCCCGTAAAAGGACCCACGTGACCCCAGCCCTGTATATGCCTATATGGACCCCCAGCCCTATATAGAGGCACATGGATCCTCGGCCCCCAGCCCCATATAGGGCCATACGGACCCCCAGCCCCATATAGGGGT
>NW_009647122.1:0-244 GCF_000708025.1 Charadrius vociferus
CTGCCTCCCGGTGATGGCACCATCCCAGCGCCCGCGTGCCGGCAGCATCCTCGTGCCGGGGTAGAGGTGGTGAGGTGGGAAGGTCTCACGCGGCGAGACCGTGAGGACATAGCTCCATGTCCCCATGTCCCCCTCGTACCTACCCTGGGGCCACCTCTGTCCTCTGAACCGTGGGGACGGGGCTGGTTTGGGGGGTCCCACGGTGGCCCTGTCCCCTCCCCACAACCTCGCGCAACTGGTTTCG
>NW_009647122.1:3886-4277 GCF_000708025.1 Charadrius vociferus
GCGTGGCGGTGGGGGTCTCACCGGGCGCCACCAAAATAGGCAATCGTGTTGCAGGGCAATTAGCGGCGCTCGGGGGGGGGGGTAAAGCGGGAGCCGCTCTACAATAATTGGCTAATCATTAGTCACTCTTTGGTCTTCGTTGTAAAATCATTAATCACCGGGAAGGAGCGTGGCAATTAGCGGCGCTCGGGGAGGGGGGTAAAGCAGGAGCCGCTCTACAATAATTGGCTAATCATTAGTCACTCTTTGGTCTTCGTTGTAAAATCATTAATCACCGGGAAGGAGCGTCGCTAATGCGGCTGTAATGGGTCGGCACAACCGCCCACGGGAGCCGGTGGGAGCGCGGGATGGACGGTGGGGTGCGAAGGGCGCAGCCGTGGCGGGGGGGCGG
>NW_009647122.1:7088-12264 GCF_000708025.1 Charadrius vociferus
TGCTCCCAGGATGGTGCCGGTGCCGGCTGCGGGTGTTTTCGCCGTGGGTGCCCGCAGCAGCTGAGGGGGGAAACCCCTCCTGCCCGCGGGGACCCCAATTTTGGGTGGGTGGGACTGCACAGCGCCGTGCATCAAGTCTTTCCCGGCGTGTATATCCCATAATCGCTCACGGGATTGGTTCACCTGCCGTAGCAGCCGGCACGATGCCGCGGTGCCTTCCTAAGGGCTCGTTACCCCACGGTGTGGCTCGTTACCCCGCGGTGTGGCTCATCACCAGCCGGGGCTGCCGAGAGCTCCCGGCCCCCATCTCCGCTGCGTTGGAGCTGGGCGGAAAAAATCCTCTATTTACCTCCCCCTGCGATAACTCAGGAATTTACTCGGCTCAGGGCGAGTTTTTCCGCCGCCGTCAGTTAATTTATTCTGGTTGCGCTGGAGGTTGGAGAACGGGGTTTCGCCGCCGCCGTGTCCAATAAATCCCTTCCGATGTGAAACATGAAGTTAAAACCGCGGCGTGTAAAGTAAAGTATCGTCCCCGGCTTGTTACAGGGAACGGGTCATTTATCTTCACCCGGCTCGATGCAGAAGGCGCTTGGAGAGCGATGAGTTTGCTCTGGATTTTCATAATTAATAATTATGAATTACCCATGAAATGCTAAATGGCCCAGCGCAAAAACACCGGCTTACGGCGTGAATAAATCAGGCGAAGGGGAGGAAGGCGGGGGGGGAGGTTTGGGGATTCTATTAGTGGGAATTAACACTGGGTTGGGTCTGCTGGAGGAAGAGGAGGGATGCGGAGGTGGCCGGTGGGAGATGATGAAGAGCGTTACTTCGTCGTTCCCTCCCGTCCCGCTGTGGTTTCGCGGCCGGCCCGGCAGCGCGGGACCTGCTGGGAAGCCGAAATCTCCGTATTTGGAGCAGATCGCTGCGGCGAAATGAGTCTCGTAGAGGGAGAAAAATTAAATGACCTGGATAAAAACCTAAAAGGAGGGGAAAAATGCGAAGCGGCTCAGATCTGCCGGGATGAGAACGGGATTCGGAGGAGCTGCGTGGGAGGTGGTGGCGAGCAGGGCAGCACCGTGGGGGCCGTGCCGTGGCGGCACGTGTTCGGCACCGGGCTTTGCCAGCGCCGTGGTGAGGCACCGCATGGTGATGGTTCGAGAAGGGTTTGGTGGGTTCCTCCCGGCGCCGGGACGTTGCTCCCTCGCTGGCTCGTCCCCATCCAGGTGACGGCAGGAGGGAAGGATGCTCCGGAGTCTTGCCACAGCGATGCCGTGCTGCTGGCCCTACCTCAGCCCCGGTGATTTTGGGGATGCCCGGGCAGGCGTGGGGAGCCCAGCACGGGCGCGGCTCTGGCATCCTTCGGCACCCTGATATCTCCCCTCCTCTCTCCCGCAGACCCTTTTCCAGAGCCCCGACGAGGGTTGGCAGGTTTACACCTCGGCGCAAGCCCCCGACGGCAAATGCCTCTGCACGGCCGTCATCCCCGTCCAGGGCACTTGTTCCCGCGACCTGCGCAGCCACCAGCTCCGCCAGCTCATGGAGAAGGTGAGCGTTGGCCGACCCGGCATTAATCGGTGTTACCGGCCGAGCCCGGTTCATTTGTGGGAGGGAGGATGCGCACACCCGGTAGCGTGGACCTCCGTGGGCTCTTCCCTTCCCCTGTGACGCACATCCCCGCCAGGACACCCGCGGCGCTCCCTCCCTCCCTCCTTTTTTTCCGGTCCGAGCATCCTCAACGCTCCGGCATCCCACCGCAAAGAGGAGCGGTCGCATCCTCCCGCGTGGCCATTCGGTTTGCGGGAAGGGCATCACCACGCCACTGCGGTGCCACCGGCACGTGGTGATGCCATCACTGAGATATAATCAGCCCCGAGATAAATCCCAAGCATGGTTTCATCCTGCAGCCCCGTGAGCCAAATGCTGTTTGATGGAGCGCCGGGTGGTTTCCTCGTGCGACACGGGGGACGTGCGCTTTCCCACGGAGAAGGGGGGGTCCACGCTCCCGGCACTTTCCCCATCAGCCCCATGGTGTGGAGCCGCGTGCCCGAACGGAGCTCATTTAGTGTCCCCCTGGTTTTCACACGTCCGCCCGGGCGGGCGCACCGCAAACCCCATTAAACTTTTATTATAAAGCACTGAAAAAAAATGCCTCTTTAAGCAGCTCCCTTCCGAGGAGGCGGCGGCACCGTAAATACCGGCGGGGCCGGCACTAATAAATAAATAACCGTTTGAGGAACACAGCCACGTTCGCGTCATTTGAAAGGCTGGAAAGAAAATCACTTTGCCGGCTGCGGCAGATGAAATTAAAGAATGAAAGCTCATAGCCCGAGCTGGGAAATGTGCGCTCGGATGGTTAAAAAAAAAAAAAAAAACAACCCCAAAAAACAACACAAAACAAATAGCAGCTGAAGCAAGATGGGTAAAACGCATTATTTTATGCATTAAAGCTGCAGGGGGGAGAGTTTTCTTCATGAGTGTTTGCATAAACACTGGTGCGGCGGAGCGGGGAGCAGCTCGTCCCGCGGCTCCCTGGGGACGGGGACACCAGGATGGAGCCGTGTCCCCACCAGCACTCGGTGGCCTTGAGCTGGTCCTGGGGGCTGCTCTCCCTTCTCCATCCCCTCTCCGCTTCTGCACCCCAAATCCGCCCCCGGCTCAGGTCTCTTTGTTAGCATCAGGGAGCTGTGTTAATTAGACCGAGGGCTTTATTGCATCCCCCATCCCACCGTGCAGGTGCAGAACATCTCCCAGTCCATGGAGGTACTGGACCTTCGGACCTACCGGGACCTCCAGTACGTGCGCAACACCGAGTCCCTGATGAAGGGTTTGGAGTCCAGGCTGAGGGTGGCTGCTGAGAGCCAGAAGAGCCTCAACGCCAAGAGCTTCCAGGTGAGCCCGCGCGCCCCCGATGCCCCTTGCACCCCACGGGACCGGCTGCTGGGTTTGGCAGCCCTTCCCGAGCATGCGGTGCTATGTGGTGCTATAACAGGAGTGGGCACACTGGGAAGGGTTTTCTTTGCGGTGGTCCTAGCGGGCTGAGCATCCCTGTGGGGATCCAGGTGGCTGAGCATCCCTGGGGTGGTCCCAGAGCCGAGCATCCCTGGGGTGGTCCAGGGCCAAGCATCCCTGCAGGGATCCAGGTGGTTGAGCATCCCTGTGGGGATCAGGGTGGCCGAGCATCCCTGTGGTGGTCCAGGGGCTGAGCATCCCAGGGTGGTTCCAGGGCCAAGCATCCCTGCAGGGATCCAGGTGGCCCAGCATCCCTGTGAGGATCAGGGTGGCCGAGCATCCCTGGGGCGGTCCAGGGCCAAGCATCCCTGTGGGGATCCAGCTGGTTGAGCATCCCTGTGGGGATCCAGCTGGTTGAGCATCCCTGTGGGGATCCAGCTGGTTGAGCATCCCTGTGGGGATCCAGCTGGTTGAGCATCCCTGTGGGGATCAGGGGGGCCGAGCATCCCTGGGGCGGTCCAGGGCCAAGCATCCCTGTGGGGATCCAGGTGGCCCAGCATCCCTGTGGGGATCAGGGTGGCCGAGCATCCCTGTGGTGGTCCAGGGGCTGAGCATCCCTGGGGTGATCCCAGGGCTGAACATCTCTGTCCCAGGGTTGAGCATCCCTGTAGGGATCCAGGTGGCCAAGCATCCCTGGGGTGGTCCCAGAGCCGAGCATCCCTGTGGTAGTCAAGGTGGCTGAGCATTCCTGTGGTGGTCCAGGGGCCGAGCATTCCTGTGGTGGTCCTGGAGCCGAGCATTCCTGGGGCGGTCCGGGGGCTGAGCATCCCTGGGATGGTCTGGGGGCTGAGCATCTCTGTGGGGGTCCCAGGGCTGAACATCCCTGTGGGGAGGCTCCCAGGGCTGAGCATCCCTGGGGTAGTTCCAGAGCTGAGCATCCCTGTGGTGGTCCAGGGGCTGAGCGTCCCTGTGGTGGTCCGGGGGCTGAGCATCCCTGTGGTAGTCTGGGGGCTGAGCACCCCTGAGGTGGTTCTGGGGCCGAGCATCCCTGTGGGGATCAGGGTGGCCGAGCATCCCTGTGGTGGTCCAGGGGCTGAGTGTCCCTGTGGTGGTCTGGGGGCTGAGCATCCCTGGGGTGGTCCCAGGGCCAGGCATCCTTGAAATGTTGTAGGTGGCCGAGGAACCCTGTGGTAGTCCAGGGGCTGAGCATCTCTGTGTCACCTGCGAGAACAGGGTGGGCACAGTGCAGGAGTGGGAGAGGATGCCCGCCCGTGGTGGGCGCACAGACGAGGCACAGGGCAAACCGACCCAGGGCTACATCCTGCCGCCTACCCAGTTGCCATGGCGGGGGAGCTGTGCCAGTGATGGGACAGCAGAGATGGCCAATTCCCGGCCCATCTGGCTGCAAATCGACACCTTTAATTAAACAGAACATGGCTCTTCCCCGGCAAAGCCATGATTTCCGCCTGACGGGTGGCAGCCGCCAGCGCCGTGTGCTGATCGATGCAGCCTGCAAGTTAATGCTGCCTGTGCTGCAGCGGCTCTGCACCCCAGAAGAAATCCCATTACCCGTCCATCCGTCCCCGTCCCCCCCCCTGCTGGGGCACTGGTTTATTTTGGGAGCCTCAAGGCTTCATCCTGACAGCTAAAATGTGTTTCTGTCTCGGGAGCGGCTGGTTCTTGGCAATGAAACGGGCCGGAGGATGCTCGGGTGGACGCTGGGCGCTGACAGTCGCAGAGACGAGACATTGATTAAACATCTGAGCTGCAGCAAATGTCTCGGCTGGTTTAATCACAGCAGGAGGTGCTGAGCCCCACAACCAGGGTCCAATCCCTCCAAGACACGGGAACATTGGCCGGTAATGCCGGCCTGAAATGAAAAGCAAGGAGAGAGGAAAGGTGCTGGCGAGCTGGGCTTGTTCCCGGGAAAATCCGCTGAGCCGTGGGACGGCGAGTGGGGCTGTGGGCCGTGGAGCGGGACGGAGGGGCCGGTTGGGGATTTACAGCGTCCTTGAGTGAAGGAGACTTGGCGGAGCAGCTTGCAGCCAGGGCCCCTACGGGGCTCCCGGGGTTGAGCATCCCTATGGTAGTCCCAGGGTTGAGCATCCCTGTGGGGCTCCTGGGGCCGGGCATCCCCGCGGGGGTCCCAGGGTGGAGCATCCCTGTGGCAATCCCAGAGCTGAGCATCCCTACGGCAGTCCCAGGGTCGAGGATCCCTGCGGCGATC
>NW_009647122.1:12329-13745 GCF_000708025.1 Charadrius vociferus
GGCACAGGCCTGGCAGCCTGTGTACGGCTCCCGGTGCCCGAGCATCCCTACGGGGCTCCCGGGGTTGAGCATCCCTATGGTAGTCCCAGGGTTGAGCATCCCTGTGGGGCTCCTGGGGCCGGGCATCCCCGCGGGGGTCCCAGGGTGGAGCATCCCTGTGGCAATCCCAGAGCTGAGCATCCCTACGGCAGTCCCAGGGTTGAGCATCCCTCCGGGGGTCCCAGGGCTGGGCATCCCCATGGGGCTCCCAGGGTTGAGTATCCTTATGGTAGCCCCAGGGTGGAGCGTCCCTGTGGGGCTCCTGAGGCCGGGCATCCCTGTGGTGATCCCAGAGCCGAGCATCTCCATGGGGGTCCCAGGGTCGAGCATTCCTGTGGCAATCCCAGAGCTGAGCATCCCTACAGCAGTCCCAGGGTTGAGCGTCCCTCCGGGGGTCCCAGGGTCAAGCATCCCTGCAGCAGTCCTGGGGCTGAGCATCCCTGTGGCGGTCCCAGAGCGGAGCATCCCTGTGGCACGCAGGGTGCTGGGCGCACATGCACTCGTTGCCTGGAGCCATCACCCATTCCTGACATCCTCTTCCCACCCCATTCCCATATCGGCTGTTGGGGACCTGCTCAGCCTGTGCCTGCCGGACGGCTGGAGGTGCTTCCAGGCCAAGATCAAAACACATTTTAACCTTCTCCTTCTGCTAAAATAAGTGGAGCTTTTTAAATCCCAAACCTGGCATCTAACTCTGCTTCTTGCTCTCGTTCTCTTGGCACCATCGTTGAACCTTCCCGCATCCCTCCTGCGCAGAGCATCGCTCCGTGCCGTCACCCCGCCGCTCCGGGCTGGCTGGGGAGGGGGGCATGTCACCCCTTGGTCCCACAGTGGGGCCTGATCCTGCCTGCTTCCCGCTCTGCAGAGCGAGGCGATAACATCGCCTGCGGGTGATTCATTAGCTACCGCTCCCCAAGCGCTGGGAAGATGCAAAGCCTTGTAATCGTTATTAATTACCAACCCAGGGAATCGGGCTGGTCTCTGGTGTGTTAATGAGACTGCGCTCTTCGATCGGTGCCGGAGGGCTCCTTACGACCCGCAAAGGGACGGACAGCAAGCACGGGGACAAGCACCACCAGTCAAGGGGTTAATTTAAGGGGGGGGTGGGTGGTTTTTTTTTCCCCTGGAACCCCTTAAACAGGAGCTGAAGGACAAGATGACGGAGCTGCTGCCTCTGCTGCCCGTCCTGGATCAGTACAAGTCGGACACGCGGCTGATCGTGCACCTGAAGGAGGAGGTGAGGAACCTCTCCGGCAACTTGCTGGCCATCCAGGAGGAGATGGGTGCCTACGACTACGAGGAGCTGCAGCAGCGGGTGCTGATGCTGGAGGCACGGCTGCACGCCTGCATGCAAAAACTGGGTACGGTCCCGTCCTC
>NW_009647122.1:13926-14176 GCF_000708025.1 Charadrius vociferus
ACGCTCTCCCAACGTCCCGGGCTTCCCGTTTTGCCGCACTGCCAATATCTTCCCAATAATAATTAATAATAACTCCAGCAGCCCAGTATCCTCCAGTACGGGGTGTTTGCTGGTGCAGGATCCATGCAGGAGCCGCTTTTCCTCACTCAGGAATAACTGCGGCGCCTTTTCCATAAGTACCTCACCCCCTCCTCCCGCTGCCCCGTCCCCTCCGAGACTCCTGGGGGTCCCCGGGGTGAAGGGGAGCCCC
>NW_009647122.1:15314-16376 GCF_000708025.1 Charadrius vociferus
GTCCATGCGCCTCGGTGCATGCTCCTTGGGGTGCATGCTGCCTGGAGTCCATGCTTCTTGCTGCATGTTCCCTGCATTGCATGCTGCCCATCCACACTGCCTGCAGTCCATGCGCCTCGGTGCATGCTCCTTGGGGTGCATGCTGCCTGGAGTCCATGCTTCTTGCTGCATGTTCCCTGCATTGCATGCTGCCCATCCACACTGCCTGCAGTCCATGCGCCTCGGTGCATGCTCCTTGGGGTGCATGCTGCCTGGAGTCCATGCTTCTTGCTGCATGCTCCCTGCATTGCATGCTGCCCATCCACACTGCCTGAGGTCCATGCACCTTGGCGCATGCTCCCTGCGTTGCATGCTGCCTGTGCACATATCGTCGAGTCCACGCGCCTCGGTGCATGCTCCCTGGGGTGCACGCTGCCCATGCATGCTGCCTGCATTCCGTGCACCTTGGCACATGCTCTGAGGTACGTGCTGCCCATGCATGCTGCCTGTGGTCCATGCACCTTGGTGCATGCTCCCTGGGTTGCAGGCTGCCTGTGCGCATTTCGTCGAGTCCATGCGCCTCGGTGCATCTTATGTTGGGTGCATGCTGCCCATGCATGCTGCCTGCGGTCCATGCGCCTCAATGCATGCTCCTTGGGGTGCACGCTGCCTGGGGTCCATGCATCTTGCTGCATGCTCCCTGGGGTGCACGCTGCCCATGCACGCTGCCTGTGACCCATGCACCTTGGTGCATGTTCCTTGGGGTGCACGCTGCTAGGCGTCCCTGCATCTTGGTGCATGCTCCCTGGATTGCATGCTGCCTGTGCATGCTGCCTGCGGTCCATGCGCCTCGGTGCATGCTCCCTGGGTTACACACTGCCCGTGCATGCTGCTCAGGATCCCTGCACCTCGTTGCATGTTCTCTGGGATGCACGCTGCCCATGCGTGTCGCACGGGATCCCTGCACCTCGTTGCATGTTCTCTGGGATGCACGCTGCCCATGCGTGTCGCACGGGATCCCTGCACCTCGTTGCATGTTCTCTGGGATGCACGCTGCCCATGCGTGTCGCACGGGATCCCTGC
>NW_009647122.1:16579-17677 GCF_000708025.1 Charadrius vociferus
GCTCTCTGCAGCGCACGCTGCCCGTACACCGCGCTACCTGGGCTGCCCGTGCTCGGTTGCCCACTGGCCGGGCTGCTGGCCCTCTGCCTGGTTGCCCGTGGGCCACGCGCTGCCTCCACGAAGCTCTGCCACGTGGGAACGAGGGAAACGGGACCGCCGCGGTGGGAGGCTGCGCGGGAGCTTCCTTGGGGCCTCGCGGCTCAATCACCGGAGGTTTCTAACGAAGGACCCCCCTCTTATTAAAAATTAGCCGAGCGTTTGAGCCGTGGAAAGAGCAGAAAATGTCTTTCCAGGGGGAAACCGGAAAAAATTTGGCGCGCTGGCACGCGGCTGCGGGAGTTGTGCAGGATGCGGGTTGTGTCCGTCTGTCCCGGGAGCCCATCTCGATGGGCGTGTGTGTGTGCGTGTGTGTGTTGGGGGGGGGCGCCCCCCGTTTTGGCCGGGCATCCCTAACCTGAGCCCACCGCAGGTGTGGTACATGGACGGTTACTACAAAGGTCGTCGCGTCTTGGAGTTCCGCACCTTGAACGACTTCGTGACGGGGCAGAACTTCGTGCAGCACCTCCTGCCGCATCCCTGGGCCGGCACCGGCCACGTCGTCTTCAACGGGTCCCTCTACTACAACAAATATCAGAGTAACATCGCGGTGAAGTACCACTTTCGCTCCCGCAGCGTGTTGGTGCAGCGCAGCTTGGCCGGCGCCGGCTACAACAACACCTTCCCTTATTCTTGGGGTGGTTTCTCCGACATCGACTTCATGGTGGACGAGAACGGGTTGTGGGCCGTCTACACCACCAACCAAAACGCCGGGAACATCGTGGTGAGCCGAGTGGACCCCCAAACGCTGGAGGTCCTGCGTAGTTGGGACACGGGGTACCCCAAACGAAGCGCCGGGGAGTCCTTCATGATCTGCGGCACCCTCTACGTCACCAACTCCCACCTTGCCGGCGCCAAGATCTATTTTGCCTACTACACAAACACTTCCAGCTACGAATACACGGATATTCCCTTCCACAACCAGTACTCCCACATATCCATGCTGGACTATAACCCGCGGGAGAGGGTGCTCTACACCTGGAACAACGGCCATCAGGTCAT
>NW_009647122.1:17692-18702 GCF_000708025.1 Charadrius vociferus
TCATAAAGACGTCGGGCGAGCTGTGACCCGACGCCGGACTCCTCTGCTCTCCCTCCCCAGCTCTTTAGTTTTTCTACACTTCAGCCTCGGCCATTCTCTCGGGGGGGATGGAGCCTTCCTCCTCCTCTTCCTCCTCTTCCTCTTTGATTTCTCTTTTTTTTTGGTTATATTTCTTCGGTTTCTTCCCGCGGTTCATGGCGCATGGATCTCTTCTGCCCTCATTTGAGCTGACCTCAGTTGTTTGGTTGGGTTTTTTTGAGCTTTTTTTTTTTCAGTTTACATCTTTATTTCGACGGCAAATAAAAACAGTCTCTTTGACGTTTGATGGGGCTTGTGCTGATATTTTTTCCCCCCCATTTTTTGGTTTTTTTTTTCCCTTAAATATTATTATTTGTCACTTGATGGCTTGATTTCCCCCCTCCTTTTCCTGCATCCCCTCCGCCGGCGGATGCCAGGGGCTGGCGGTGATCCACAGCCCTCTCTCCTCCAGATGTGCGCCTCCAGCCAGCGATGTTGTTTATGGGCATGTTTAATGCATGCGGGTGCGGCGCTGGGGAAATTACAGCAGAGCTGGGAGAGGAGAGGAGGAAGGGAAGGGAAATGATAGCAGCTACGGCGAGCTGGGAGGTGGCGGTGGTGGTGGTGGTGGTGGGGGAATAGACCCTGCAAGGTGGGGAGCAAATCCTGCACCCACCAAAGCTGGAGCTGCAGGATCCTGGTCCTGGGGGAGAGCAAGAACCTGCTGGGCAGGGGGGAGGAGGGGGTGGAGGAGATGTAGAGGGGATGTGGAGATGTGGAGGAGATGTGGAGGGGATGGAGGAGATGTGGAGGGGATGTGGAGGAGATGTGGTGGGGATGGAGGGAGTGGAGGGGATGTGGAGGGAGTGGAGGGGATATGGAGGGGATGGAGGAGATGTAGAGGGGACATGGGGGCATGTGGAGGCAATGGAGGAGGTGTGGAGGGGATATGGAGGGGATGGGGGGGGGGTGGGAGGGGAGGGGACGATCTG
>NW_009647122.1:18935-20064 GCF_000708025.1 Charadrius vociferus
AGGGGGTGGGGAGGGGAGGGAGGGGGGGGAGCGGATGTGGAGGGGCTGAAAGGGGTGGAGGAGATGTGGAGGGGCGTGAGGGGCTGGAGGAGGTGTGGAGGGGATGGAGGGGATCTATAGGGGATGGAGAACATGTGGAAGGGATGGAGAAGATTTGGAAGGGATGTGGAGGAGATGGAGGAGATGTAGAGGGGCTGGAAGGGGTGGAGGGGACGGAGGAGATGTGGAGGGGATGAAGGGGCTGGAGGAGGTGTGGAGAAGGCAGAGGAGATGCAGAGAGGATGGAGGAGATGTGGTTGGAGGGGACAAAGGGATGGAGGGACACAGGGCTGGAGGAGGCAGAGGCACCGGTGCTGCCTGGGGCTGGGGAGGGAGCCTCGCCACTCAGGCAAACCTCCCGTGGCATGATCAGGTGGAATAAAGCTCAAAATGGTCCTGCAAAATCAAGTTGCAGAGCTGAGCTTCCCAGGGCTGCGGGTCAGCCCGGACCCTGCGAGATGCTTTGCAGACCAGAAGGGGATGACGGATGGAGAAGGACCCTGCAAGTTGGGACCCCCCCAAACACGGGCAGAGCTACACGGGGATGCTGGCAGGATGGGGACAGGGAAAAGGTGCGTTAAAGCCCTCAGAGGCCACATCGACCCTTCTGATCCCCCATCGCAGCCCCAGCACGTTCTCAGGCTTTGGGGCAGGGGGAAAGTGGGGGGACCAGTCCGGCCCTGGAGCCCCATCGCTGCCCCAGGGTGGCATCACGGTGCCAGCACCCAGGTCGAGAGCATAAAATCGAAGCTGGAAGCACCTTGTCACATTTATTCTCCTCTTGAAAGAGGAGTGGAGAACAAGAGGATAATCCCCGCTAATCCCATCAGCTGCCTGTGTACGAGAGGAGTGGGTTCGGAGGCTGCGGTGGCGCCGGATCTCAGCAGCTCTCCCCGCTGTCGGTGGGGTGTTTTGGGGTGCTGGGAAGCTCAGCTCGCCCTTGACCATGCTGATGGGCTAGTTGGGGGGCATCAATAGGTGCCGGGGGAGGAGAAATCCCCTGTGTACCTCTTCTGCAAAGCACCACCTCCATCCCCATCCCATCCCATCCCCATCCCCATCCCCATCCCCATCCCCACTCCATCCCATC
>NW_009647122.1:20341-21152 GCF_000708025.1 Charadrius vociferus
CCCACCCTCCCCCTCGTCCCTGCCCCCCCCCCCCACCCCTGTCCCCATCATCATCCTCACCTCCATCCCTGTTCCTATTCCCATTCCCATCCCCATCCTCACCCTTGTCCCTGTCCTGTCCCCATTCCCATCCCCGTCCCTGTCCCTGTCCCCGTCCCCGTCCCCATCCCCGTCCTCATCTCCATCCCTGTTCCCATCCCTATCCCTGTCCCCATCCTCACCATTGTCCCTGTCCCTGTCCCCGTCCCCATCCCCATCCTCATCTCCATCTTCATCCCATCCCTGTTCCCATCCCTGTCTCCATCCCTATCCCCATCCCCATCCTCACCCTTGTCCCTGTCCCTGTCCCCGTCCCTGTCCCCGTCCCTGTCCCCATCCTCATCCCATCCCTGTCTCCATCCCTATCCCCATCCCCATCCTCATCCCATCCCTGTTCCCATCCCCATCCTCACCCTTGTCCCTGTCCCCGTCCCTGTCCTCATCCCCATCCCCATCCTCATCCCATCCCATCCCCATCCCCATCCCCATCCCATGGCATCCTATCCCATCCCACTGCCACCTCTGGAAGCACCTTGGCCCCATCCCATCCGGGTGATGGGGGCCTGTTGGGGTGCAGGTGCTGGGCACATCCCGGCTTTTCTACCTTTGTTCCAGCATCCCAGCCGGGCCATGACTACAGGAAGGAAATTAACCCCACACTGCGAGCCCCGACCGAAGCGGCTCTGCCCCGGCCCCTGTAAACTGGGATGTGAATGAAGGACGACTCGGCCAAGCCCCCGCCGGCCACTTTTCACACCGTGGCTTGAGGCTC
>NW_009647122.1:21200-21689 GCF_000708025.1 Charadrius vociferus
AAGAGCGGGCACGGCTCCGGTGCCCGGCTTGGCATGGGGAGGAGGGTCATTGAGCAAAGCCAGGTGAGGAGGAGGAGGAGGATGGAGGGCTTTTGCATCGTGCAAGGGGTGTGCAATACGCAGCCGCACGCCTGCTGGCTCCGGGCAGCGGCTGGCAACCCCCCCGCAGGCATTATTTAGCAATTAGTGCCTGAGCAAGGCTCCCTATCTCGGCAGAGCCTGTATCCAAGCGACCTGTGGACCGAGATATTAATCCGTGCTCAGCCCTCAGCACGGCTGCTGCTCGCCTGCGAGGAGTGCTTGTTTCTTACTCTGTGACTTCCAGCAAAGCAAGGGATGGGTTTTTTTGTCCCCTGACAGTAGGTGGCCATGGCAGGAGGGATGCAGTGGGTGTGAAGACAGCAGGGAACAGCAAGGGCTCTGGAGCGGGAGTGTACTCCTCAACCCCATCCCATCCTATCCCCATCCCTTCTCCATCCCATTGCCACC
>NW_009647122.1:22242-25742 GCF_000708025.1 Charadrius vociferus
AGATGCCTCATCCCTCACCGCAGGGGCAGCCCCACGCCTGACACGAGGTGGCCATCCTCAGCCAACCCTGGAACGCTGCCCCACAGCATCTCTCCAAGACTCTTCCCAGTTGTCCCCCTCCCCTGGTGCTGCCGATCATCCCCCACCTCAGGACCCGGACTTTATTCAGCTCCAAAAAATGCCACCGCGGCGCCGGTAACGAAGATTGATGGGGCTGAGATAAAGCTTTGGGAAAAGGCTCGCTGGGAGGGGTGGGGGGGGAACACTGGGATAAGGACGATGCCACCGATTGCCACTCAGGGACCTTGGTCACCTTCTCCGCACCCTTCACCCTGGGGTGTCCTTTAAGGGGGGAACCGGGAGGAGTCCCCACCGAAATGCGATGCAGCGAGTGCTGCAGTGCAGCTGCAGTTTGAGGCACGTTCGGTCGGTGCCTACAGCTGGGGAAAAAAACAAAAAACACCACCACCAACCCAAACCTCACCAACCGCCGTGTTTTTCTTCCGTCCCGCTATTTATTAGGCTACAAAAGAAGCCGGGGGTGGGGGGGGGGAGGTGGGAAAAAAATAACCCAGGGCACTTAATAACCTTACGCATGTAGAAACTCTCGGGGAAAACAGCCTGTCTCCCTGCCCGAAATCACTCGTGCTGCAGGTTGGGTTTTTCCAGCTTATTGTCATTCTCCCGAAGGCTCAGCCCTAAACGGGAGGCGAATTGGTTATTCAGAGCCGATTCCGGCTGGGGAGAGGCTGAAAAACGCAACGCCTGAGCTGGGGGAGGAGAGGGCTGCGGTAAAAAAAAAAAAGAAGATTTCCAAAATATTTCGGCAGTGCCCAACGCCCCGGAATGCCCAGGTCCCGCGAAACCCCCCCAAAAAGGGGCTATGATGGATGTTATGCCGCCTCCCCGCTGGCGTGGGGTTGGTGGGATGCCCGTGGGACACCCACCCCAAGCTGGGGAACCGTCCGCCGGCTCGCCGAGCACCGGTCCTCCCCGTTAATAACCGGCTTCGTCATTAAGCGTCAGCGAATCCACCCCCGCGCCTGCCCGAGCCGGGGATACGGCGCTAATCGTGTTTACCGCAGAGCCAGATCGTTGTGTTTGCAGCCGCTGAGCCCGTCACGGCCCACCGGGGACTTTCCCCCGACCGAAAAAAAAAAAACAAACCAAAAAAACCCCAACCAACAGCGGGAGCTCAATAATTGAGGCTTATTTATGGAAAGGAAATGCTTCGCGGCGGGAGCGTACGGCTCTCGGAGCTGAAATAGGGCCGGGGAAAAGGAAAAAGCCGGGCTCCGTCGTGTCCGTCCCCATCCCCCCCAACCCTGCTCGCTCCCCAGCCCACGCTGCGGCGCGGGGATCTCGTCTAGGATATATAAATATAGCTATAAAATATAGAAATCTGATCTGTAACGTATAAATATAGCTATAATATATAGAAATCTTAGCTATAAAATACATGTATTGGCTATAATATAGAGAAATCTTAGCTACAATATACATATATTAACTCTAATATCTAGAATTCTTAGCAATAATGTTTACGTATTAGCTGTAAATACAAAAGTCTTATCTATAATGTACATGTAGTAGCTATAATATAGAGAAATCTTAGCTATAATGTATCCATATTAGCTATGATAGACACATATTAGCTATGATAGACACATATTAGCTATAAATATAGAAGTCTTATCTGCAATATGTACATATTAGCAATAAGAGAGAGAAATCTTAACAATGATATACATATATTAGCTATAATACAGAGAAATCTTAGCTATAGTATACACATATTAGCTATAATATACACATAGCTATAACACACACATATTAGCTATAATACATAGAAATCTTAGCTATAATGTACACAGAGCTATAAATATAGAAGCCTCTATAATAGGCACATATAGCTATAATATAGAGAAATCTTAACTATAGTATACATATATTAGCTATAATACATCGAAATTTTATCTATAACATATAGAAATCTTATCTATAGTGTACATATATCAGCTATAATACATTGGAAGGTCATCTATAATATACACATATTAGCTATAATGTATGCATATTAGTTATATAGAAGTAATCTATAATATGTACATATAGCTATAATATATAGAAATCTTAACTATAATGTACATATATTAGGCATAATACATAGAAATCCTATCTATAGTATATAGACATTAGCTATAATGTACACAAATTAGCTATAATATAGCGGTATCTGTAATCTATAGAGATATTTTATACGTCGTACGGCTCTGCACGCCCCAGAGAGGGGCGAATATCCAAGGGGGTATTTTTATTTATTTTATTTTATTCATTATTTTTTTATTTTATTTTATTTTATTTTATTCCAGCGTCTCACCAAACGAGCTATGAATAAAACTCAACTTGTGCAGAAGAGGATTTATTTATGAGTTTCAGCTGAAATTTGCTCCGCGAGGGCCCAGAGTGGGCAGGCAGGAATACAGATGAGCTCCCGCTTCCCGCGGGCCACGCCGTCAGCCGGAGGCATAAATTTTACCTCCCATACACCATCTCTGCGCCTGCATATTTTTATTTTATTTTATTTCATTTTATTTTATTTTATTTTATTTTATTTGGATTATTCCAGCAATATTGACTCTCCAAGGAAATTAAAGTCGGGGGCTCCTTACGGATGCTCGCCGGGCTCCCGGCTCAGATTGGGCAAATACAAACCCCGTTTCGGCAGAGGGGACGATGCCACGGCCAAAGGATGTAAAAAAAGACCTCCCCTCCCCAAATCAGGCAAACCAATTTCCCTTCATCTTTAATTAATTAGCTCGTGCTAATGAAAGCCTCACATTTCCATGACGACCCGGGATTCCAGAAGCCCAGCCCAGTACTGCAGCAATAGTTGGAAATTAAACCGATAAATAATAGATGCTCACTGTTAATGAACTAATTTAAAATGGAGATTTATTTATTTATTTATTTATTTATTTTAAATTCACAACTTTTTCTGCTCGCAGCAAAGCCATTAGCACTCGCCTGGAAGCAGAATTAGGTCAGTCAACAGGAATCAATTCCTTTTATTAGCAAATTGAGAGGCGCTTTAGTATTTATCAGTTTACTGTGAAGAAAACACTTGGCAGGAAAATTCCCCACCCCCTCGCCTTGTGAAACTCCACTTTGAATCCCACGCAAACTTTCCAGAATTAAATTTATTAGGGATATAAATTTATAATGGCTTAACTCGCTACACAGATGGAATATATATTGCTAATGTAATTTTCCAAACCGGCGATGAGCACGTCTGAGGGATTTATTATTTTTTTTTTTATTTTATGGCAAAGTAATACTGATGTACATATTGCACAATGGAGAAATATATTAAATATATACAGAATCATGGAATCACCCAACGGTTTGGGTGGGAAGGGACCTTAAATCCCCCGCAGTGCCACCCCCTGCCCCGGGCAGGGCCACCTCCCCCCAGCCCAGGTTGCCCCAAGCCCCGTCCA
>NW_009647122.1:25904-27286 GCF_000708025.1 Charadrius vociferus
CAGCATCTCCGTGCCCTCCTCTGGCCCCGCTCCACCAGCTCCGTCTCCTTCTGCTGGTGGGACCCCCCGAGCTGGAGGCAGCACTGCAGGGGGGTCTCCCCAGAGCAGAGCAGAGCGCAGCAGAGGGGCACAGTCCCCCCTCGCCCTGCTGGCCACGCTGCCGGGGACGCAGCCCGGGTTGCCGGTGGCTCGCTGGGCTGTAATCGCCCATTGCCGGCTCACGTTGAGCTTCTCATCACTCAGCACCCCCAGGTCCTTCTCCTCAGGGCTGCTCTCCACCAATTCCCCACCCAGTCTGGATTTGTGCTTGCGATTGCCCCGACCCAGATGTAGGACCTTGCACTTGGCCTTGTTGAACTGCATGAGGTTCGCACAGGTCCATCTCTCCAGCCTGTCCAGGTCCCTCTGGACAGCATCCCTCCCCTCCAACGTGTCTACCTCGCCACACAGCTTGGTGTCATCGGCAAACGTGCTGAGGGTGCACTCCATCCCACTGTCCATGTCTCTGACAAAGACGTTGAACAGCGCCAGTCCCAGTACCGACCCCTGAGGAACACCACTTGTCACCACTTGAGGTCACCACTGGGACATTGAGCCATTGACCACAACTCTTTGAGTGCAACCGTCCAGCCAGTTCTTTATCCCCCCAGTGGTCCACCTGTTGAATCCATGTCTCTCCAAATTTAGAGACCGGGATATCGTGTTGGGACAGTGTCAAATATATATGAAACATCAGGAAAAAAATTAGGGTGATGATCGGCCTGCGCTCTGTCACACGCCGGGGCAGGGACGCTCGGTGCAAGGTGGGGACAAACCCAGCCGGGATTTTTGCCTTGCTCCGAAGATGATGCCGGTGGCTGAAGACCGGGATGCTCCTGGGATGCCGCTCCAGGTGTTTCTCCTCCTGAAGGCAGCATCTCCTCCTGAGCCATCACCTTCCTCCGGCAGCTGTAGCCCAAAAGGACCCGTTATGCCAAAGGGTTTATTTAAACGAGGCTAATTTAACTCTGGAAATGAGCTGGGCTGCTTGTGCCTCCTCCCTTTGCAGAGGTGGCGGAGGGGTGGGAACCCGCGGAGGGTGCGGGAGCGGCTCCGGAATAAAAATGAAGGGGGTTGAAATAAATAAATAAATAAATATGTATAAAAAGACAAATGGGGTCTAATTGGCGTAATGGGGTCTAATTTGTTTTCAAAAGCCGCCTCTCTCCTGACCCGGGGAATTGGCAGCGCGTGAAAAATACCGTCAGCATGCGAATGAGCCAGCTTCTCGGCAGCTTTATGGATCCCACCTGACACCAGCCCCTCGTTAAATCAAACCGGAGATAGTGCAAGAATTAAACTGTCGGGATGAGGCATGCCGATCTCTGCTGGGCGCCCGCAGC
>NW_009647122.1:27346-27946 GCF_000708025.1 Charadrius vociferus
GGGGCGGGCGGGGAGGGGGGGAAAACCCCCCCCCAGATTCCCTTCTTCATCAGCAGCCGCTTGCGGAGCTGAGAGTTATTGCCGGCTGTGATAACCGCCTGGATCATCAATAATTGTCTCATCCACAGAGTAGTTTCATGGCTGGAATCATTCGCCCGGGTTCTGTGTGGGCACTTCAGATGAACTTTGAGGCTAAGTTGGATGGGGTTTGGGGCAACCTGGGCTAGCAGAAGGTGTCCCTGCCCAAGGCAGGGGGTGGCACTGAAGGAGCTTTAAGGTCCCTCCCAACCCAAACCGTTCTATGACTTTCAATCGCTGGTCCCTTCTGATGGGACCAAGCTTCAGCATCACCTCCCTCTGGTGCCAGTCACCTAATAGCACCCACAGGTGTGAGGTTGGGCACGGCCAGCTGCTTCCCAAAACATATGTGAGAAGCAAAACCCCAGTTCCTCTCCATCCATCCACTGTCCACCCACCCAATCCATCCATCTACCCACCCATTCACCATCCATCCATCCATCCACCCATCCATCATCTATCCATCCACCCATCCACCATCCATCTACCACCCATCCACCAGCCATCCATCCACCTATCACC
>NW_009647122.1:32082-37092 GCF_000708025.1 Charadrius vociferus
TGACGTGGCAGGGCACCCACCGCCCACTCTGCCAGGGCTGGGATGGGGCGGGCGGGGAGGGGGGAAAAACACCCCCCAGATTCCCTTCTTCATCAGCAGCCGCTTGCGGAGCTGAGAGTTATTGCCGGCTGGGATAAACGCCTGGATCATCAATAATTGTCTCATCCACAGAGTAGTTTCATGGCTGTAATCATTCGCCCGGGTTCTGTGTGGGCACTTCAGATGAACTTTGAGGCTAAGTTGGATGGGGTTTGGGGCAACCTGGGCTAGCAGAAGGTGTCCCTGCCCAAGGCAGGGGGTGGCACTGAAGGAGCTTTAAGGTCCCTCCCAACCCAAACCATTCTATGACTTTCAATCGCTGGTCCCTTCTGATGGGACCAAGCTTCAGCATCACCTCCCTCTGGTGCCAGTCACCTAATAGCACCCACAGGTGTGAGGTTGGGCACGGCCAGCTGCTTCCCAAAACATATGTGAGAAGCAAAACCCCAGTTCCTCTCCATCCATCCACTGTCCACCCACCCAATCCATTCATCCATCCACCCATTCACCATCCATCCATCCATCCACCCATCCATCATCTATCCATCCACCCATCCACCATCCATCTACCACCCATCCACCAGCCATCCATCCACCTATCCACCATCCATCCATCCATCCACCTATCCACCATCCATCCATCTATTCATCCACCCATCCACCATCCATCCATCCATCTATCCACCTAGCCATCCACCATCCATCCATCCATCCACCCACCCATCCACCCATCCACCCTCTATCCATCCACCACCCAACCATCCACACATCCATCCATCCATCCATCTATCCACCTAGCCATCCACCATCCATCTGTCAATCCACCCATCCATCCACCCATCCACCATCTATCCATCCACCACCCATCTACCACCCATCCATCCATCCACCATCCACACATCCATCCATCCATCCATCCATCCATCCATCCATCCATCCATCCTTCCATCCACCACCCACCCCAGGAGAGCCCAGCACCCTGCTGAGCATCCCAGCTCCTCCTCCCTCCAGCCCAGGTGGGGCGGATGAACCTATATTAGGAGCTCTGCCAGCAGCACCTGCCCAGGGCAGGGCTCAGATCCTGCCTGCACCTCCTGCTGCCTGCTTGTCCCTCCAGAAGATGCAGCCAAGCGACAGCAGCTCTCGCCCATTCAAGCAGAGGAAAAGCCTCGGTATGTTATTGGGGACAAGGGGAGCAGCAGAGCAGAGACATGGTGATGGGCAGTGCTTATTGCTCCTTCTTTTCTCTTCCACAGCCACCAGGATGCACGAAGTGACTGAGATCCGGATAAAATATCCCAACAAGATCCCGGTAAGGGTTGTGCCCCTCTCTCTGTGGGGTAAGCTGTGGGAGTCTTTGCTCAAGACTTTGTGGCTTGACTCTGAAGACCACAGCTCTGCTTCTCTGGGTGCCCCTGTGAGAGAGGTCCCAAAGCTTCCCAGTCCCTGTGTCCCCCTCCAACATCTCCTCCCCACTGCAGGTGGTTGTGGAGCGCTACCAGAAAGAGAAGACCTTGCCTCCCTTGAATAGGACCAAGTTTCTGGTGTCCCAGGACCTACCCCTCTCCCAGTTTGCTGTCACCCTGCGGTAAGTGGTTAATGACATGGTGGGGTCAAGGCTTGCTTGGGGCAAAGCAGGGGGCGTCCACAGCCCTGGACCAGTGCAGAAACCCAGTCTAGATACAGCTGGTCTGGTAAACTAGCTTGGCTTGGAAGCCGCTTTGGCTTCTCCACTGGGCAAGTGTTTGGTGGGCGAGTGTTTGGACTGAACCTCATGCAATTAGCCTTTCCAATTAGCAAAGAACATTTGTTTGCTGAGGCATGGGGGTGCCTTAATAGCAGCATTCCTCCACCCTTGCTGGGATGGAGGGTGGGGGTGTGACACTGGGGTGACAATTAGCTCTCTTCCCCAGAGAGCTGCAGCATAGATGAATCGTTAATTGGGGGTAGGTGATTAGCAGCCCTGCCAACGAGCAGCACTGTTGCACCTGACTTGAAACCTTTGTGCTCTGGGCTCTGATTGAAATCCTCCCCAAGGACCAACATCTCCTGGCAGCACAGCCCAGGACAGAGAGAGGTGAGAGCTGGAGGTTGGCCCTCAGAGATGTTTTGGGGAGCTGCTGGCCATGGCCTGGCACCCACCTTCATGCCTGTGGGTGGGTGGCACCAGGGGGAGGTGGTGCTCAAGTGGTGTTCCCCATGGCTCAGTGCTGGGGTTGGTTCTCTTCAATGTATTTATCAATGACCTGGATGAGGGGATTGAGTGCGCCCTCAGTAAGTTTGCAGAGGACACCAAGTTGGGAGGGAGTGAGTGTTGACCTGCTTGAGGGTAGGAAGGCTCTACAGAGGGATTGGGACATTGGATCGATGGGCCGAGGCCAATGGTGTGAGGTTCAACAAGGCCAAGTGCTGAGTCCTGCCCTTGGGTCACACCAACCCCATGGATGCTACAGGCTTGGGGAGGAGTGGGTGGAAAGCTGCCCGGCGGAGAAGGACCTGGGGGTGTTGGTGGGCAGCCGGCTGGATACAAGCCAGCAGTGTGCCCAGCTGGCCAAGAAGGCCACCAGCATCCTGGCTTGTATCAGGAACAGTGTGGCCAGCGGGACCCGGGGCAGTGATCGTCCGCCTGGACTCGGCCCTGGTGAGGCCCCACCTCGACTGCTGTGTTTGGTCTTGGGCCCCTCAGGACAAGAAAGACATTGAGGTTGCTGGAGCGTGTCGAGAGAAGGGGAACGAAGGTGGTGAGGGGTCTGGAGCACAAGGAGAAGGGTCTGGAGAACTTATGAGGAGCAGCTGAGGGACCCTGGGGGTATTCAGCCTGGAGAAAAGGAGGCTGAGGTGAGACAGATCCAGCCTGTCCAGATCCCTCTCTAGAGTACCTGAAAGAAGGTTGTGGTGAGGTGGGGGATGATCTTTTCACCCAGGAGACAGGACAAGAGGAAATGGCCTCAGGTTGTACCAGGGGATGGATATTGGGAACAATTCCTTCACCGAGAGGGTTGTCAAGGCTGCCCAGGGAAGGACTTGAGTCACCATCCCTGGAGGGATTTGAAAGACACGTAGAAGTTGTCCTGAGGGACGTAGTTTAGTGGTGGAGTTGGCAGCGTTGGGTTAATAGTTGGACTTGATGATCTTGAAGATCTTTTCCACGCTCAATGTTTCTATGACATTTCTTTATAGTAGCTCATATGGTGTTATGGTTTGGATTTGTGCCGAAAACAGAGTTGGTAACCCAGGGATGTTTTTGTTACTGCTGAGCAGTGCTTCCACAGCACCGAGACCTTCTCTGCTCCTCACACCGACCCACCAGTGAGCAGGTTGGGGGCGCACAAGAAGTTTTGCGGGGACACAGCCAGGACAGCCAGACTCCAACTGACCAAAGGGACATTCCGTAGCATATGACATTGTGCTCAGTGATAAAACTGGGTAAACATCTGCCTGCTGATGGGAAGGAGTGAATTAATTCCTTAATTTTCTTTGCCTGTGCGCACAGGTTTTGCTTTACCCATCAAACTGTCTTTATCTCAAAGGTCCAGTCTTCAAGGTCAGGTTGTACGGGATTTTGAGCAACCTGACCTAGTGGAAGATATCCCTGGCTGTGCCAGGAGGTTGGAACTAGATGGTCTTTGAAGGTCCCTTCCAACCCAAGCCATTCTGTGAAGCCGAGTCCCTTTGGGAGGGACCACAAGCACCACGTCTGCGTGGATGGGTCCTCCCTGGGGAGCCTCCCCCATCGTCACGCTGCCTGGTGCTGCGCAATACTCACCCACGCGCTGTCTTCACCTTCCTCTTGGCAGGACGCGGCTCTGCCTGGCCTCCTCCCAGACCTTCTACCTGTTGGTGAACAACAAAGGGCTGCCGAACATGGCGGTCACCATGCAGGAGCTGTACCGTGACAACAAGGATGAGGATGGCTTTCTCTACCTGACCTACGCCTCCCAGGAGATGTTCGGCAGCTCTTCCTCCAGCTGAGCCAGCAGCTGCTTGACCACAAAACCACCCGCCACCACCGTGTCCATGTGTCCACTTGTCTCAGGACTCCAATGCTGGTGAGATCGGGGACGTATCTCTCCAAATTCGGCTTCAAATCTGTGGGGAGCCCCAAACTGTGGCCGGACCAAACCTCACCTTCTCTCTGGCTGCAGTTTGACAGGCTCAGCTTTGTGACGGTCTTAAAAACTCCGCTCAACACCTCCTTGATTTTTGTGGTTTTTGGTCACAAATTATTCTCCCAACACAGCAGAAGATGGTGCTGGTTGACTCTGATCCGTGGGGAGGTGGTTCTTCTAAGAGGGGCTTTACAGCCTGGCCTCCCTGCCCAGAAAACTTGGGTTCCTTCTAAGCGTTTCTCCTAACGGGATCAGGTTTTGAGGGGTTTTAATGGTTTGTGCAGGTTTTTGTTGAGCTGTGTGTCCGCTCTAGCTGCGGCTCGAGCATCCGTGCTCTTGAGATGTGGAATAAAGAAAACTTGGCCGGTGCTTCCCGTCACCTCAACACCGCTCGTCCCTCGGATGCGGAGCCAACCTTAACCCTTGTCCTGGGCTTTGCTGGGGTGAACTGGGAGGGCAAGAGCACGGGGAGGGGAAGGCTCTCTACTCCCACCATGGCAAAAGCAGCCTTGGGAGGGACTCTCCTGCAGAAGAGCAGCTCCCCATCTCGCTCCCTTCGGCAGAATTGGGGGGGTTGACCCCCTACCAGCCCCCCAAGGATGGGGGGGGACACGTGGGTACGAGCTGCATCAGAGCTCAGAGGGCAGCGCGGTGCTGTGAGTCAGACATAAACCCTTCCTGCCACTGATACCGCAAAGCGCCTCTTAAATATTTAAGGCTTTCCCTCGCCGTAAAATGCATTGTCACACCGGGTGAATATTTCATGCACGTTTTGCGTTAAAATGTTAATAAATAAGCTCTAAAATTAGCTGCCACAACAGCAGGAGCCGGCGCGCTGATGGGCTTGGAGGGGCGCGGGGGG
>NW_009647122.1:37400-41368 GCF_000708025.1 Charadrius vociferus
GAGTCCCTCCCCGGCTCTCCCGGAGCCCCTTCGGGCACTGGAAGGGGCTCTGAGCTCTCCCCTTTTTCGCCTTCTCTTCTCTGAACCCCCCAACTCTCCCAGCAGAGGGGCTCCAGCCCTCCCAGCATCTCCGTGCCCTCCTCTGGCCCCGCTCCACCAGCTCCGTCTCCTTCTGCTGGTGGGACCCCCCGAGCTGGAGGCAGCACTGCAGGGGGGTCTCCCCAGAGCAGAGCAGAGCGCAGCAGAGGGGCACAGTCCCCCCTCGCCCTGCTGGCCACGCTGCCGGGGACGCAGCCCGGGTTGCCGGTGGCTCGCTGGGCTGCCATCACCCATTGCCGGCTCACGTTGAGCTTCTCATCACTCAGCACCCCCAGGTCCTTCTCCCCAGGGCTGCTCTCCACCAATTCCCCACCCAGTCTGGATTTGGGCTCGGGATGTCTGCTCTGTGCCAGTCGATCGCTGGAGATAAAGGCTGAGCTCGAGTGATGGCGGAATCTGGTTTGGCATCCCGGGGTGCAGCTGATGCTCTGCTCCGGGTGACCGATGTGGCTCTGGGGCTCCTGGTGGGGAAAACCAGCAGAGGAAAACCCGCACCGGGCAGGAGCAGCTGGAAATGCTACGGAACCGGCACAGAGCTTAAAGCAAAGAGCAGAAGAGGGATGGGCAGATGCAGAGAGGATCCCTCATAGATGGGGCAGAGCATAGAGGATCCGCAGACCTCACCTCCCCATGGGAAGGAGCTCAAAACCCAAAATATTTATGGCGTTGCTGAGCTCTAGGCCCTTTTTGCGCGGTGCCGCAGGGGTTTTCTTTGCCCGTGGGGGTAAAAATGCCGCCGCCTGCCCCATCCCCTTCACCGGGGCTCCGTCCCCTTGAGCTTTTTCCCAGTCTGTTATCCCAACCGCAGCGTTTACCTCTGCAACTGCCGGAGCTTCCCAGGCAGATGTTTGGAGGCAACGCTCGCTCCCTGCGCAGACACCTTCCTCTTCTGGGTTGGTTGGGTTTTTTTTTTTCCCTTTTTTTTTTTTTTTTTTTTTTAGCAAACATATATTTAACTTGTCAGCCTGCAGCTGATCCGCTTATACCTAAACTCCTCTCTCTCTCTCCCTGTTGAATAGGGAAGGGGCTGGCACGCCACGCAGTGTTTGCACACACACACAGCCTCCACACTCGTAGTACCTCTAAGACATCCTGTAATTAAACCCGTGAGCTCTTCCGGGCAAGAACTCGTGGTTTTATACGTGTATATTATTTATTAGGGTCGCTGCAGTCCATAGGGCTGAGCAGCCGGGTCGTTCGAGCCCCTTCCACGCCAAATTGCCTTTATGCACATATGTGTGCATACGTTATTTTGCCCTGAGCATCTCTCAGATACCCGAAAAACTGCCTGAAAACCCCCAGGGGAGAAGTAAAAACGGAGAAGCAACACGCGTCGTAGGGAGGGGGGTGAGAGGGAGAGACCTCCCTCCATCCATCCTCCTCCCCTGTCCCCCGCTCGCGGCGGAGCAGGATGGATGGGGCTGGCATTTGTTAGATGAAAGCATATTTTTCACCGGCGCTGGGGAATTGCTTCCCAGAAAGCTTCGGCGTTTAAAAAGAGAGGGGGGCTGAAAGCAAGGAGAGCCCGAACAGGCTTGCAGCCGTGCTCCCCGTGAAAGCTTTTGCCACCCAGAGCATCTCCTCTGCACCAGCTGGGACAGAAGGATGGGGCGCCTTGCCCTGCCAGTTAAAAAAAAATAAAAAAAAAATCCCAGTTACAGGCTGAACTCGTGCCGAAGGCTCCCAGAGCTGTAAAAATGCGGCACCTTACGGCGTCAGAGCGGGTTCAACTCCTCCGTTAGCTGGCAGCGAGGAACAACCTGTGAAACAAAGGGGTCTGGAGCAGAGGGGAGGTTAAAGAAGAGGGAGGTGCAGCCAAGGAAAGCCCCGGTCTCCAGTGGGAAAGAGCTTTTCTCACACACCCGATCCATTTTCCTGCCCTTTTCCCATTTCCCTTCATCGCAGGGAAGCCCAAAAAGCTGTTTCCTCGCCGATGTCAGGGCGTACTCCATGAAGATGACTCCTACGGGGCACTTGAGCACGAAGCCAAAGGGTTTCCCATCACCCAGCCCAGCCTGGGGGGACCCAGGACCCAAGGTGGGCATCATCGGCAAAGCCCGGTGAAAGCTCCGGGGCGCTCTGGAAGGCAGCAGGGCTTTCACCAGCCTTTGCCGAAGCCCACACGGGTCTCTGCCACCTTCCAGAGTCATCTCGGACCCGACGCTGAAGCCTCCCAGTCCCCAGCGAAGGTGGGCAAACACACGAGATGCCCACGAGGGCTTTTTTTCCCCACCCTGAATCGTCCCCCACAGGGGCTAGGCAGATTTTCCCAGGAAAAAGGGGCTTTTAGGGAGAGTGGGAGACAGCATCCGAGCTGCCCCGTGGGTCAGGGATGGTGGCGGGAGCATCCTGGAGAGCACAGCAGTGCCGGTCGATGGAGAACGCGGCTCCATCTCCCTCAAGATCCCACTTCTGCAAAGAGAGGACAACACTCCCGCCTTGTCCCCCAGATCCTAAACTCCTTGCAGCTTGGTCCAGGCGATCGGTGTCACCGCGACACCGGTGACAACGGCTCTGCCGCTGCCCCAGCGACACGAGGATGCTGTCCGGACTCCGAATTACCGCATGATGCGCCGTGGAACCGCGCACCCCATGGGCTTCGCTCCCCCATCCATCTGCGGGGATGCTGCGGGACGGTCTTCACGTGTTTCATTTCTTCTGCTAAATCGGTTTAAAAAAAAAGATAATTTAAAAAAAAAAAAAAAAGTGCCAACCAGCATTTTACAGGATGCCGACGGATTTTTTCACTGGTTCATTTCTTTCGCTAAATGCCATTTGTAATCGCAAGCCGCCCGTCCTAGTGCAAATATAATTACATATTTATTGCCAATATAACTCTGAGTTAATTATACGGCAACTAATTTTCTCAGCAGGGGGTTGTAATATTTGGGTGTACAGGCGACAGCTGTAATTCTGAGCGCTTTTCTCCTCTCCTTTCTTTAACACAGTACGCAACGTTGCACCACGAGGCGCCAGAGGGGACGAGCCCACGTGCAGCAGGCGCAGAAGAAGTCTTCGTTCCAGACGTGGCCGAGCGCGGAACTTTCCAGACAGGATTTCACCTCCTTACTCCTCATTGAGATTCACTTCACCGCTCGGGTTTGTGTGTTCATTAGCGGGTAAATATCTATTGTTGGGCTCTTTTATCAGTTGGAAGAATTGCCGGGCTTTTGTTTGGTAAATTACTCTTTCATCTCTGAAGATGCTGTTTGTGTGGCAAACACTGCTCAACACACTGCCTCCTGATTATACTCAGTTTCTTTTGTCTACCTCTTGAATAGAGGTTTTCCACCAGCGCCATAATAATGAAGCCATCTCCAGATTGAGGTGATTAAGCCCTCACTTCTTCGGGCTCCTTTTCGTCCCCATCTGAAACTTGGTGGCTTTTCCACATGTAGTCTCCGGCTTTTATTTTATTCCGGTTTTGCTCCTCCGGCAGCTGGAGGATTCACAAAGGTTGCTTGGATCCAATTTGATGAAGATGATCCCTACCTTCCTGGTGTCAGGTCCTTCATGAGATGCTCTTATGATATCCATCTCCCTCAAAACAGCCCAGGGAGCCACCGGCAACCCGGGCTGCGTCCCGGCAGCGTGGCCAGCAGGGCGAGGGGGGACTGTGCCCCTCTGCTGCGCTCTGCTCTGCTCTGGGGAGACCCCCCTGCAGTGCTGCCTCCAGCTCGGGGGGTCCCACCAGCAGAAGGAGATGGAGCTGGTGGAGCGGGGCCGGAGGAGGGCACGGAGATGCTGGGAGGGCTGGAGCCCCTCTGCTGGGAGAGTTGGGGGGGTCAGAGAAGAGAAGGCGAAAAAGGGGAGAGCTCAGAGCCCCTTCCAGTGCCCGAAGGGGCTCCGGGAGAGCCGGGGAGGGACTC